>NC_092715.1:191378705-191682920 GCF_047496885.1 Scyliorhinus torazame | reverse complement strand
TATCTTATATAATGGAACACTACTCCTTTTTCCTTGAATTCCACATATTACCACGTTTTCTGGCAACATTCTTCCCAACCTACATAACTCCTCATCTCTTACCATTAAAGATTGACTAGCTCCCATATCTCTTAAAATTGTGACTTCTTTAACTTCTCCTCCTGATACACATGAGTAAACTTTACCCATACAAGTAAATTCTTTAAAGAGATCTGGCACCTTCTTATCAATCACCTCTTGATCCGGCTGTACAATCTTTTGTACCTCCTTCGCTTCACTTGAGATTTCCTTTACCACTTTAACAAACCCCACTGTCTTATCCTGTTTTACCACATCAGCCTTCCCAGTGCTTTTCTTCAACCACCAACACTGTAACTTTACATGGTCTAGTTTATTACAGTGAAAACATTTGAAACTTTTCATTTCTTTTCCATCCTCCTGGACTTCCTTTTTAATCTGAGGTACACACTCCTTATTATCTCCCATCAGATCACCTTTACCTTTACCACTTGAGTATTTCTCATGCCCCAGTTTCTATCCCTCACAGGCTGAAACTAATGTCGGAAACCAAGCTTTGATTTATGAACTAATTCATAATCATCTTCCATTTGTGCTGCTAACCTCGCAGTTTTAACCCTTTGCTCTTCCACACAAGTTCTCACTACATCAGGAATTAAATTTTTAAATTCCTCCAAAAGCATAATGTCTCTGAGAGCTTCATACGTTTCAAAGTCCATATTCACCTGTCAAAATTACCCTGATTGAGCCTTTCAAATTACATGTATGTTTGACCAAATTCTTTCCTTAAATTTCTAAACCTTTGTCTGTAGGCTTCAGGCACAAGTTCATATGCACCTAAGATGGATTTTTTCACCTTCTCATACATCCCAGATACCTCCTCTGGTGGTGATGCAAACACTTCACTTGCTCTACCTACCAGCTTTGTTTGAATCAGTAATACCCACATGTCCTGTGGCCATTTCATTTGTTTAGCTACCTTCTCAAATGAAATGAAAAAGGCTTCTACCTCTTTCTCATCAAACCTTGGCAATGCTTGGACACATTGAAATAGATTCCCACCAAGACTTCGACATTGACGCTCTTTCTCATTATCCTCATCAATATCATCTAACTGCATGTTTCCCTTTACGTCTGCCATTTTTAACTGACTGTCATGTTTCATGGCCATTTTCTGAAGTTCAAACTCTCTCTCTCTTAATCTTTTTCCCTGATCTGTATCTCCCTTTCTCTTTCTTTTTGTTCTGCTCGGGCTATTCTTTCTTTTCTCCTTTCTTCTCTCTCCTTTTCTTTTTCCCCTCTGTCTCTTTCTCTTTCTTTTTCCGCTCTCTCTCTTTCTTTTTCCTCTCTTTCATATTCAAGCTGCTTTATTTCTTTCTCATGTTCCATTTGTTTAATTTGTAACTGAATTTTTGCCATTTCCAATGAGTCAAACTGTATCTCAGGCAACTTTAAATGCTTAGCCACCACCATAATTACCTCATCTTTTCGCATTTTGTCAGTTAATGTTAACTGCAATGTTTGTGCCAAATCTAACAGTCTACTTTTATTCTCTGTCCATAAGTTACTGCGTGTGACCGTCTCCACCCCCAAAAACTTCAGAGCCTCTGAAAGAGCCATTGTCCACAACACACCACCCACTTAAACTAGAACAGCACACCTGATAAGCAACCACAATATGCTCACCCCTCACTGTCTTTAAGTTCACTCAGCCAATCCAATAGATAGACTTTTATCCCGCTCGAGCTCCAAATTTGTTATGGGCCCGGGTTTAGAGAAGCCCAGAGTGTATCATGGAGATCACCTGACCCACAACTTTTAATAGATTGTGGTATGGGGAGCACACGGCCCACTCTACAGGTGTGGTACAGCAGAAATGGAAAAGTATTTTTTAAAGCAAAACAATGTTTATTCTATGAACTCAAGTTAACCTTTTTAAAACCTACAGTGAACATCTTAGCAACCATCAATTCAAATACAACCCCCAAAGAATACAACACTAAGTAATGCTTAATAACTTCCCAAACAATATCCAGAAGACAAAAGAAACACCTTTTAACAGAAGCACATTAGGTTTACATTCACTACTGAGAACATTTATAATTCCAAATTCACCAAATGATCAAGAGATAGTCTTTTCATGGCAGAGAGAACAGCAGTACACCTGCTTTGCCTAGCGTCAGCTCCAACACTAAAAACTAAACTAAAACACACCCTGCAGCAACAGCCTAAAACAAAAGTAAAAAGCCGACAGACAGCCCAGCTCCACCCACAATCTGACATCACTGATAAACACCCATTTCTTAAAGATACATTTCTTAAACACCCATTTCTTAAAGGTACTCTGACATGACAACATATAGTGAATATCTTAGCAACCGTCAATTCAAATACAAACCCCAAAGAATACAACACTAAGTAATCCTTAATAACTTCCCAAACAACATCCAGAAGACAAAAGAAACACCTTTTAAAAGAAGCACATTAGGTTTACATTCACTCCTGAGAACATTTAGAATTCTGAATTCACCAAATGATCAAGAGATAGTCTTTTCATGGCAGGGAGAACAGCAGTACAGCTGCTTTGTCTGGCTTCAGCTCCAACACTGAAAACGAAACCAAAAACTCACTCTATAACAGCCTGTTCAAAAACGAAAGTAAAAAGCTGAGTGATAGCCCAGCTCCACCCACACTGTGACATCACTGATAAACACCCATTTCTTAAAGGTACTCTCACATGACAGTTGTCATCAGATGTTACAGCCCTATATGTTTCAATCAAGTAACTTCTTACTCTTCTAAACACCAGCGGATACAAGCTTAGCCTGTGCATCCTTTCCTCATAAAACAACCCACCCAATCTAGTTATTAGTCCAGTAAACCTTCTCTGAACTGATTCCAATACATTTACATCCTTCCTGAAATCAAGAGACCTTGTACACAGTACTCCAAATGTGGTCTCACCAATGCCCTGTATAACTGAAGCATAAACTCCCTACTTTTGCATTTGATGCCCCTCACAGTAAATGATAATGGCGTAATTTAATGGAACAACAGAGCCCAGTTTTGGGCGTGTTTAGTGGGATGTTTCCCAGCGCTTGCCGGGGTTGCGAGATCAGGCGCCATTTAAATATGGTGTCCTGATCTCTTCCTGCACTGAAGAATTCCGGTGAGCAGAGCTCCACAGTGCAGGAGCCTGGACTAAGTGCGGCCTCAGCGGGGCATTCCCTGCTGAGGCCCCGAATTACAACAAAGTTTTGACAGAGAGACACCTGGCTAAACGCACTCACCATGGGACTCGGTTGCAATTTGGTTCGATCGGGCCCTTGGAATTTTTTCCATCACTGGAGAGCTGAACTGGTCTCAGGGAGAGGCCATGGGGGGAATATGTCCAGAGGCCACTCGACATTGAGGATGGGTGGGGGTTGGCAGCTGACTTCAAAAGCAGTCTTCTGATAGTGCCCACCTCCCCCACCTTGCCACCTGGGATCTAACTGTTGATTGTTGGACTTCCTCAACGTAACCTCGATCCTCTTACCAGTGTAATATTTGAAACTTGGTGGGAAACAATAATTGACTACTTTAGGGCCTCAACTGAGGCCTTATCCGCCCCAGCATTGAATCGCTGTGTGGTCGAGGCAGGCAGGAACCTGGAGGGAATCACATCTCTTAATTCTTCTGTTCCACCCTGCCTAAAATCTCACCAGTGGGAGAGTGGCTGTACACCTTCTCTCACACATACCCTCTCTCAGTCTCTCTCCCACACACACTCACTCTCTCACACATACTCTCACACAAAACACTTTTGAAAGCATGCCCCTATCTCTAAATTAGCTCAGGTAAATGTCACTCCCCCACAACCATGGGCACTATCCCACACCTCCCCAAGTGAAGACATCCCACTATGGGGTCGCTGAGGGTCCTCCTTTCAGGCATTCCCATGCCCCCTTTCATGCCCCCCACTTTCAAGACCACCACCCTTCACCCCACTAACATTCCAGAGCCTCCTACACTGCCACCTTGGCACCCTGGAAGTTCTCCTGCCAGCCTGGCAGTGGCACCCGACCACCAGTGCCAAGGTGATAGTACCAAGGTGCCAACCTGGTCATGCCAAGGTGCTGGGGAAGAGCCAGAGTGCCACTCTACCCTGTCTTTGACCACCCAGGGCCTCTAATGACCTGGGAGATGCCCTGGGTGACTTTCCACCTGATCCACTTTTCCGTGGACCAGGACTAATTGACGCTCGACTGGGTTCTCCCTGGGAAAACTGTTGGATGCCAGGAACCGGTTAGATCTAGTGACGGCACGGGTAACTGGGTTCTGAAACCCACTTAGCCATGCAAGACTGGGTTCTGCCCATTGTGGGTGGGAACCAGATCACCACGCCTCGCGAGATCTGGTTAGATCTTGTGAAGTGCAACGGCTGTGGTGATGCCCGGGGTAGACCTGTCCCGGCATCTACCGGCCATGCTGCACCCCAATTTGGGTGCAACACGAGCCGGTAGATCACGCCCAAAACTTAATTTTTACAAAACCATGTTGACTCTGTCTGATAACCCTCAATTTCCCCATGTGCCCTGCTATAACACCTTTAATAATAGCTGCAAACATTTTCCTTGTGACAGATGTTAAGCCAACTGCCCTGTACTTTCTTGCTTTCTGTCTCCCTCCCTTTTTGCATAAAGGAGGCATATTGACTATTTTCCAATCTAATGGAACCTTTCCCAAATTCAGACTACTTTGGAAAATTAAAACCAATGCATCAACTATCTCATTCGCCACTATTTTTAAAATCCTTTGTCTGTCAGGCTGCGGCTTCAATTATTTCCTCAGGACCACTTCTACGGTGATTGTAATTTTCCTGAGTTCCTCCCTCTCTTCCATTTCCTGATTTACAGCTATTTCGAGCATGTTACTTGTATCCCCTATAGTGAAGACCAATGCAAACCATCTGTTCAATTCATCTGCCATCTCTGTATTTTCCATTATTATTTCCCCAGAATCACTTTCTATCAGAACAACACTCAACTTGTTAACTCTTTTCTGTTTTAAATATCGATTGAAACCCCTACAATCTGTCCTCCCATTTATATCTACATTTCTCTTGGACCATAAACTTTTCCTTCCTTAACAATTTTTTGGTCATTCTTTGCAGTTTGTTACAATGTATCCAATCTTCTGATCTGCCACCCATCTTTGTGCAACTGTATGCTTTTTCTTTACGTTTTATACTATCTTTAATCTTCTGTAGTTAACCAAAGATGGTGAGTCCTCCCCTTGGAGTTTTTCTTTCGTGTTGGAATATATTTATTCTGTGTATTCTGGAATATCCCTGTAAATGATCGCCACTGTATTTCTACTGACCTGTCCCTTCATCTAATTTGCCAGTTCATTTTAGTTAACTCTGTTTTCATACCCTCTTAATTGCTCTTATTTAAGTTAAAAGCATTAGTTTTGGTTCATAAAGATTGGTGGGAGTGGGGGTGGGCGGGGGTGGTCGCGGTTGTCTTCAGCGGAAGTTGCCCTTGCTGCTGAGTGGGATCTTTATAGGCCACAGGGTTTCTGATCAGGAGCATGTTGAGAAAATCATGAGTGGGATTCTTCCGCCTCCCAGATGTTTATTTCACAGCTGTGGGAGATTGTGCGTTGTTTGTTGGTGGTGAGATTCTCTGTTCCCGACACTGTCAACAGGATTGAAACAACCCCACACCACCGGGAAACACAGGGGCAGGGTGCGCTGCCGGTGGAACCAGAGAATCTAGCTGCAAACAAATAGATGGAGAGCTCCAGCCCATATGTTTCAGAACTATGGGCGAAATTATCTGCTCCGCGATACATAGAACATTACAGCGCAGTACAGGCCCTTCAACCCTCGATGTTGCGCCGACCTGTGAAACCACTCTAAAGCCCATCTACACTATTCCCTTATCGTCCATATGTCTATCCAATGACCATTTGAATGCCCTTAGTGTTGGCGAGTCCACTACTGTTGCAGGCAGGGCATTCCACGCCCTTACTACTCTCTGAGTAAAGAACCTACCTCTGACATCTGTCTTATATCTATCTGTGGTAGTATGTATTGGGGGTCATGTGGGACTGGAAGCCCGAATGTCATTGGCTGACAGATCCCGGGTCCTGGTTGGCCGTTGACCTCAAGCTCCGCCCTGAAGGCGGAGTATAAGAAGCCGGAGTCTTCCCCCGTAGGCCAGTTTACTATCGAGCTGTGGGGGAACAGACATGCTTAATAAAGCCTCATCGACTTCACTCTATTCGTCTCACGGAGTCTTTGTGCGCTACAATTTATTAAGCGTGCCTAAAAAAAAAAGAGGACTATGGAGCTCAGGATCATTCCGGAATGCCTGAGGATCAGCCCCCACGCAGTGAATGCGGCAGCAGCCTTCAAGCACTGGCAGACTTGCTTCGAGGCCTACCTCAGAATGACCACCGGCCGAGTCTCAGAAGACCAAAAACTGCAGGTCCTGCACTCGAGGGTGAGCACGGAGATTTTCTCCCTCATCGAAGACTCGGACGATTTCAAGACGCCGTTCGCAGCACTGAAAAGTCTCTATGTCAGCCCTGTTAACCAAATCTACGCTCGCTACCAGCTCGCGACGAGACGGCAAGCTCCCGGAGAATCGATGGACGAGTTCTACGCCGCGCTGCTGATTTTGGGACGAGCCTGCAGCTGCCCGTCGGTGAACACAAACGAACACACGGACATGTTAATGCGCGATGCTTTTGTGGCAGGTATGCAATCCTCCCAAATCCGCCAAAGACTTCTAGAAAAAGAGTCGCTAGGACTCTCAGAGGCACGGGCCCTAGCAGCCTCCCTAGACATGGCCGCACGTAATACCCGCGCCTACGGCCCCGACTGCACGGCAACCCATTGGGCCCCGTACGTACTCGTCGCGGCAAACCCCCTACCCCCCCCGGACACCCCACAGGCTTGCGCGGTCCAAACGCCGAGTCGCACCGGGGGCGCCCGCTGTTATTTCTGCGGCCAGGCGAAACACCCCCGACAGCGCTGCCCGGCCCGCGCGGATATCTGCAAAAGCTGCGGGAAAAAGGGCCATTATGCGGTTGTGTGCCGGTCCCGCGAGGTCGCTGCCGTCCCGGGAGCACAGGGAGCCCTGCAAGCAGTTTACGCGCCCCAACCCCCCCAGCACGCCATGTACGACCCGCAGGCGCAGCCGCTCTGGGTCCCGACCATCGCAGTCCCGGGAGAACTGGGAGCCCTGCACACCGCCTACGCTCCCCAACCCCCCTCCCCGCAGCCCATGTATGACCCGCCGCCGGCGCTACTGCTTTGGGTCCCGGCCAACACTCTCCACGGAGAGGAGGGAGTTTACCGCGTCCCTAACGCCACCCTAACCCCCACCCCGCGCCCCACGCCTGACCCGCCGGCGCCACCTACTTGGGCCCCGACCACCGCTGTCCCCGGTGAGGGAGCTTCCCGCGGTCCTAGCGCTCGCGGTCCTAGCGCTCCCCAGCCCCCCCCAGCACACCATGTGCGACCCGCAGACGCCGCCATTTTGGGTCCCGGCCACCACGAGGGGAGGAGGGGCGCCGCCATCTTGGACCGCCCCAGACCTGTACGACGCATGGGGGCGGCCACTTTGTCCACCCCCGCCGCCATCTTGTGACCCCCCAGCCACGTGCGATGTATGGGGGCGGCCATTTTGTTCATCCCCGACGCCATCTTGGACGGCAACAACGGACCCCACTCCACTACTACAACCATGGCTCGCTTCGATTACGCTCGATCAAGCTCGGCCCCGGACACTCCAGACGACGACGACAACGGTATTAATAGACGGCCACGAGACGCCATGCCTAGTCGACTCCGGGAGCACGGAAATCTTTATACACCCCGACACGGTAAGACGCTGTTCCTTGACCACCTATCCCAGCGCACAAAAGATTTGCCTAGCTGCAGGATCCCACTCCGTACAGATCCAGGGATTCTGCATAGTTACCCTAACGGTGCAGGGGAGGGAGTTCAAAAACTACAAACTAAACGTCCCTCCCCAACTCTGTGCCCCCACCTTGCTGGGATTAGATTTCCAATGCAATCTACAGAGCCTTACGTTCAAATTCGGCGGCCCCATACCCCCACTCACTATCTGCGGCCTCGCAACCCTCAAGGTGCAACCCCCGTCCTTGTTTGCGAACCTCACCCCGGATTGTAAACCCGTCGCCACTAGGAGCAGACGGTACAGCGCCCAGGACCGGACCTTCAGTCGGTCCGAAGTCCAGCGGCTACTAAAGGAGGGCATAATCCAGGCCAGCAATAGTCCCTGGAGAGCGCAGGTGGTAGTAGTGAAGACAGGGGAGAAACAAAGGATGGTCATTGACTATAGCCAGACCATCAACAGGTACACACAACTAGACGCGTACCCTCTCCCCCGCATATCCGACATGGTCAATCGGATTGCCCAATATAAAGTCTTCTCCACCGTGGACCTCAAGTCCGCCTACCATCAGCTCCCCATCCGCCCAAGTGACCGCAAGTACACAGCCTTCGAGGCAGACGGGCGATTATACCATTTCCTACGGGTCCCTTTTGGCGTCATAAACGGGGTCTCGGTCTTCCAACGGGAGATGGACCGAATGGTTGATCAACATGGGTTGCGGGCCACGTTCCCGTATCTCGACAATGTAACCATCTGCGGCCACGATCAGCAGGACCACGACGCCAACCTCCAAAAATTCCTCCAGACCGCCAAAGCCTTGAACCTCACGTACAACGAGGACAAGTGCGTTTTTAGCACCGACCGGCTAGCCATTCTGGGCTACGTAGTGCGCAATGGGATAATAGGCCCCGACCCCGAACGTATGCGCGCACTCATGGAATTTCCCCTCCCGCACTGCCCAAAAGCCCTGAAACGCTGCTTGGGGTTCTTTTCGTACTACGCCCAGTGGGTCCCCCAGTACGCAGACAAGGCCCGCCCCCTAATACAGACCACGACCTTCCCTCTGTCGACAGAGGCTTGCCAGGCCTTCAGCCGCATCAAAGCAGATATCACAAAGGCCACGATGAGCGCCATCGACGAGTCCCTCCCCTTCCAGGTCGAGAGCAACGCCTCCGACGTAGCTCTAGCGGCCACCCTTAACCAAGCGGGCAGACCCGTGGCCTTTTTCTCCCGGACCCTCCACGCCTCAGAAATCCGCCACTCTTCAGTAGAAAAGGAAGCCCAAGCCATAGTGGAAGCTGTGCGACATTGGAGGCATTACCTGGCCGGCAGGAGATTCACTCTCCTCACGGACCAACGGTCAGTAGCCTTCATGTTCGATAGTGCACAGCGGGGCAAAATCAAAAACGACAAAATCTTAAGGTGGAGGATCGAGCTCTCCACCTTCAACTATGAGATTTTGTATCGTCCCGGAAAGCTGAACGAGCCGTCCGATGCCCTATCCCGCGGCACATGTGCCAACGCACAAATTAACCGCCTCCAAACCCTCCACGAGGACCTCTGCCACCCGGGGGTCACTCGGTTTTACCACTTCATCAAGTCCCGCAATCTCCCATACTCTTTAGAAGAGGTCCGTACAGTCACAAGGGACTGCCACATCTGCGCGGAATGCAAGCTGCATTTTTTCAGGCCAGATGGAGCGCACCTGATTAAGGCTTCCCGCCCCTTTGAACGCCTCAGTCTCGATTTCAAAGGGCCCCTCCCCTCCACCGACCGCAACGCATATTTTCTTAATGTAGTGGACGAATACTCCCGCTTCCCTTTTGCCATTCCCTGTTCTGACATGACCGCGGCCACAGTCATTAAAGCCCTGAACAGCATCTTCACACTGTTCGGTTACCCCGCATACGGCCACAGCGACAGGGGGTCCTGTTTCATGAGTGACGAGCTGCGCCAGTTCCTGCTCAGCAAGGGCATAGCCTCAAGCAGGACGACCAGCTACAACCCCCGGGGGAACGGGCAAGTAGAAAGGGAGAACGGCACGGTCTGGAAGGCCGTCCTACTGGCCCTACGGTCCAGGCACCTCCCAGTTTCACGGTGGCAGGAGGTCCTCCCGGACGATCTCCATTCCATCCAGTCATTATTATGTACGAGCACTAATCAAACGCCTCATGAGCGTCTCCTTGTCTTCCCTAGGAGGTCCTGCTCTGGAACGTCGCTGCCGACCTGGCTGGTGGCCCCAGGACCCATCCTGCTCCGAAAGCATGTGCGGGCACATAAGGCGGACCCGTTGGTCGAAAGGGTTCACCTCCTCCACGCGAACCCCCAGTACGCCTACGTGGAGTACCCCGACGGCCGACAGGACACGGTCTCCCTGCGGGATCTGGCGCCCACCGGCAACACGCACACCCCCCCGACACCATCAACCCAACCCCCCCCCTTCCTGCCACCGCCGCACCCCGCGACCGCCCCTTCCCAGGAGGATCGGTTCCCCTCCCCTCAGCACCGACCAAGAATCAAGCCCGAGCTGAAACCGTACGGCTCCTGGAGGCGACAGCACTGGTACAAGCACCACCACCACCGCCGGGGCCGCGGCGATCGACACGGACGACCAGACCGCCCGACCGACTCGTGGCATTGATGTAAAACAAATATGGACTGTTCACAAGAACATTTTGCTTTTCTTCCTATACCCTCTGTAAATAGTTGCAACAGGACGAAATTGTCCAATACTGTATTGCCATGTGAATGTTTTGTCCTCCCAGGACCAGCCCTGTAAACCCTCACCACCATACGAAGCATCACCCCGCCGGGTTCATTTTTGACAAGGGGTGAATGTGGTAGTATGTATTGGGGGTCATGTGGGACTGGAAGCCCTAATGTCATTGGCTGACAGATCCCGGGTCCTGGTTGGCCGTTGACCTCAAGCTCCGCCCTGAAGGTGGAGTATAAGAAGCCGGAGTCTTCCCCCGCAGGCCAGTTTACTATCGAGCTGCGGGGGAACAGACACGCTTAATAAAGCCTCATCGACTTCACTCTATTCGTCTCACGGAGTCTTTGTGCGCTACACTATCTCCCCTCAATTTAAAGCTATGTCCCCTCGTGCTAGACATCACCATCCGAGGAAGAAGGCTTTCACTGTCTACCCTATCCAATCCTCTGATCACCTTGCATGCCTCAATTAAGTCACCTCTTAACCTTCTTCTCTCTTACGAAAACAGCCTCAAGACCCTCAGCCTTTCCTCATAAGATCTTCCCTCCATACCAGGCAACATTCTGGTAAATCTCCTCTGCACCCTTTCCAATGCTTCCACATCCTTCCTATAATGCGGCGACCAGAATTGCACGCAATACTACAAATGCGGCAGCACCAGAGTTTTGTACAGCTGCAACATGACCTCATGGTTCCGAAACTGAATCCCTCTACCAATAAAAGCTAACACACCATACGCCTTCTTAACAACTCTCTCAACCTGGGTGGCAAGTTTCAGGGATCTATGTACATGGACACCGAGAGCTTTCTGCTCATCCACACTGCCAAGAATCTTACCATTAGCCCAGTACTCTGTCTTCCTGTTATTCCTTCCAAAATGAATCACCTCACACTTTTCTGCATTAAACTCCATTTGCCACCTCTCAGCCCAGCGCTGCAGCTTATCTATGTCCCTCTGTAACTTGTAACATCCGTCCGCACTGTCCATAACTCCACCGACTTTAGTGTCGTCTGCAAATTTACTCACCCATCCTTCTACGCCCTCCTCCAGGTCATTTATAAAAATGACAAACAGCAGTGGCCCCAAAACAGATCCTTGTGGTACACCACTAGTAACTGGACTCCAGTCTGAACAATTCCCATCAACCACCACCCTTTGTCTTCTTCCAGCTAGCCAATTTCTGATCCAAACTGCTAAATCACCCTGAATCCCATGCCTCCTTATTTTCTGCTGTAGCCTACCGTGGGGGACCTTATCAAAGGCCTTACTGAAATCCATATACACCACATCAACTGCTTTACCCTCATCCACCTGTTTGGTCACCTTCTGAAAGAGCTCAATAAGGTTTGTGAGGAACGAACTACTCTTCACAAAACCGTGTTGACTACCTCTAATCAAATTATTCCTTTCCAGATGATTATACATCCTACCTCTTATAAGCCTTTCCAAGATTTTGCCCACAACAGAAGTAAGGCTCACTGGTCTATAGTTACCAGGGTTGTCTCTACTCCCCTTCTTGAACAAGGGGACAACATTTGCTATCCTCCAGTCTTCTGCCACTATTCTTGTAGACAAAGATGACTTAAAGATCAAAGCCAAAGGCTCAGCAATCTCCTCCCTAGCTTCCCAGAGAATCCTAGGATAAATCCCATCCAGCCCAGGGGACTTATCTATTTTCACACTTTCCAGAATTGCTAACACCTCCTCCTTATGAACCTCAAGCCCTGGATATGGCGGAGAATCGGGCGTCCAGCCAAACTCGAGGTCCATGCCCAGTGCCGATTCGGAAGTCATGCTCCAGTCCCTCGCTGGTGGCGATAACGAGGTTTGCGCCCCGCGCTGGCATGCTTTTAAATGTAATTGACGCCTTTGGCCCAGTATGCATCAGGCCTCCGCAGTGCTCCGCCCCTCTCAGGCAGAAGTCATGAGGGTGTAGTTTACTACAGGTATTTACAAACGGGAACTGGGCACCATGGCTGCTAAGGGGGAGAGAAAGAGTAAGCAAAGTTAAATTGTACCACTAGCTGGGGGGTGGCTGTCAAGGCCGGGGGGAGTAGCGGGCAGCGACTGGCTGACTGCTCCGTGGATTTGGGGTGTTCCCCTGCGGATCAGCAAGGCCTGGCTCAGGCTGCCGTTGCTGCAGTATTTGTTTTAAACGCACTCATTTTATACAAGTTGTAGGCCCCTGGCTGCTGTGTTTTAATGGTTAACTGTCATTAAGACTAATGATATTAATCCTATAACTTCTTAACTAGTTGGCCACTCTAAGGTCTTCGATCCCTTTGACTCCTTTGCTGATACCAGGTGGGAACTAATCTATTTCAAACTATATTTCAAGTTATAATCGGATCCCAAATCTACAAGGAAGAATTCTAACTCACTTACCACTGAATTTCCTTTAAGGGTCTGGACCTGTTGAGGATGTATAGGTGAGTCTTATGGCTAAACCACTATTTCAGGTTTAGATTTCTAATAAACCACTATTTCAGATTTAGATTTAAAATAAATCACTATTTCAGGTTTAAATTTAAAATCACACTTATTTTTATTTGCTTTCACAAAATCTTAACAAATTACTTCGTATTTAAATGTCTCTTTTAGTTGATCAGACTGAAGGAGCTTTATTTAACGATTTTTCTTCTGTCTTGATAGCTTGTGGTCGTTCTTATTCTTCGGTCTTCCAGCTTCTTCCAATTCCCATGGACCGATGAGCTGATTCGAATCGAATCTAAGAATAAATTCGAAACGAATGGCTTGGCCTGTCTCTTCCCCCCACTCTCTCTCTCTCTCTCTCTCTGCCCTTTCTGGGTTTTTGCCACTGGCGTTCCGAGATTCTATACATTTTAATTCACCTGTCCAGCGCATGTCAATTACAAAGCACTGTCTCATGTTTCACAAAATAGATGCGTTACATTTAAAACCGCGATTTCGCACCATGCCCAAGACTGCCATACATTTCAAAAGCACGTGGTGTATTCTGCTCAAAGTCTAAAAAACCATTAAGCTGTGTCTATCTTTGTCTATTTCAGCCATTCGCATTTTTTGTAAACTTACTCTGCCATGCCTGCTAGCTTTAAGCCGTTTAACACCTAGCCGACGATTCTCATTGTTCGAGTTTGCAATGTCTCCAAAATTACTGGTTCCTTTTTTCTCAAAGGTTCCAAAAACCCATTACGTGTCTTAAAATAATTGATCGTTATTTCCTGTCAATTTTTAAAACTGCAACTTTCTTAACAATCTTTTCCTATGCCCGCTATTCTTTCTCAAATTTTATCAAACTTTTGACCTTGTGTGTGCATGCTATTTTTCAAGTTTTTACAGGCGCACTGATATTCCCTCATGTTCTTTTACCTATAATTTTATGTTTACTTTACTCTGTTTATTTTGTTCCAAACTACATTTTTCCTTCCAATTATTACTTACACTGCTCACTCTGCTGATTCAGAGCCTCTGGTCATTTGGGAGCCCACCCAGGACACCCCTCTGGAAACCGTCAGGCCCCAGCTGACCCATCAACGGGATGGGAGTGGCCAAGCTCAATCAGTGGCCCAGCAGGTGCTGGCACTCCTCAGTGCACTCATCAGAAGTGCAGTCCCACTGCAGGGGAGCAGGGTAATAGCAGAGCTCATTATGCAAAGGACACATGCCCCGTGGCCTTTGTCACCTTCCCTGACACACTGCTCCTATCAGGGTAGACACATTACCAGTGACACTATCAGCTAGCCCACTCTGCAGGACCACCAGCTGTCATTAAGCCCTGCTTATCCACCACGCTCCTGCTCCCTACCATCCTGCCCAGATCAGGTTGGCACAACCCGTGTGTCACACGCAGGACCCACATCACACTGCAGCTATGTTCCCAGCAGATGCACACTTCCCTCCCTCACCCCCATCTCCAGGATCTGCCATACACACACACAAGCCCCTAAGCATGGAGACGATTAGTGGCACACCGTGACCCTCTCCACCGCACAGCCATGTGCCACCTTGCTGGCAGGATAACACACGGCCCACCCAATGAGGATACCCACAGTAGACCCCATAGGATACACAGGGTCGGGGCCACAGAGCCTATCACTGACATGAGATGCGGTTGCCACCGGTACCCTGTTGACATAAACAGCTGGTGAGGTTAGAGGCTCCTCACATCACAGGCCTGGTGCTACTCACTGATGGGGACAGGGGTTCAGTGTGGAAGGCAACATATCAGGGGGAATAGCTGAGGAGTGGGGGTGAGTCTGGAGGGGATATTTGGAGGGTGGAGTTGAGGTACTACACGGGGTCACGATGTAGCCTGTTGGATCTGGATAGGCAAGGGAATACCAATCTTGCTAACATGTTTTCTCCGTTCTCCCCACTGCAGAGAATGAATTTCTGAAAACAGCCAGGAATGCTTGCTACCTACCTGGCTGCAGCTGCTGTTATGGATATACAGAGGCTGGAGGCACAGGGCCTGCTCAGGGAGGGCCCTGCACAAGAGGAGCCTGGACTGGAAGAGTAGGTTCCTCAGCCATGAGGTTCCCATGCCGGCAGTCCAACAGGCCAAAGAGGAGGTACGAAGTTGATGCTACATCAGGGCATGTGTACAATGTCAGCTCCTGTCCTTCGAGGAGATTCAGGACCGCCTGTGCCACCAAAGATTTAGGCAACCCAAAGGATTCATGCGGCATCTGTATGAAGTGATTTCGCAGCAGGGGTTTGGAGGAGGACAGCCGCTCCTGCTGGCCATCAAGATGATGATCGTCTTGAACTTTTATGCCTCTGGGTCTTTCCAGGGGCCTAGCAGGGATCTGTCTGGAATCTCAGACATCTGCACACAAGTACATCCGCCCTGTGATGGATGGCCTATGCACCCAGGTAGCAGACTGTATGAACTTCAATCTGGATCAAGCCTACCAGAATGCGCGGGAATAGGATCTGCCGCCATCACTGGCATGTCCCAGGTCCAGGGGGTGATCGATGGCATACATGTGCCCCAACGAGCACCGGCTCATCAGGGCTGCCCTTCAACAATCTGAAGGGCTTGCACTTCCTGAATATGCAGTTGGTGTATGACCACTAGTTGCACATTGTGCACGTCTGCACCCGATACCCTGGCAGCATGCAGGCTGCTTACATTCTGGCTGTCTCGTCGATTCCTGGCAACATTGAGGTGCTCCCTCTGATGAGGGGTTGGCTCCTGTGTGACTCCCCACTGAGGTCTTGGCTAATGCCACCTGTCCGGGGGCCCCTGGCTGATGCGGAGATCCGTTATAACGACACCCATGCAGCAATCAGGATGTCATTGAGTGGTGCATCTGCATTCTCAAGGTGCACTTCCGATGCCTGGACCGCTTCGGTAGGGTGCTCCAATATAGCTCCAAGAGGGTTGTTGAACATTGTGCTGGCCTGCTGCATCCTGCACAACATCATGCAGCAGAGGGAGAACACCAGGCCTCAGGATGAGGAGGATGAAGGGGATGGGCAGGAAGAAGTGGGCATGGAGCTCGGGCTCGCACGGCAGGCTGCCCAACATGTGCTCCAGGGCAACCGCACACAGGACAACCTCACTACCTCCAGATTTTCCATCTAAGAGGCCTGGCCACTGGCAGCTCCACCACCCGATCCCAACTCTCCAAATTCTTCCTTCCCTCCCACCCCCTTCCAAGTGTGCCTCCTTCTCCATAGCTGCTCACGTCCTCCCCTGCCCCTCTTCCCTTCACTCCATCCCACCACCCTATCTCCCCTTCCCCATCCAAGGGACCTCCCAGCATCACTATGGAGTGTGACCCTCAGCTGACAGTATCAGCGGGTCTTGTCCACAGGACGGAGGATGGTGATGACTCGCTGTGAGATGAGCTCTGGTGCTCCTCGTATTTTGACAAAGTCTGACTCCTGCCGTCAGGATCACCTTAGACAGTCCCGACAGGTGATCCCTGCATGTGTGACGGCCATCCCATCTCACAGGCCCATATATTCATTGAGATGGTGGTGGGCTGGGGGGTTGCGGGAGGAGTGGGGAGAGGTTATGGAGATATTGAGTGCTGATGTGATACTGAGTAAGCTGTCCTCCAAGACGGTCTCACATTTCTGTCCCCGTTCCTTGCCGCCTCTGAGGGTGCACCCAGGTGGAAAGTTCAATTGTCCACGGGCACTGCCTTGTGCCATCCTCCAACATCCACACCCCACACCACCAACCTCCCACACCTTCTATACCCAGCCTAACCCATCCCTCACACCCTTCAGGTGGAAGATTGAGGCAGGCCGGAATGTTGGTGAAAAGGTATTTAATAGCTACTATATACATTAGTGTTCCCTGACCCCTACCTCTAAACTTTGTGCTGCACCCATGACAACTTAACTGGTGTCTAACTTCCTTATTTAATGTGGCCTACCACTCCTTCTAGGTGTGACCCCAGACAGGATATCTGAGGTGGAGGCGGCCTGCTGCATATCACCATCTCTGACCTGAGATGCCTTTGGCGGCCGTCCTCTGGAGGGCCTGGACATAGATAGGCCCGGCCAACGTTCGGTTGTCATAGGTGACAAGGTGCCACCCTGTTCTGCCCGCTGCCCATCAGAAGCGCCAGTGTCAGAAGGAGGGGATTCCGACGTCCTGCGGTGTTCCTGCACCTCCCCTGTGGGACGCACCGGCATGGGCCCAATCTTTTCCCTCGGGGTGCTCGATGTCCCCCGGACTACTCCATGGGGTGGAGGTGAGACAAAGTGAGCTCCGGAGACTCAACCGACACATGGCGCTGCCAGTCCTGGAGGATTTCTCTCAGTGCCCTCATCCTTGGAGCACCGAGACTAGGCCATGTCCCTCAGCGAGTGAGACATTTCCCTCAGTGCGTCAGCCAATACCCTCTGCACCTCGGTCATGTCCTTCTGGGACCGCACCACATCCCTCTGTTACTGACCCATGTCAGTCAGCACCTGGCCAATGCTCTCAATGCCCTCAGCCATGATCCTTTGTGACTGGGCCAAGTTCTGGAATGCCACAGAAATGTCCATGTGAGCCCAGCATATGGTTGCCTGTGACTAGGCTTCCCTGTATGAGCATCAACCATTGATGGCACACTATGCCCCAAGCCTGGGACACCTTGACCCATGACTGTAACTTTTTGACCTAAGGCTTCCACCATGGATGCCGTCTGTTCAGTGTTGACCTGGGTACCATACATTATTTGCACGATGTCCTGCATCTGAGGGCAGTTGGATGACTCCAACTGCACCTCACGGCACTGGAAAGTTATTGACACTCCCTCCTATAGATTCAGGCTCCACGTTTGCATCGCAAATAGCGATTGGATCATGCTTTCCAGGAGCGTGATACCTATCCAACTACAGATGGTTCCTGACACTGGGCAGCCCTCTGACCGCCTGCTTGCTAGGGAGTTCCTTCCTCCACCTGATATGCTGCAACATGTGCGACAATCTCACCAGAAGGTGACCCAGGAGCCTCTTCACTAAAATGACAGCTCGAGGTGACAGACTCTGTGATGATGGAGGGTGCAGGTAACAGCAGTGACAAGAAGTCGGTGTTGTCCCCAGACTGGTCCTCCGTGATGGGCTGGGATTGTGGCCGGGGGCTAGGTACCCCAGACAGGCTGGCATGACCTGCAAGACAAAAGACAAGATACATGCTGAGATCTTGGGAAGTAGTGGTCTGGGGGAGAGGGGTGACTCACTTGCTATAGGGACATAATTTTGAATTATGGGCTCACTTGGTTGTCACATGCCGACCTCTGCGCCTCGGAGATAGCTCTCTTCTGCAGCTCCATGGATAATGCCATCACCCTCTGCTCAGCGGTGGTGAGGTCCCAGACGTCCAGGACGTCCCCTCCAGTCTTCCCATGCTCCATTCTGTTATGGACCGCCTTTTCCTAGGGGACAGATAAAGGATATAGTGAGATGCACATAGGCGAGTTATATAGAGGGTCTGCAGCTGGTGCCATGTGTGTGCAAAGTTTCTGGAAAAAGAGGACAATCCATGTGTTGGGGTTTGATGCAGGGTGGGATGTGAGGGAGATGCAGGCAGGCTTTGATTCTACAAATTTCAATAGGATCCTTCTAAACTCCATCGAGTATAGACCCAGAGTCCTTCTGCAGCTTCCCTGCTTCCTGAACACTACCTGTCCCTCTACATATCTTTGGATCATCTGCAAACTTAGCAACAATTCCCTCAGTCCCTTCTTCCAGATCGTCAATGTATATCATGAATAGTTGTGGTTCCAACACGGATCCCGGCGGAACACTGCAGGTCACTGGCTGCTATCCTGAAAATAACCCCTTTCCCCCAACTCTCTGCCTTCTGCCAGTCAGCCAATCCTCTATCTATGCCAGTACCTTGCCCCTAACGCCATGGACTCTTTTCTTATTTAGCAGCCTCCTGAGCGGCAACTTGTCAGAGGCCTTCTGGAAATTCATATAGATCACGTCCACTGGCTTTCCTTTGTCTAACTTCCTTGTTACCTCCTCAAAGGATTGTCAGGCATGACCTCCCCTTGACGAAGCCGTGCTGACTCAGCCATATTTTATCATGCACTTCCAAGTACTCTGCAATCTCATGCTTAATAATGGACTCTAAAGTCTTACCAATGACCGAAGTCAGGCATATCATTTCCTGTCTTCTTCCTCCTTTCCTTCTTAAACAGGGGTGTTACTGAACTATTTTCTTGCCTTCTAGGACCATCCCTGACTCCAGCGATCCCTGATAGGTGATCACCACCAAATTCCTCCACAATCTCCTCAGCTATCTCCTTCAGAGCCCTGGGGTGTAGTCCATCTGGCTTAGGTGATTTATCCACCTTCAGACCTTTTAGCTTCCCCAGTGCCTTTTCCTTAGTAATGGCCACTACACTCACCCCAGACTCGTGACTCTCTTGAAGTTCTGGTATGCCACTGGTGTCTTCTGCTGTGAAGACTCAAAGTACTTATACAGTTCCTCTGCCATTTCTTTGTTCCACATTACAACCTCTCCATCCTCATTTTCCAGTGGTTCAATGTTCAGTCTTGCCTCTTTCTTCCCTTTGATATATCAAAAAAACCCTTGCAATCTTTTTTACGCTCAGATTTCATCTTCTCCCCTCTTATTTCTTTTTTAATTGAAGTCCCTCATGATTATTGTAACATTGGGCGGATTCCAAGGCCTGCCAGCCCCTCTTTCCTGTCCCCCGCGGCAGCAGAATTCCCCCTTTCCCTCAGCTGAGCAATGGGGTTTCCCATTGTGGTCACATCCAGCCTATCAGAAACCCGCGGGTGTGCGTGCGCTGCCGGCGAAGCAAAGACTCCCGCTGATTGCCTTTTTAGATGCCTTTTCTATCTCCTGATTTCTTTTCTGCCCCACATCCTGCCCGCTGCTCGGGAGTCTGTGCATAACCCTGGGTCTTTTCTCCCTCGCAATTCCTCAACTTTACTCACACAGATTCTATTCCTTCCAACCCTTTATCACTTCTTGCTATCGATTTAATTTCATTTCTTACGACTCTGCCCATCTGTCTGTCCTTTTGATAGACACATATTCTTAGATATTTAGATCCCAGCCCCTGAACCCCTTGCAACTGTGATTCCCACAACACCATACCTGGCAATTTTAATGTATGCTTCAAGCTCATTTCCCTTGTTCCGTACACTGTTTAGGTACAACACCCTCAGTCCTGTGATGACCGCGCCCTTCTCGTAGTTGGCCTCTTACCTGCTGTGCTGAAAGTTAGATTCATGCCGCTTTCCATACTCTCTGTTCTATGGCTTATTCTGGAAACTTTACGAACCTCTCCTGAGGCCCCCTGCCCTAAACTAAGTTGAAATTCTCATTATTACCTTCTCCTTTAACATTGATTTTCCGTACATCCCTCCCTCCCAACTATTTAACTTAAAGTCCTATCTACAGTTCTGTGATTCGCCTGGATTCTGATCCCAGCATAATTCAGCAGAAGACCGTCCCATCGGAACAGCTCCCTCCTTCCCCAGTACTGGTGCCAATGTCCCATGAATTTGTGCCCATTTCTCTCATGCCAACCTTTGAGCCACGTGTTTACCTCTTTAATCGTATTGACCCTGTGCCAATTAACTCATGGCTCGGGTAGTAATCCAGATATTATTACCTTTTTGGCTCTACTTTTTCATTTAGCCCATAGCTACTCATATTTCTTCAGCATATCCTAGTTATACCAGCATGGTGCCTGAGGGGGAAGAGCTGTTTGTTTCGAACAGCAATCAGTTTAAATGATGGGGAAAAAATGGTAAAGGGAAAGGCTTGTGATTTATTGGAAACATCACGCTGGCAAGGTTCATAACAGCTTTGTGAAGACAGGAAGGGTTACTGCCGAAGGTACCAAGGTCAATATAGCCGCTGGGGGCAGATGGATATGCCCAAGAAGTGCCCTGGCACTGTCCACTGGCACAGATTGACTCAACTATGTTGTCAGTGGCAGCCTGGCAGTGCTAATCTGGAGGTGCCAATCCAGCAGTCCCAACACGTGCTGACTTGGCAGTGCCAGCCCCTGTCAGCCTGGCAGTGCCAACCTGTGCCAGGGAACAGTGCCAGGGCAGGCACTCTGGCGAGCCCAATTTTTGGGTTGTGCTCCCGCTATGTGTGGCAGTAAGGGGGGGAACTGGGCAGTGAGGAGGGGGAGTGCTCACAATATTGCTGTGGTGGTTGCAGGTGATCGGGGAGCGGTGGGTGTGCTGGAAGAGAGTACCTGGTATTTGTGTGCTGTGAGACCCCAATAATTTCACAGTGGGGGGATGTCTGGGAGATGTTTTTCCTCTCTGCTGATATGGACTCCACTTAAAGATAGTTTCCTAATCTCAGCGGAGCCGGCCTTACTGATCTCTATCAGATCCCAACCTGCCACACTGATGGCAGAAACCAAGCCCCTAATTTTGTTTTTGTCAGAGTGGCTTACGATCTGGCCTGGAAACTCGGCGGTGCAACTGGAGAGATACATGTTAATTTTCAGCCAGAGCCTCACACTGACATATAGTGAGAAAATCCAACCCCTTATTTAGAGGGACTGTATGCTGGGGAAGCCACTGAAGTGTATTTCAATACATTAAAATGGATTTAGCTGAGCTTTCTCTCTGGGCGGGAATCTTGTTACATCATTGACGAGGGGTGGGAAAATCAGAGAACGAGATCTCGCCACCGGAATTCTCGTTTCTTGGTGAAAGGTGGCGGAGGATGAATGAGTGGCCTTGATGGGGAGTTCCTCGCCGAGGCCAAAAAGCCCAGCAAAGTGACGTTGAATAGCCGGTCTTTCTCGGCACTGCAGGCGCCAAAAAGCACCCTGTTAAAACGCACCATTAAGCGGAGTTTAACTCAACTTTAACTCCAGGGATTCATGCCCCGGTCAGTCATTATTCTTAGCCCCGTGCTATAAAATGCATGCAAAAGTGTATGTTGTCACAGCAACTTGGACTCCTTGGGGTGGGCGGATAGGGGGGCAGTTGGCTGACTTGCTGGTAAGGATCAGATTAGTGCCAACAGCACTCGGTTCAATCCTCATTCTGGCTGGAGTGGATTCTGTATCTGCCTCCTTGCGTCCCGATGGTGGAGATTACCGCAATGCAGGTCGAACCACAGAAGAACAACATATATCATCCTTCACACTGAACACCAGGAATTGGACAAAAACAGGATAATGGGTCAATGATGTTGACAGAACATCCATGTGTGGTGGATATAATGAATCCAAAGGAACACTCATTGTTTCATCATCAAAAGGTCTCAGCCAGACAAATATAGATTCAAGCTGCATTCTATTTCTATCATATTGTTTGGTAGTATTTTTACATAGGTAACTGGTGCTATGACAGCATATTTAATTTGAGTATAACCATATATTTCAAATAGGTACCCGTGGCAAAGGAAGAATATTTAACTTGAGTAGAACCATGTATTTTACATCGGCAACTGTTGCTATGACAGCCATGTTAATTTAATGTGCATTTGGTTCGCTTTATTTTGAAATAAAAGATCCAGAAGCAATATATGGTTTCTTACAACATTACTTGTGTGGATGAATGCTAAATTTCACTGTTACATAGGCGATAACAGATCTATTCACCCTATGAAAGAAAATTGGTCATCACAGCATGGAGCCAAAACTAGTCAAGAACATCCATCATTGAACAGAGAAGCACCTCCTCCCTAATCTTTACTGATTGTACCTGCCATAGCCAGGAGAATCAATTCTGTTCCACAGGCAATATCCAGAGAAAAAGCAAAGAGGGCATGAATATGGAAACAAGCTTATCGAAGATAGCAAGTGCTTAACAAGCCTCTCGACACCTTCACAGCCTCTGATTTTCAACGCTGCTTGTCCAACATTCATCATTGCAAGAGCAAAAATTACCTCCAATTAAATATTGGCAAGACTAAAGCCATCATCTTTGGTTCCCGTCATCCGCCACTCATCAATTAGCTCACAAACTCCATTCCCTAGCTATTGATTCCAGCTCAACGTTGGCCTGTGTCTGAGGCTAACCAGGCCATTTGCAATCTTGGTGAACTATTGGACCCGAAGATGAACTTTTGACTCCTTATCCTCCATCACCAATACCACATACTTTCACCTATATATCATTGCTCGCTTCAATCATTACCTCAGCTTGTCTGCTGCTGAAAGCA
The DNA here is from genome assembly GCF_047496885.1 of Scyliorhinus torazame. Taxonomy (NCBI): domain Eukaryota; kingdom Metazoa; phylum Chordata; class Chondrichthyes; order Carcharhiniformes; family Scyliorhinidae; genus Scyliorhinus; species Scyliorhinus torazame. The sequence continues at coordinate 191,659,662 of NC_092715.1, read as the reverse complement.
TCAAGCAAAATGTTGTTACCTTTGGACATGACTATTGCAAAGCTGTCATGGATGCGCATCCACATTACAGTCTCCGGAAACCTGAGCTAATCCAAAACTCTGCTACCCATATTCTAATTTGCACGAAGATGGGCTCACCCTGTGCTAACCGACCTATATTGGCACGAGATCTGGCAATGCCATGACTTCAGAATTCTCATCCTTGTTTTCAAATCCTTTCTTGTGCCTTGCTATCTATGTAACCTCCTCCAACCCTTCTGGCATCCGTCCTTCTCTGAAGGATGATGGGCACACAGCAAACAAATTCATTTCATGTGCGGTATCAGGTGGGTGCACCTTTGCTGATGGCCGAGGAAGCAAATACATGAGTGGCAGTTTCTCCCATAAGTGCTGCACAGGGCACTATTAAATGTCACTGTGGGTGTTGTTTTTGGTGTCTATTGTCAGGTCGCTATAGCAACTGGTGATCATGGTGGTGTGCGCCAACCCGCTTCCTCTATCATCGGCTAGTGACTCCCAAGTGTGATGATTGATGTCCAGGGCCTTCATCTCATGCTTGCAAGCAGAAGAAGATGTAGGAGCAGAATTAGGCAATTTGACCATTCGAATCTGCTCTGCCATTCGATCATGGCAGATTTCGTCCTGCCCGTTCTCCATAACCCTTCAACCCTTTAACAATTAAAAATCTATCTAACTCCTCCTTAAATTTACTCACTGTCTCAGAATCCACCTCACTCTGGGGTAGCAAATTCCACAGATTCACAACCCTTTGGGAGAAGTTTCTCCTCAACTCGGTTTTAAATTAGCTACCTCTTATCCTAAGGCTATGCACACCCATTCTAGAATGCCCCACAAGAGGATGCATCCGCTCCTTGTCTACTTTGTCCATTCCTTTTATCATCTTGTATAACTCAATTTGTTGTCCCCTCATTCTTCTAAACTCTAGGGAGTATAGACCTAAATGGTTCAATCTCTCTTCATACAATAAACCCCTCATCTCTAGAATCAACCTAGTGAACCTGCTCTTAATTGCCTCTAATGTCATTGCATCTTTCCTCAAATAAGGGGATCAAAACTGTGTACAATACTCCAGGTGTGGTCTCACCAATGCCTTGTATAGTTGCAACAACACTTCCTTGCGTTTTTACTCTATTGCTTTAGCTGTAAATGCCAACATTCCATTCGCTTTCTTTATTATCTGCTGTACCTGCATGCTAGTTTTCTGTGATTCATGAACAAGGACCCCCAGATCTCTCTGCAATGGAGCACTCCGAAGTCTCTCCCAATTTAGATAAGTTGCTTTTCTACTTTTCCAACCAAAATACATGGCCTCACACTTATCCACGTTAAAATCCATCTGCCACATTTTGGCTCACTCTCATGACCTATCTATATCCATTTCCTCATTGCAACATACTGTCCCATCTATTTTTTTGTCATCTGCAAATTTGGTTATAGAACCTTCTATCCGTATATCCAAGTTGTTAATATAGATTGTAAATAGCATGCTTGAAGCGGAGTTATAGGTGCCCTACTGGCTATCTGGCTCCGACTACCTCATCACAGAGAAAACCCTTGAGACCACCTTGCATCCTGCAGATGTGCCCAAGCCAACAAAACCATCTCGGTTTGATGAATGCTAGCAGACTTGAGGTTCTGCCTTTGAGAACGCTGTCCCATTTGCGATTGTGTCCTGCCAGAATATGTCCATAATGTGCCGCAGATGATGAAGATGGAAATTGCTGTGCATCTTTTCTTGATAGTGTGCATTTCACAGCTGTACAGCAAAGTGGCCTTATAAACCATTAGCTTGAACCTAAGTGGCAGCTTGGTGTGGTCTACAAGTAGGTGGAATATTTTAAATAAAACTCTAACTGGACCTTCCCCATGCCAGCCAATAAGGTTGAGATGCCCCCGTCATTGTTATAGTCTCCTCTGTTGCCTTTGTTTTGTATGAAGTGATGATTTTTGCATCTCGTATTATCTGTGGGATGGATCCTACTTTCCAGTAGAGAAGGAGAAGGGTCATATACATATGTGGTAATCTATGCTTGAGCAGTTCCACTGTGACTCCATCCTTGCTGGAGGTCTTTTTGTTTTCTAAGTAGTCAGTGGCCTTCCTGAACTCAAGTGATAAATGCTTTACATCTAACTCAACCATGATAAAAGGCTGCAGGGAAGCGTCAAGTGCAGATTAGGATATATCCACCTCAGAGGCGAACAGCTCACAATAGTTTCAAGCCCAATGGGACTTCTGTTTACTTCTGTTGGTGAGTACCTCAACATTTGTTGACTTCAGGGGAGTAAATCTGTTGATGAGACCTTTCTGATCTCTTCATACGTAACTTGTAGAATTCCTTTGTAAAAAGCAGTTTGATTTCTTGCCTTGAATTAATTCAGTGTTTATTAGCGCTGCATCTCCCTATCATTTGCATGGCTGCCTTGGTTACTGTATCTCCCTATCATTTGCATGGCTGCCTTGGTTACTTTCAGGTCGTGCACTGTTTTGCCGTTGGGTTTATGTTGTGCAACATGTCGGATTTGCTTTTTCTGTCAATGGCAGGTATTATTTCAGCTAAGTTGATCTCAAAATAGTCCTTGTTGCAGGTTCTCTCTTTACCAAAAAGATGCTTCTGCCGTTTCAGAGACGATTGAGGATAGTGCCTTCCAAGCTTCATTAACACCAGCATCAGCGCTTCCCCATAAACCTTTGATGGGTAGAAATCTTGCCAGCAACAGTGAGAAGTGCTGGTTTTTGGCATGATTGCATATGCAAGGGATATTGATGGGTTGCAGCCTGTTCCATTTAGAACTGTAAAACATTTGGGAGTGCACCTTCACTCTGGGGCTGACAAGAGAATGATCGATGAGGGTGCTATGGTAGCTTTGGCCACAGTGAATGCTGGGCAAATCGTGCCTTCCCATTATGAGGGGGTCTAGTTATTGCCACTGTCCAAACCTTGGGTGACGTCATGATACCCAGAGCAATGTCTGCCCTGAAAAAAGGTGTTAGAACAAAGAACAAAGAAATTGTCAGCACAGGAACAGGCCCTTCGGCCCTCCAAGCCCGTGCCGACCATACTGCCCGACTAAACTACAATCTTCTACACTTCCTGGGTCCGTATCCTTCTATTCCCATCCTATTCATATATTTGTCAAGATGCCCCTTAAATGTCCCTATCGTCCCTGCTTCCACTACCTCCTCCGGTAGCGAGTTCCAGGCACCCACTACCCTCTGCGTAAAAAACTTGCCTCGTACATCTACTCTAAACCTTGCCCCTCTCACCTTAACCCTATGCCCCCTAGTAATTGACCCCTCTACCCTGGGGAAAAGCCTCTGACTATCCACTTTGTCTATGCCCCTCATAATTTTGTATACCTCTATCAGGTCGCCCCTCAACCTCCTTCGTTCCAGTGAGAACAAACCGAGTTTATTCAATCGCTCCTCATAGCTTATGCCCTCCATACCAGGCAACATTCTGGTAAATCTCTTCTGCACCCTCTCTAAAGCCTCCACATCCTTCTGGTAGTGTGGCGACCAGAATTGAACACTATACTCCAAGTGTGGCCTAACTAAGGTTCTATACAGCTGCAACATGACTTGCCAATTCTTATACTCAATGCCCCGGCCAATGAAGGCAAGCATGCCGTATGCCTTCTCGACTACCTTCTCCACCTGTGTTGCCCCTTTCAATGACCTGTGGACCTGTACTCCTAGATCTCTTTGACTTTCAATACTCTTGAGGGTTCTACCATTCACTGTATATTCCCTACCTGCATTAGCCCTTCCAAAATGCATTACCTCACATTTGTCCGGATTAAACTCCATCTGCCATCTCTCCGCCCAAGTCTCCAGACAATCTAAATCCTGCTGTATCCTCAGACAGTCCTCATCGCTATCCGCAATTCCACCAACCTTTGTGTCGTCTGCAAACTTACTAATCAGACCAGTTACATTTTCCTCCAAATCATTTATATATACTACAAACAGCAAAGGTCCCAACACTGATCCCTGTGGAACACCACTGGTCACAGCCCTCCAATTAGAAAAGCATCCCTCCATTGCTACCCTCTGCCTTCTATGGCCTAGCCAGTTCTGTATCCACCTTGCCAGTTCACCCCTGACCCCGTGTGACTTCACCTTTTGTACTAGTCTACCATGAGGGACCTTGTCAAAGGCCTTACTGAAGTCCATATAGACAACATCTACTGCCCTACCTGCATCAATCATCTTAGTGACCTCCTCGAAAAACTCTATCAAGTTAGTGAGACACGACCTCCCCTTCACAAAACCGTGCTGCCTCTCACTAATATGTCCATTTGCTTCCAAATGGGAGTAGATCCTGTCTCGAAGAATTCTCTCCAGTAATTTCCCTACCACTGAAGTAAGGCTCACCGGCCTGTAGTTCCCGGGATTATCCTTGCTACCCTTCTTAAACAGAGGAACAACATTGGCTATTCTCCAGTCCTCCGGGACATCCCCTGAAGACAGCGAGGATCCAAAGATTTCTGTCAAGGCCTCAGCAATTTCCTCTCCAGCCTCCTTCAGTATTCTGGGGTAGATCCCATCAGGCCCTGGGGACTTATCTACCTTAATATTTTTTAAGACACCCAACACCTCGTCTTTTTGGATCACAATGTGACCCAGGCTATCTACACCCCCTTCTCTAGACTCAACATCTACCAATTCCTTCTCTTTGGTGAATACTGATGCAAAGTATTCATTTAGTACCTCGCCCATTTCCTCTGGCTCCGCACATAGATTCCCTTGCCTACCCTTCAGTGGGCCAACCCTTTCCCTGGCTACCCTCTTGCTTTTTATGTACGTGTAAAAAGCCTTGGGATTTTCCTTAACCCTATTTGCCAATGACTTTTCATGACCCCTTCTAGCCCTCCTGACTCCTTTCTTAAGTTCCTTCCTACTTTCCTTATATGCCACACAGGCTTCGTCTGTTCCCAGCCTTTTAGCCCTGACAAATGCCTCCTTTTTCTTTTTGACGAGGCCTACAATATCACTCGTCATCCAAGGTTCCCGAAAATTGCCGTATTTATCTTTCTTCCTCACAGGAACATGCCTGTCCTGTATTCCTTTCAACTGACACTTGAAAGCCTCCCACATGTCAGATGTTGATTTGCCCTCAAACATCCACCCCCAATCTATGTTCTTCAGTTCTCGCCTAATATTGTTATAATTAGCCTTCCCCCAATTTAGCACATTCATCCTCGGACCACTCTTATCCTTGTCCACCAGTACTTTAAAACTTACTGAATTGTGGTCACTGTTACCAAAATGCTCCCCTACTGAAACATCTACCACCTGGCCGGGCTCATTCCCCAATACCAGGTCCAGTACAGCCCCTTCCCGAGTTGGACTGTCTACATACTGTTTTAAGAAGCCCTCCTGGATGTTCCTTACAAACTCCGCCCCGTCTAAGCCCCTGGCACTAAGTGAGTCCCAGTCAATATTGGGGAAGTTGAAGTCTCCCATCACCACAACCCTGTTGTTTTTACTCTTTTCCAAAATCTGTCTACCTATCTGCTCCTCTATCTCCCGCTGGCTGTTGGGAGGCCTGTAGTATACCCCCAACATTGTGACTGCACCCTTGGTGAGTCAGCAGTCATTCGGAGCATAAAACTCAAGAAGATGTTGTCTGTTATCAGTGGCCCTGCACACCACATGCAGACTGAGGCATGTTGGCCATGAATCACTGTTTGCCCCAGTATGTGCATTGAAATCACCTGGGGTGAATAGCCGCTTGTCATTTGGAATATTCCTCAGAATGTCATCTGGGAATTTGAAGCATGCTCTTTGAAATGTTGACATACAGATTTGGTGTGTAGGCGCATGTGATATTGACTGCAGGTCCATCAGCTTAGAGATACAGAAGGAAGAGGTGCTCCAAGGTTGGCACTAGTGACTCAATTGACTGTGCTTGCTCATTGCAAAGCCTACACCATGCTCTGGTTGGTCTTCAGTGTCCTTTCCATCACATAAAAGGTGTAATTAGCCTCAAGATAAGAGACTGTGGTGATTAATTTGCTTTCTTGTAGAAAGAAATGTCAATACCAAAGTTGTGTAGTTCATAGTCAATCAGGGCCATCTTCTGTATAATTGCTGTGGAAGGTGAGTCATTATTTATGCCAGGCCACGTATTCCTCACATTCCAGCTTCCAATCTGAAAGGTTAACTTTCTTTGTTTGCTGTGTAGCCTGGGCATGCTTTAGGGTTTGCAGACTTGCATTACAATTAGACCCTCCTGACTTTGAAGGCTGCTTTCCAGAGGAAAAACAACATTCCAAACACATGGGGCTGAGACAACTGCGGAGGTTGAAAGAAAGTGCGTGATTTAACGGAGTATTTGCGTTTGGCAGGGTATTTTTTAACAGCCATGTTGGCGAGATAGCGGCCCGTATTCAATGCCACTTAGTGCCAGAAATGAGCGCTTCTTACTGCTGACAAGGGGGAACTGCTTTTAAACGCTCCCCCACCACTCACTCCCAGTCAACACACGAGTATGGCAACATGGCCAGGATTCTCGATGCTGTGCATGAGAGGCAGGCCAGCCTGTCCCCCCCAGGGGGTCGAATGACCAGCAGCAGGGTCAGAAATGCCACCTGGCTGTTATTGTAGCTGTCAGTGTGGGCAGCATGAACAGGAGGACCGCCATCCAATGTTGGAAGAATACCAATGACCTCCACTGAGCCGCAAGGGAAAGTTACCACCTCTCTTCTGGCATCAGTTCCGCCTCAAATCCCCCAAACTCCGCCCCCACCTCCCCCCACAAATCACTGGCTGACACCTCACACCCTCCTCACACCCAATCTTCATGCTTGTTCCTCAGCACTCCATGGCACCCACCAGCACAGGTGTGGTGCCCACATGTGTGACCATTCAAACGTGTGGCTCACAATGGCCTCTCTGTCCCCACAAGAAAAGATAGCCCATAATAATTGGCAAAGGGCCAAGACGGGGGTGAAGTCCCAGAGATCCCTATTAGGAATAGGCTCTGCAGAGCGCGGAGATGACCGAAAGAGAGCAGTCAATGACAGCGAGGCGGGCCTGCGCCACAGAGGTGAGGATCCATTGCCCCTTCACGCAGATGATCTGTCTCAAGTGAGTTATTCAGACAAAATGATCCTTCCCTCTCTCTGACCATGGCCGGGGAATCCCCGGGGGGACATTGGAATCACGCCCTGCCACCCCGCGCCGGCTTCCCCATTCTCCGCCGCCGATTCTCGAGCGCCCGCAGGATTCCACCGCGCCGGTAGGGGGCCGTTGACAGCGGTCCCCCCGGCGATTCTCCGGGCCCCAATGGGCCGAGTGTTTGGCCGAGTCCCGCCGGTGTCGGTTACTGAGGTCCCACATGGCGGGACCTGGAAGATGAGTCTGCGGGCCCTGCCTGGTCGTGGGGGGGGGGGGACTGGGGCCTACTGATTGGTGGGCGGGCTGTTTCCGTGGGGGCCTATTTTACTCTGCGCCGGGCCCCTGTAGGGATCCGCCATATTGCCCGGGGGCCGGCGCGGAGAAGGGAACCCCCACGCATACGCGGAAATATGCCGGCCATAGCATGCATGTGCGGAATCACGGCGTCCGTTCCACGCATGCGCGAACTCGCGCTGACCATGCCGAGCCGGCTGGAGCTGCGGGGACCACTCCGGTGCCAACCTAGCCCCCTAGGAAGGGGAGCATTCCCCATTATCGGGGATCATTGATGGCAGAGTGGTTGGCGCCACTTTTCACGCTGGCGTGGGGACATAGCCCCATTATTTGAGAATCCCGCCCCATATGTCCATTGTCACGCAAGTCTTCCATCTGATGAGGCCGTGCCATCCAGAGTCGCCACCACCTCCTCCCCACTTGCCACTCAAGAGACCACCTCAGGGGTGAGCGCTAAGGAAGCTACTATCGAGGCATCGCAGCTATCGCTCCCACTTTCCACCAGCACAGTGACAAAACCTTGGTGGTTGACATTAATGTACAGGTTTCTGGGGCACAATCTCATGATCATTACACAGTTACTGATGCACATCAGGTGGAAGCAGGAACACCCAGGTGAGACAGCAGTCAGACGTCTGCTGGATCCCAGGACTCAGCTGGTTCTCAGTCAGATGCTTCTGGATAAGGTTCTCCCAGAGCTGATGCAGATGAAATTCAGGAGGGAATATCAGCCACATTCCAGCGAGTGAATAGCCAATTGGAGAAGTTCCAAAGGCTACACATGCAGGAGATGGTGCCGACAATGTGTGGGTGGAACCGAGGCCAACACTGGTAGGGGGGCAACTGCAGTGGAAAACCTGGAGCATGAACTCCGCATCGCGTTTTGCGGGTTAAGTTATGTGCACGGTCGGCTCCATATGCACGGTCGTCAGCCGTATGCATGCGCAGCCCGGGACCTGGCCATCCTCTGGCCGTTTTCCAGGCGATCCGTGGGTGACTCTCATGGCACCGATGCTAGCCCCTCATCAGTATCAGAATCGCTGAGGGGTTCGCGCCGATTTTCCTGACGTGAATCTCCTGCGGATTCTCCGTTCGAGTCGGCAATTAGCCGCAGAAATGGAGAATCCAGCCCAGTTTGTTTTAATTCTAAGTTTGTCATCTCACTCTTTAGTTCTAGTTCCAGCAGTTTAGAAACATGATATGTTAGGCAGCATGGTGGCGCAGTGGGTTAGCCCTGCTGCCTCATGGCGCCGAGGTACCAGGTTCGATCCCGGCTCTGGGTCACTGTCCATGTGGAGTTTGCACATTCTCCCCGTGTTTGCGTGGGTTTCGCCCCCACAACCCAAAGATGTGCAGGGTAGGTGGATTATCACGCTAAATTGCCCCTTAATTGGAAAAAATTAATTGGGTACTCTAAATTTTTTTTTAAAAATGAAATGTGACATGTTGACAGTAATCAGTGTTTTCTTTACATCTGACCATTCTCACGACGCTATCGACCCTCATGTCTTTGATTTCTTCCCCTCTCCACTTGTTGATTCTCTTGTAAAATCCCCACATAGTCGCTGAGGTGCTCAGGATGCTATGGGACCCCTGATTACAATAGTTACATGGAAAGTTAGGGGGTTAAATGGTCAGTAAAATGGTTCAGGTTGTTTGCCCATCTCAAGAGCCTCAACACAGAAGAAACAAATCTTTGTATTAAAGATCACAGCAGCGTGGGTTGGCTGTGTTTTTCACTCTAGCTTTCACGATGAGGCCAGGGGAATGACGATTCTGATAAAAAGAGGGATCAATTCTCCCCCTCAAATATAATCCCAGACCTTGTTAGATGGTACATAATAGTTTGTGGCACACCTCTTCAAACCCCTGAAATCCTGATGAACGTTTACACCCTGAACTAGGATGGCACAAAATTTATCGCTTTGCTCCTAACTTCCCTTCCCAATTTAGACATCTATTATCTTATCTTCTGGGGGGGACTTAATCTGTGTTTTGGACCCAAAGTTAGGTAGCTCAAACTCTAAGACCCTTGCCCTTTCTGACATTTCCAAAGGTCTCTCTTCCTTCATACGTGGACCCTTGGCGTTTCCTTCATCCAGGCACGGAAGACTTCTCTTACTTTGCTCATATCCTCCAGACTTATTCCCATATCAACTATTCTTTCTTGGATAAAACTCTTCTCCCGCAGTAAGAGCCGCTGAATATTTGGCCATAGTTATACCAGACCATGCTCCCCATTCCCTGGACTTGGTTCTTACACCCAAGGCTAACGGTCAACCTCCATCGAGGTTCCATGCAACCCTATTATCCAACAGGAAATTGTGCAACTGTATATCCATCAGCACAGATGACTTCATTAAAATCAACAAGTCTGATTCCACCTCCCCTTCAATATTGTGGAAGACCTTAAGGCAGTCTTTTCAGGAAACATAGCCTCCATAATGTGTACACTATCAAACAATGAAATTTGAAACAACAAGGGTTGGTGGATTCAATTTTAGAAATAGATCGGCAGTATTCCATTGCTTCCACCTCTGAGTTACATGGGGACAGGCTAAGGCTCCAGGTTCAATTTGAGTTACTCTCCACTAATAAAGTGGTGCACATGTTATTACGGTCAAAGGGAACATTTTATGAACAGGGGGACAAAGCTGGTCGCCGACTGACACATTAGCTCAGGTGCCAGTCTGCTTCCTGATTTATTTCCCAGACACATGACTCCTCCCGTAACCTCTCGACCGACCCCTTTGATATTAATCTGACCTTCGCTTCCTATTATTGGGACCTATATATAGATACGATCCTTCTTCAGATGGCTCGACAACGGCTAACTTCCTAAATAAGCAAGACATGCCTGTAACAATATGGATATTGTATGGGAGATAAAGGGTTAACAATTTCTTGTACATACTTCTTCCCACCAGATGGTGATCAAGAGCAGTCATATATATATCACGTGACGGCCCCTGACTCAGGGAGAAGGTGTTTAGGCGTGAGAGAGATTAGTTGTATATTTGAGAGTTCTGTTGTTAGAGACATTGCATAGTTAATTTCAGCAACCTTTTACTTAGGAATACATTCAAATCTTATTTAAGTAGTGTCAGATTTGTTAATTTACTTAGCTTAATGTTCTTTGTTCAACACTACGCATTCAAGACACCCAACAAAGAAAACAGTGAACATCACAATGCCTTCTGTAGATGTGGACAGGAGTAGAGCCTTAGACTGGCACTTGCGCCTAGACGAGATAATGAATTGTATTGAGTTGATGCACATTGGTAATGTCCAGGTCCCTGTGGCTTCCCTGACGACTTTTATGGAAAGTTCTCCACTCAACTTGCACCCTTGCTGCTCAACATGTTGATCGATTCAATGTCTCATGGGTCCCTATCCCATACATTAACTCAAGCCTCTATTTCACTTATTCTCATAAAAGATAGGGACTCAGAAGAATGTGGCCCTTATCAGAAATCTATCTCCTAAATGCAGATGCAACAAAAGATTTTCCATTTGGGAGACTAAGGGCACAAGTCAGTAGCCTAGCCGTGCCCGACATGGTGTCGGGACGAGGCCATTGAATCTCACGGAAGGTCCCTCGTGAGATTCATGAGGCTCGAAACGTCTCGTGCTTCAACAGAATCTCACAAGACTTTACAATCTGGGTCTCGCTCATGCTGGGCGAGGTCCAGGCACACCTATTTAAATGATCCATTTGGCAAATTTAAATCTTCATTCACCGGATTCACTCGGGACCCAGGATTCACCTGCCTCCCCAGAGAGACTTCAACCAGGGGCTATTTGGTATTGGTTCACAAAGTCATGAACTAGTTGTGTTGGCACCTGGGCGGCGGAGGGGGGGGGTCTTGCTGGGGAGTTGAGGCCCCCGGGTGGTCGTGCACTGGGCAGAGTGGTAAACTGGCTCTCCCAGGTTGGTAAACTGGCTCTGTCAGGGGGGCTGGGTGGAACTGCAAGCCTGACAGAGGAATTTACAGGGTGCCAGGCTGACAGTGCCATGGTGCCCATGTGTCAGTTTGCCCATTCCAGGGGTTGGGCCTGGGAGGGGGACTTGCCCATCAGAGGTGGGCTGAGAGGGGCTCAAGGATTTCGGAAGAGGTAAGTTGGGTGATGTGGGGGTGTCCCCTCTGAGGCGGATCAAAAGAATGGGGCTGCCTTTAAAAATGGTGCCCCAATCTGCGAGTAGTCTTCCTGCACTGGCAAGTTGTGCAAGTCAGTGCAGCAAATGGCTTAAAGAATGGCCTCGACAGAGAGTTCCTCTGCTGCAGGTGCTGAGAAGCACTTGGCTAAATGTGCCGTTCAGCTGACTTTTGCGGTTCCAGTTTGGGGCACTATCTGGGAACAATTCAGGACATGCTACTGTAACAGCAATCTGTCCATGTGAATTGCAGAGGCAGACCTGGGAGGAGATGGCAGAGGCAGACCTGGGGGGAGATGGCAGAGGCAGACTTGGGGGGAGATGGCAGAGGCAGACCTGGGGGGAGATGGCAGAGGCAGACCTGGGGGGAGATGGCAGAGGCAGACTTGGGGGGAGATGGCAGAGGCAGACTTGGGGGGAGATGGCAGAGGCAGACCTGGGGGGAGATGGCAGAGGCAGACCTGGGGGGAGATGGCAGAGGCAGACATGGGAGGAGATGGCAGAGGCAGACCTGGGGGGAGATTGCAGAGGCAGACCTGGGGGGAGTTGGCAGAGGCAGACCTGGGGGGAGTTGGCAGAGGCAGACCTGTGAGGAGATGGCAGAGGCAGACCTGGGAGGAGATGGCAGAGGCAGACCTGGGAGGAGATGGCAGACGCAGACCTGGGAGGAGATGGCAGGCACAGAATTCAGGGGAGATGGCAGAGGCAGACCTGGGGGGAGATGGCAGAGGCAGACCTGGGGGGAGATGGCAGAGGCAGACCTGGGGGGAGATGGCAGAGGCAGACCTGGGAGGAGATTGCAGAGGAGGTCAGTGCTCGTAACCGCACCAGGAGGACTGACTGCGCACTCGGGAAGAGGAGCACCTTCCTATTGATGAAGGGCACCCCTGATGAACCGGTGCTCCTCGGGGGACATGTGAGCCAGCGATCACCACCTGGATCTGGGGCATGCTAATGATGGCGGCAGATTCTGCTGCCTGTGCATTCTGGTATGACTGATCCACACTGAGGTTATATAGTCTGCTGCCCGGGCACATAGGGCATCCATCATTGGGCAGATGCACCTGTCTGCTGGTGTCTGAGAGATCCCACACACGTCCCCGCTCGGTACCTGGAAAGACCCAGAGGCATAAAAGCTCAGGGCGACCGTGGGAGGAGGCAATGACATAGTGTTATTGTCACTGGGCTGGTAATCTAGAGACCCAGAGTCATTGTCTGGGGGCCTGGGTTGAAAACCCACAATGGCAGATGGGGAAATTTGAATTCAATAAAACAAATCTGGAATTAAAAGTCTAATGATGACCATGACACCATTGTCAATTGCCATAAAAACCCATCTGGTTCACTAATATACTGTGAGGAAGGAAATCTACTGTCCTTACATGGTCTGGCCTACATGTCACTCCAGGCCCACAGAATGTGGTTAACTCTTAAATGCCCTCAGTGATTGGAAAACAATGCTGACCCAACCAGTGACACCCAGATCCAATGAACGGGAAAAAAACCTTGATAGCCATCGGGAGCGGGTGTCCTCCTTCAAACCCCTGTGGTGCCAGGTGCACCACCATCTGGCATCGCTCTACTATTATTCTCATCATGTCTTCAGCTGATTATTATCCATGCTCAGATTTTGGTCATATATCCTAATATCTCCTCATATGGCTTGGTGACATATTTTGTTTGAAAGCATTCCTGTCGCATGCCTTACCATGTTGGTGGCACGATGGAGCGGGTTTACCGACCACAGAGGCAGACATGGGGGGAGTTGGCAGAGGCAGACCTGGGGGGAGTTGGCAGAGGCAGACCTGGGGGGAGATGGCAGAGGCAGACCTGGAGGGAGATGGCAGACACAGACCTGGGAGGAGATGGCAGAGGCAGACATGGGGGGAGATGGCAGAGGCAGACCTGGGAGGAGATGGCAGAGGCAGACCTGGGAGGAGATGGCAGAGGCAGACCTGGGAGGAGATGGCAGACACAGACCTGGGAGGAGATGGCAGACACAGACCTGGGGGGAGATGGCAGACACAGACCTGGGGGGAGATGGCAGAGGCAGACATGGGGGGAGATGGCAGACACAGATCTGGGAGGAGATGGCAGACACAGACCTGGGGGGAGATGGCAGACACAGACCTGGGGGGAGATGGCAGAGGCAGACCTGGGGGGAGATGGCAGAGGCAGACCTGGGGGGAGTTGGCAGAGGCAGACATGGGGGGAGTTGGCAGAGGCAGACCTGGGGGGAGTTGGCAGAGGCAGACCTGGGAGGAGATGGCAGAGGCAGACCTGAGGGGAGATGGCAGACACAGACCTGGGAGGAGATGGCAGAGGCAGACCTGGGAGGAGATGGCAGAGGCAGACCTGGGAGGAGATGGCAGAGGCAGACATGGGGGGAGATGGCAGAGGCAGACATGGGGGGAGATGGCAGAGGCAGACATGGGGGGAGATGGCAGAGGTAGACATGGGGGAGATGGCAGGCACAGAATTCGGGGGAGATGGCAGAGGCAGACCTGGAGGGAGATGGCAGAGACAGACCTGGGGGGAGATGGCAGAGGCAGACCTGGGGTGAGATGGCAGAGGCAGACCTGGGAGGAGATTGCAGAGGAGGTTAGTGCTCGTAACCGCACCAGGAGGACTGACTGCGCACTCGGGAAGAGGAGCACCTTCCTACTGATGAAGGGCACCCCTGATGAACCGGTGCTCCTCGGGGGACATGTGAGCCAGCGATCACCCCCTGGATCTGGGGCATGCTAATGATGGCGGCAGATTCTGCTGTTTGTGCATTCTGGTATGACTGATCCACACTGAGGTTATATAGTCTGCTGCCCGGGCACATAGGGCATCCATCATTGGGCAGATGCACCTGTCTGCTGGTGTCTGAGAGATCCCACACACGTCCCCGCTCGGTACCTGGAAAGACCCAGAGGCATAAAAGCTCAGGGCGACCGTGGGAGGAGGCAATGACATAGTGTTATTGTCACTGGGCTGGTAATCTAGAGACCCAGAGTCATTGTCTGGGGGCCTGGGTTGAAAACCCACAATGGCAGATGGGGAAATTTGAATTCAATAAAACAAATCTGGAATTAAAAGTCTAATGATGACCATGACACCATTGTCAATTGCCATAAAAACCCATCTGATTCACTAATATACTGTGAGGAAGGAAATCTACTGTCCTTACATGGTCTGGCCTACATGTCACTCCAGGCCCACAGAATGTGGTTAACTCTTAAATGCCCTCAGTGATTGGAAAACAATGCTGACCCAACCAGTGACACCCAGGTCCAATGAACGGGAAAAAAACCTTGATAGCCATCGGGAGCGGGTGTCCTCCTTCAAACCCCTGTGGTGCCAGGTGCACCACCATCTGGCATCGCTCTACTGTTATTCTCATCATGTCTTCAGCTGATTATTATCCATGCTCAGATTTTGGTCATATATCCTAATATCTCCTCATATGGCTTGGTGTCATATTTTGTTTGAAAGCATTCCTGTCGCATGCCTTACCATGTTGGTGGCACGATGGAGCGGGTTTACCGACCAACACGCTATGTGTTTTCGGAGGTGGAGGCAACCCGCCAGCGTGATTTAGCGACCCCGCCATTGTCAATGGGATTTCCCAGGATGGGGTGGGGGCCTGGGGCCCTCCCCAATTTTGTTCAGGCTGGGGGGAGATCGAGAATTGTTTCGAGGGCTCGGAAATGGTGATCTCCCGCTACACTGGGGAGTTCCGGAACTCCCCACTGTCCAAAACGGGGCTATGTGTGGCCTCAACCGCGTGTTCCCCATTCAGGCCCCTTATTCAAGCGAGTTGCATTGAATAGCCATGTGTTTCTCAGCATCGCAAATGCTGGGAAACACACGGCTAAACTCACTCGCTACGGGACGTTGTTCCCCTTTGGGAGATTCACACCCCAGGTCTCCATTTCTAGCCTCTTGAGCATCCCTGATTTTAACCACTCCACCACCAGTGGCTGTGTCCTCATCTGTCTAGGCCCAAAGCTCTGAAATTCCCTCGCTAAAACCTCTCCACCTTTCATTCCTTTAAAGTGTTGCTTAAAGACTACCTATTTGCCAATGTTTGGTTATCTGCCCTAATATTTGCTCATGTTATTAGTTCGGGGTCAAACTTTATTTGATAATGCTCCTGTGAAGTGCCTTGAGACAATTTACAACATTAAAGGTGTTATACAATTGCTAGTTGCTGTTGTTTACAAACTGTTTCCCTGTACGATACCCAAGTCAAGCTTCTCTGTCGGCCATCCTGATACCGCAGCAACTGGCTCCAAACTGTTGGTTTTGTACAGATGTACAATGCGTGGCTCATCTGGAAAAACTCAGCAACTATACACTCAAGAGTCTGGTCATTTGCTACCAGAAGCTTTCATTGGAAATTAAATTCAGAAAGTCAAATGGACAACTACAGATTAATGATTGGCTAGTTTTCTTTGTCATAGTTCATTTAAGACACTGCTTCCATTTTTTTTGTAAATTTATCAGACAGACTGCGCATTCCCTCTCTAGGTAAAGCAACTGAATCATTCAGAACAATGCCTGTTTGGTTCTGCAGTTTTAATGCTCAAATCACTTTTGTCCTTCCTCGTCCTGGCAATGACCACTTCTGGAAGAAAGCCATGAAAAATTTATTGCACTGAGAATGCAAATTGCAACCATTGCGAATCTTTAATCCGTGGGCGTCCTCCTCAATAGGCGTTGTCAGCAGAGTATTCCAGTA
Source organism: Scyliorhinus torazame (assembly GCF_047496885.1). Taxonomy (NCBI): domain Eukaryota; kingdom Metazoa; phylum Chordata; class Chondrichthyes; order Carcharhiniformes; family Scyliorhinidae; genus Scyliorhinus; species Scyliorhinus torazame. The sequence continues at coordinate 191,643,339 of NC_092715.1, read as the reverse complement.
GAATTTGCTCTGCTTCATACACTAACAGTTTCATTTTAATCTCTTTCATAGTATTAGGTCTTATTACCGTTCCTGTTTAACAAATTGCGTGTTAAAAGAATGTGACTGTGCTTGCATGGAATATAATGTCGAGGAAATCACATTACGCTCATTGAATATTCATATTCTGTGAAATGAAACCGGTTATTCAGTGACAACAGATTCAGGAAAAAACAGATAAACCTGAATAGATTTTTTTCTGAAAAGATGTCACAGTATACAAAATATATTAAAGTATCTTTTGTAAATCAGATTCCTCTTTATCTTAATTGCTGCATTCTCATCTGATACGTGCTTTCAAAGCTCTCAATCTAAGTTTTGTAAGGAAAATAATGTTCTGATTTAAGTCTCAATGATCAATAAAGTCAAGTGTTTAAGCAATCAAATTGCACAGTGTTCTTAATCTAATAAAACATCCCAAGGTGGTTCACAATTGCATAAATCAGACAGAATTTCACACCAAGTGTAGAGAACTTTAAGACAGAACAATGAGGGGGGATCTCATAGAAACAAATAAAATTATGAGAGAATAGAGAAGATAGAAGCAGGGAGGTTGTTTCCACTGGTGGTGAAACTAGAACGAGCCTCAAAATAAGGGGGAGCAGATTTAGTACTGGATTGAGGAGGAACTTCTTCACCCAAAGGGTTGTGAATCTGGGAAATTCCCTGCCCAGTGAAGCAGTTGAGGCTACATCGTTGAATGTCTTTAATGCAAAGATAGATTTTTGAACAGTTAACGAATTAAGGGTTATGGTGAGCTTGCGGACAAGTGGAGCTGAGTCCACAAAAAGATCAGCCACAATCTCATTGAATGGCGGAGCAGGCTCAAGGCACCAGATGGCCTACTCTTGTGCTGCGTTCTTATGTTCTTATTTATGTTCCTAATATTAGTCAGAGACATGGGTTTAAAGAGCATAGTAAAGAAGGCCAAGATAGAGGATCAGAATTCTAACATGATTATAGGTGTGGAGGAGGATATAGTGATGCAAGGGGAGTGAGGCTATGGAAGGTTTTGAGAGTCAGGATGAGCTGTCAAATGGAATATTTGTCTACACGAAAAATGTCTTCACTCTATGTTTGATATTTTGTGAATGTTACATAAAATTTCTACTTGGCAAAATGTTCCTAGGGTTGCTGTTTTCCAATTTTCCACATATTTCTCACGAAAGCTGTGTGAGATTAGCCTAGCACATCTTTTCATCTGTCAGCTACACACACAGAACAATTTGTAAGGAATTCAGTAAAATCTATAATAGGGGTATAACCAACATAAATTCAAGCACAGCTGCTACTTAAAAGATGCACACCTGCAAGCTAGCAATCAATGCTAATGGGAATAATGTAAGAATCAGTCTTCATTTAATTATATGCAATCCACGTTAAATATATCCCCGAGCCAAGTACGCTTATTCTGGAATCATGATTTTGTTCATATTATTTTTCAGAAAGAACTACAAAAATTCTAACAAGAACAGCTTAATAGGAGAATATGTTCAGATTCTGAGCCATTAGTCCAGCCAAATAAAGATCATTTGGATGAATAGGCAATGCTGTGGGCTAAGAAGCCATCTTCTATCATCAGTTACATACAAGATTAAAAATAATGGCCTAGATTTTCATGGAAATGGGCAAATTCCGATGTCAGGCATGAAAGGCTATGCTCCAGTCACCAACCGCATTGGCGACTTTCTCCTCTGTTTAGTCCCGGACTGCATGGGCATTGCGTCCAGCACTGCCTGGGCATGACCCTCTTCCCACCTGAGGGCTGCACCCGCCTGAGCTCCCCTGGGAGGTCTGCTTGCCAGGTACACACCTTGAGAGACCAGTCATGCTTCACACCATTCTGCCGTCACGCCAATGTGGATGAATTTTTTAATGGGGAGGTGGCGGGGGTGCGGGGGGGGGGGTGCATTCGGATGATTCAGCTCAGGGACATGACAGTTGTATGCTAATGAATTCAAATTATATTCCTGATGTTCAACTTCGGGAAACGTGCCCTATTACTTTCGGAGAGAGGGGACAATCGCATCATGTAGTAATGTCAAGGAAAAATACAATTTGGCTGTTCTCAGAATATTTTCCGCACATGTTGCGTGACCCACGTGACGCGGACAGGAGTAGACAATCCCAGCCGATGACTTTCTTAGTTTGATAGTGAATGCTTGATTATATTGGTGATGATGTTTGTTCTGCTCTTCATAAGAGGAAGAACAGTAGATGTAATCTTCAGCAGTTTACCTCTGGTCAGATCACCAAGCCTCTGAAGTACATGTGACTTACACCAGACACTCGAAAAACATTGCGGAAAAATAAATTAAATGGCACCTCAAACTTGGCAGACATTTTAGAACATAGAACAGACAGTGCAGAAGGAGGCCATTCAGCCCATCGAGTCTGCACCGACCCACTTAAGCCCTCACTTCCACCCTATCATCGTAACCCAATAACCCCTCCTAACCCTTTTGGACACCAAGGGTAATTTAGCATGGCCAATCCACCTAACCTGCATGTCTTTGGACTGTGGGAGGAAACCAGAGCACCTGGAGGAAACCCATGCAGACACGGGGAGAACATGCAGACTCCGCACAGACAGTGACCCAGCGGGAAATCAAACCTAGGACCTTGGCGCTTTGGTGCCACAGCGGTTTCCACTTGTGCTACCCTGCTGCCCAGGACAGCGGCAGTTATTTTAAAGTGCCAGAATACAAACATCACCACAATCCCAGAAGACCATTCGGTGCTCTCCACTTTTGAGAGCTGACCCGTGGTGATTGAACCTTAGGGTCACCACACCGCAAGCAAGGGGTAAGGTTGAGAAGCTAGGCCTTCATGAATAGCCTCAGCCAGTGCGGGAATTTTACTTGTGCTATTGATGTGACGAACGGTTACTGCCTTGTCATCATGTAAGGTGATGTCCCCTTTAAGACCGGGCTTGGAACCCTGGGGACTCCGCCGCTGGCTCCGCCCATCTGTGAGCCATATATAAGGGGCTGCCTTGTGGGCTGTGCAGCAGTTAGCACATGTCTCAGCTCTAGCATAGTTCTTAATCTATTAAAGCCTTCTTTACCATTTACACTCTAAGCGTCATTATTGAGGGTACCTCAATTTAATAGACTAAACTAGATCAGGATGGACGCAGGCCTAAAACCAGAGAAGCTCAATCTGAAAGCACGGACACCGGAGGCAAAGGAAATTTTTAAATCCTGGCTGCGGTGCTTCGAGGCCTACCTGGACTCCGCAGAGATTCCCATCCTGGGGCCATGCAAGCTGAGCCTACTCCACGCCCGGGTGAGTCACAGAATCTCCACCATGCTCGAAAAGGCGACGACTTATGAAGAGGCGGTTGAGTTACTCCGCATGCGGTTTGTCAAACCCATCAACGAGGAACACGCCAGGCATCTGCTCTTTACCTGCTGGCAGCGCTCGGGGCAATCGCTAGACAAATTCGCCGAGAAACTCACCGCGCTTGCCAGGGACTGTGACCATCAGGACGTGACAGGGGAAGTCCATATGAACCTGCACATCAGAGACGCTTTCGTGTCCGGCATCCGCTCGACCTACATCCAGCAGCGGTTGCTCGAAAATGGGGCAAAAGACCTCCAGGACACGCTAACGCTTGCCTCCTCGCTGGAGGTGGCCCGACATAACTTGGGTACGTACCCCGCGGACTCTGCGAGCCTCCCCCGGACTTCCTCAGACTCAGCCGTATTACAGGCCTGCACCACGCGGCGACCCTCTCACCATGGGGGCACACTGTGCTACTTCTGCGGACAGGGCCAGCATCCACGCCCACGCTGCCCAGCCCGCTCCACGATGTGCAGCGACTGCGGGACAGACCCACAAAAACAAAGAACAGCCGGCCCGAAAATCAGACTCTCAGGCCCGCAGGCCTCGCAATGCTGCTGCGCACCGACCTGACACGCCCCCTTCTGACGCGTCATCAGCCTCGTGCGAATCATGGGAGCGGCTATCTTGTCGGCGGCCATCTTCTCGACCCGACACGTGCGACCGATGGCGGCGGCCATTTTACAAGTCCGACTCGGCTGAGGACTCGGACTACCCGCGAGTGGGTGCGATCACCCTCGACCAAACTCGGCCAAAACACCTGCAGAACTCTATGATGCAGGGCCAGGTCAACGGGCGTGACACTGCATGCCTTCGACTCCGGGAGCACGGAGAGTTTTATCCATCCTGAAACAGTAAGGCGCTGCTCCCTACACACCCATCCCGCATCCCAAACCATAGCCCTCGCATCTGGGTCCCACTCGGTACAAATCAAGGGGTACTGTATTGCGGATCTCTCGATCCAGGGTGCCAAATACACCCATTTCAAATTTTATATCCTCCCTCACCTCTGTGCCCCCCTGCTGCTCGGACTGGATTTCCAGTGCAGCCACCGAAGCCTGACACTTGTTCGGCGGACCCTTGCCCCCCCTTACGGTGTGCTGCCTTGCGACACTGAAAGTCGCACCCCCCTCGCTATCCGCTAACCTCACTCCCGACTGTAAGCCAGTCGCCACCAGGAGCCGGCGCTACAGTGCCCAAGATATGACTTTTATCAAGTCAGAGGTCCAGCGTTTACTGGGAGAGGGGGTCATCGAGGCTAGCAACAGCCCTTGGAGAGCACAAGTGGTGGTAGTCCGGTCCGGGGAGAAGAAACGGATGGTCGTGGATTATAGCCAGACCATAAACCGATTCAAGCAGCATGATACGTACCCCCTTCCTCGCATCGCGGAAATGGTAAATCGGATCGCCCAATACCGAGTCTTTTCCACGGTCGACCTCAAATCCGTCTACCACCAGCTCCCCATCCAACCAAAAGACCGCCCCTATACTGCCTTCGAAGCAGCCGGCCGGCTCTTCCACTTTCTCAGGGTCCCCTTCGGTGTCACAAATGGGGTCTCCGTCTTTCAAAGGGCGAGGGACCAAATGGAGAACCAGTACGGTTTGCGGGCTACATACCCGTACTTGGACAATGTCACCATCTGCGGGCATGACCAGCAGGACCATGATGCCAACCTCGAAAAGTTCCTCCAGACCGCCCTTAACCTGACCTATAAACGAGGTAAAATGCGTTTTCCACACCACCCGGCTAGCCATCCTCGGCTATGTCGTGGAAGACGGTCCTAGGTCCCGCCCCCGACCGCATGCGCCCCCTTAAGGAATTCCCTCTCCCCCGCAGCCTCAAGGCCCTCAAAAGGTGCTTGGGGCTTTTCTCTTATTATGCCCAGTGGGTCCCCAAGTATGCGGACAAAGCTCGCCCACTCATAAAGACCACCATTTTTCCCCTCTCGGCTGAGGCTCAATTGGCCTTCAACCGCATCAAGGCCGACATCATCAAGGCCGCTATGCACGCGGTGGACGAAACCATTCCTTTCCAGGTAGAGAGCGATGCATCAGACATCGCCCTGGCTGCTACCCTCAATCAGGCAGGCACCGCCTCCGAGGTTCGACACTCTGCAGTCGAAAAGGAGGCACAAGCCATTGTGGAGTCTGTGCGGCGCTGGAGACACTACCTCGCCGGGAGGAGGTTTACCCTCGTCACCGACCAACGGTCAGTCGCCTATATGTTCGATAACACGCAACGGGGCAAAATAAAAAATGATAAAATTTTGAGGTGGAGGATCGAACTCTCCACCTACATGTACGATATCAAGTATCGCCCAGGGGAGTTCAACGAGCCCCCAGATGCCCTTCCCACGGCACATGTGACAACGCGCAGGACGACCGCCTGCATGCCATCCACAATGACCTCTGCTACCCGGGGGTTACCCGGCTCGCCCAGGGCCTGCCAGATCTGTGCGGAGTGCAAACCGCACTTCTATCGGCCAGACAAGGTTCGGCTCGTGAAGGCCTCGGGCCCCTTTGAGCGACTGAGCGTGGACTTCAAGGGGCCCCTCCCATCCACCAATCGTTATGCCTATTTCCTCACCGTTATCGATGAGTTCTCCCGTTTCCCATTCGCCATTCCCTGCCCCGACATGACCTCAGCCACCGTGATTAAGGCACTGCACAGCATCTTCACTCTGTTCGGTTTCCCCGCTTATATCCACAGCGACCGGGGTCCATCATTCATGAGCAATGAACTGCGTCAGTATTTGCTCAGCAAAGGCATCGCCTCGAGCAGAACGACCAGTTATAACCAGCGGGGAAACGGGCAAGTGGAGAGGGAGAACGCGACAGTGTGGAAGGCTGTCCTTCTGGCCCTGCGGTCGAGAGGTCTCTCAACTACCCACTGTAGGAGGTCCTACCCGATGCCCTACACGCCATTAGGTCACTCCTCTGCACGGCCACGAATGAGACCCCTCACAACCGATTGTTTGTCTTCCCCAGGAGGTCTACCTCCGGGGTCTCACTTCCACCTTGGCTGATGGCTCCGGGACCTGTTCATCTCCGGAGGCACACGAGGAGTCATAAAATAGACCCCTGGTTGAAAAGGTCCGACTGCTCCACGCCAACCCCAGTTACGCATACGTTGAGTACCCCGACGGCAGGCAAGATACGGTTTCTCTCCGGGATCTGGCACCCGCTGGATCCCCCACTACAGACGCCCTTCCCGCGCCGCTCCCCTGCAGGACCCGGCGCCCCCTACAACACACCCTCTTCCGGCCCTACCACCCGTTGGTGAGCACCTACCGCGTGCCCCCCCTTGCGCCCCGGCCCCCCCTTTCCACACCGCCGGCACCGCTACCCCCGGCCCTGCCTAGTCCCCGTGCCCCGACCCTGACCGAAGCTCCGACCGCTGTGCTCCCGGATGTACCCTCAACCGGGACATCCATGCCCGCCGCACCACCACCCGAACTGAGGAGTTCGATGAGGACGATCCGGCCACCGAGACAGATGGACCTATGATGGCACTTCACCCCCGCTGGACTCTTTTTTAAACAAGGGGTGAATGTGATGAACGGTTACTGCCTTGTCATCATGTCAGGTGATGTCCCCTTTAAGGCCGGGCTTGGAACCCTGGGGACTCCGCCTCTGGCTCCGCCCATCTGTGAGCCATATATAAGGGGCTGCCTTGTGGGCTGTGCAGCAGTCTCAGCTCTAGCATAATTCTTCGTCTATTAAAGCCTTCTTTACCGTTTACACTCTAAGCGTCATTATTGAGGGTACCTCAATTGACATCGCTGCACATCACGATCCAGCCGTCCAGTCAACTGAGCTAACCGACCTCCATAATTGCAAATGCTGCCACAGTCCCAGAGGGCCCTGGGCTGCTTTCCCCTTCGATAGCAGATTGGTGGTGATTTAACCTGAGTGTCATGGGCAATGTTGAGAAGGCTGTGCCTTCATGAATAATCTCAGCCGGTATGGGAATTGAACCCGCACTGTTGGCGTCGCTCCGCATCATGAGCCAGTCATCCGGCCAACTGAGCTAAATACATCAATGTAAAGCATCCAGATGTGTGTTGTCTATTGTTTGCCTGCCCCTATCTTTGCTTTGAAGTTAAATTTTTCATTAAAGGACTCTGGTCTTCATGCAAACATGTTTGGCATATCCTTTTTCATTTCTTTACCAGGGTGTAATACTGTGACATAAATTGTGTTAATATGCATCCTTCCAATCACTTGCATATCATGTCCTGCTTGTAACCATTAGGTCTTTCCTGGCTCTTATCCTTCTTGAGAAATGTTTGACAAACCACATTTTCATGAAAACATTGCAATTTGTATATGGAAAATTGTCCCTGTCAGTCTGGATCTACAATGAAAGTTAGCTCATGTCAGCATGCTGCATCACTTAAAGTAGTTTTCACAACAAAAAGAAACTGAAGATATATACAGAGTAAACAGATCTCAATATATGCCACAGGGTTTATAAACAATCTTGCATGGATTTGGCTGTATTTAAACCCTGTTCTTTTAAAATTCTTTCATGGGATGTGAGTGAGCAGCAGTAGCATTTGTTATTCATCCATAATTGCCCTTGAAAAGGTGGTGGTGAATGGCCTTCTTGAACCATGGAAGTCCATGTGCTGTGGGTATACCCACCGTGCTAATAGGGAGGGAGTTCCAGGATTTTGATCCAGCGATGGTGAGGGAATGGCAATATCAGGGCAGCATGTGGCACAGTGGTTAGCACTGGGACTGCAGCATTGAGGACCCAGGTTTGAATCCCAGCCCTGGGTCACTGTCCCACAACTTTAAATAGATTTTGGTTAAGGGGAGCACAAGGGCCCACTTTACAGGTGTGCTACAACAGAGAACTAAAGTATGTTTACAACAAAACAATGTTTATTCTATGAATCCAGTTAACATTTTATAAACACACAGTAAACATCTTATCAACTACAAACACTGATACTTTCCCAAATACAATATTCTATAGGTAACCCTTAATAACTTCCCAAACAACAGCAATAAGTTAAATCCTTTTTAAAATTAAGACAGCAGGTTTAAATGCTCTACAGAAACAGGTATTAGTTTGAAATCATCAATGATCTGGAGACATTCCTTAGTTTGAAGAGAGAGAGATCATTATACGGCTGCTTGCTTTGAATGCAGCTATCCACCTCTGAAAACTAAACCAAAAACACACTGCTGCGCCCAGCTCAAAAATGAAAGTAAAAGAAGAGCCAGAGCTCAGCTCCACCCACACAATTACATCATTGCAGCCATTTGATGAAACACACTTTTCTTATAGCGACTCTCACATGACAGTTACTCTAAACAATTTTTTTTTTTTTTTTAAAAAGGAATGGCAATATCATTCAAAGTTAGGAAAGTGAGTGGCTTGGATGCAGATTTGCAGGTGTTGATATTCAGGCATTGGCTGCCTTTGTCATTCTAGGTGGTTTGGAAGGTCTTGTTAAAGAAACTCTGATGAGTTGATGCAGTGCATCGTGTAGATGGTACCACGGCTGAGATTTTGAAAGGATGGCGTGTTTGGGACCCTGTGTAGGCAAACTTCGAAAATCAGGTCCCAGACATCGGGCTGGATTCTTGGTTCCTGCAACTAAGTGTTGACGCCAACGCAGGACTTGTGGCCTTCCACAAAGGCAAAACTGGTGCCACACCTGGACTGATTCAGCGACTGTCGAGGGACTGGCACCGGCACCACGTGGAATACAATTGATTCCAATGGGAAATGGCCAGATTCATCGGGTACAAGATTGACAGTCCCAGGAGTCTGACAAGCTGCAGCCACATAAAAACAATTCATTCCCCACACACACTCATCCCAGCCACAAAGATGGCAGTGAGGAGAGCTGCTGCATGATTTATTTACACCGAGCTAAAGTCCCTCCTAGACACCGTGGCGGACAGGCAGGCGACCCTGTACCCTGGCTCCGGAAAGGGGATGCCAGCGGGCACTGTTCGCCATGCCTGGGCACAAGCCGTCAGCGCTGTGGGCAACACCACACGGACCTGCCTGCAGTACAGGAAAATACTGCACAACTTCCTTAGGGGGGCCACAATGAGTAGGTAGCCCTGTACCCCTGGCACCAACCTCCGTCACATACACATGCGACCCCACCCCCACCCGGAGGGCAGCCAAACACCCACCCTACACCACATGACGGAACCCATACCGGCCGCCATGGCCGGGTGCCCTGGCTATTGAAGCCACCAGCTACCCACTCCCTGGGCAGGAAGTGTTGGACTGTCAAACACGGTGCGTTTTCTGTTTCCACCGCCCCAGGAAAAGGCTGCTGGGAGCAGGAGAAGACTGGAGGGGGACCGCTGGTCCTGCGGTCCCTCATTGTGGCTGAGCAGAGAGCCCTGGACATCGCCGGTGGGCCAGAATAAAGGGACATCATCCAGGTGGAGGTTGGCCGCGGGCAAGCAAGTATTGTTAGACGTTTTAGTTGCTGTGAAATGAAGAGTCTATAGTTCTTGTTCCTTTTCACCAAACCCCATTTATTTAACTTCCACAGCCTCAGCACAAAACTCTGAACAACACACCACCTGACAGAGGCCACCTGAAGCCCCTTTACATATCAGTGTCAATTAATGGATACTTAACATAAATGAGACAACTAATTGCAATGTCTCTTAACCCATTACTTAACAGTCTCCCCTTCCTTGGAGAAAAAAAATAATTAGGTGAAAACAAAATTTCAAGAAACGCAATAACACACACCTGATTTCCCCCCTTTTTTTTGTTTGGACGAGAAAGAAAAAAAAAGTCACAGAAACAAGCGCCCTTCATTAACAATATCCAAAAGTTTCTGTGAACTCGCTCCTCTTCTTGTAAAACAGTCTGACAGTTGATAGCTCCTGTTAACCCATTTAATTTTTGTTATTTCCCCTCTGTCCAACATCTGCTTCAAACTTGCAATGTCTATCCGTAACCTCTTTTCATTGACACTTTTTGTAGAGTGCACATTTTCCCACAGGGATTTATTGTCAATGTGACAGTCAATAGGTATATTACCCAAATCCCCCAATCCCAAAATTTCTGTCAATATCATACTTATATAAAAAGCCATATCCACCGCCTCAACAAGGCTTAACGTCTCAGCAGCCAAAGTGCTTTTTACCACTCTCCTTATTTTCTTTGTTTCCCACACAAGTGGGCAACATTTACCATTGTTCCCCAAAAGGAAAATTATAAAACCTCCTGCGCTTGAAACCCCATCACATAAATTTGCGTAAGATGCATCACTATAAACTATGAGTTTCAAGTGCTTAAGGTCACCTAAAACCGCGAACTTTAAAACACACTACTGCATTTTTAGTTTGGCCAATGCTTTATTTGTTCTTATTATGTCCTCCACTTTGGGATCATTCATTTTTGTACTCAACTCTAAGACATCAAAACTCACGTCCGGTCTAGTCTGTCTACCTAACCAGTTCAGCTGCCCAATTAAACTTCGCAGTTGCTCTTTTTCTATCTTTGAAACCATTGCGTCTTTTTGTGAAACTCAGCCACGACTAATTGCTATTGGGCTGATGCTTTCCAAATAAGATTGCTGACGTAAAGTTGCCCCTAACTTAGTCTGTCCAATTTCCAGTCCAATATATTTAAATGCACCGGAAGCCTGACTTCCAACCCTGAATTTTTTTCTCAAACCAGAGATTACAATAGCTTCAAAATCACTAGTCCCACCTCACAAAAAAATCATCGACATGCATCATAAAAATGCCAGAAAGATTTCCTTTATAGTGCCAGTAAAACATTGCAGGATCTGCTTTCAACTGGCAACAGCCAAACTTTAACAAAACTGACCTTACCGAACTAGATGCATCATTTAATCCATATACACATTTGTTCAACTTCCAGAGTACCCCTTCTGTGTTAGCTGCTTCTTTAGGAGGACGGAGAAAAATGTCTCTCTGGAGCTGATGCCTCTGCAAAAAGGCAGCTTTTATATCTATAGATTTGCATTCCCATGCCTTTGTGGCTAATAGAGCCAAGAAGATCTTTAAAATAACCTTTCCTGCTGTAGGTGAATCTATCCTTAAATTCTGATCTTCTAAGCTTTCTTCAAATCCCCTTGCCACGAACCTGGCCTTTGCCTTATAAGTTCCATCCGGAAGAATCTTTTCCGTGCAAATCCATCTGTGGGATAGAGCTCTTTGTCCCCTATCTGGTACTTCCGTGTATACCCCAAATTCACTCCAACTATGCAATTCTTGCTGTTTAGCTTCTTTAATAACGTTTTCATCTAATTTATTTGAAGCCACCAAAATCTCACGTGCATGTGGGCTTCTACTCCTATTAATATTCGTAGTCTTACTCATGTTCCGAGATCTTGACAAACTACATCCCCTCTACCGCCTGGTATCTCATTCTGTACTGTTACTGCTTGATCTTTCCCTTCTGCTGTGGGATGTCCTTTCAATAGTTCTCGACCTTTTCCTGCAGACCTTTTCACTATCCGATCTGAATACTATCTGAACTGGCACTGCGTTTCTGTGCCCTCCATTTTTGAACTTAGTTTTCCCAATCCATTGTCTTGACTCCTTCCCCTGAATGCTGTACATTCAACCAATGTTTATACTTTCCAGTGGCCTTCCCTGCTCTACTAATAACAGTTGCATCCTTCCATTGACTAGACCCTTCAGGCAAGTATGTCACTTTTGTACCAACTTTTGGCAGTTGCCCTTTCGGAAAAATGGGCTGTTTTAATTCACCAGAAGTGTTGCGTTCCTCCACAAAAACCCTGACTATCTCAGTTAATTGGTCCTCATAGTTCTGTAACACATGCGTACCAGATGACTCTAGTTCCTCGTCATGTCTGTCTGCTGTCTAAATTTAAAATTTGTAATCTGTACCCATTATCCTTGATGAATGGACCCTAACAGTTTGATTACCATGTTGCAAAATAATTGTTTTGCCATCTATGCCTATGATCTTCCCTGGGCCTTTCCATTCATTAAAATTGTCTCTCTTATAGTATACCATGTCTCCTTGCTGAAAAACGGCATCTGATGGCCGTACGTTATGTCTTAAAGCTCTGCGAATTCTTTCAGAGACATCTGCTTCTAAAAAAGCTTTTCTACTGCTATGTAATGCATTTAAATGTTCAGCAAAACCAAAGCTAATTGTAGTCCCCTCCCAAGCTGGAGGCTGGTCATCCAAAATGGACGGAATTTTAGGATTTCTACCAAACACTAATTGATAAGGACTATAGCCCCCAACCACCTGCAATGAATTTTTTGCATGTACTGCCCATGCTAGAGCTGAATTTAGCCTGCAATTTGGTCGATCTGCCAAAATTTTCCGAAGCATGTCATCGATGACAGCATGATTTCTTTCACAGGCACCATTACTAAATGGGCTTTCTGCAGCCATATACACAAGTCTGATATTCATGTTTTCACACATAGCCCTAAACTCATCATTAGCAAATTCTCCCCCATTGTCCGTAAGAAATTTTGCCGGTGGACCCATTCCTGTCCCTATTCATTTTTCCACGATTTGATCCAGGATTACTCTCTTTTCTTTACTTCGTACAATCGTTGATTGACTAAATCTGGTTGCTAAATCTACAAAATGCTAAATAGATATATTATTTGCTTTATCCCAGATCTTAAGGTCCATGGCCACAATGTCGTTAAAATCCCTGGCCAAAGGTAGGGTTACTATCGGTCGTGCTGGTGTCCTTCTGTACTTCCTACAAACTTCACAGAGGTCACTAACCTGTTCTATCAGTCTAGTATAGTCGTCATCCCTTATAAATTTTTCAGCCTCCGAGGAGACGGATGTGCAAATTGCCTATGCAGTTTTAATACCACAAGCTTTTTAGGCAGCACGGTCGCATTGTGGATAGCACAATTGCTTCACAGCTCCAGAGTCCCAGGTTCGATTCCGGCTTGGGTCGCTGTCTGTGCGGAGTCTGCATGTCCTCCCAGTGTGTGCGTGGGTTTCCTCCGGGTGCTCCGGTTTCCTCCCACAGTCCAAAGATGTGCAGGTTAGGTGGATTGGCCATGATAAATTGCCCTTAGTGTCAAAAATTGCCCTTAGTGTGGGGTTACTGGGTTATGGGGATAGGGTGGAGGTGTTGACCTTGGGTAGGGTGCTCTTTCCAAGAGCCAGTGCAGACTCGATGGGCCGAATGGCCTCCTTCTGCATCGTAAATTGTGTGTGATTTTATCAGCTAAAGTCCCATTTTCAACTGCCATTAACACATCCTTAACCGCTCTACTTGAAAAATTATTTTTCAGTAATGGAATACAATAGTGTCCCGACTGTGTAAATTGTAAGTCCACAGTCTTTCCAAAAACTGTTGCCTTATCCTGTTCCATATCCAGTTTCATGTGTGCTTTCTTCATCGATGGTCTGCTCAGAAGCAAAGGTATCTCACTTGATACAACATCCGTGCTAATGAAATGATTCACTCCGGCAATATTACAAGGGATCACCACTCTTTTCAGCGACTTCAGAGTATTATCATCCCCAAACCTGAAACTTGTGGAACTTTCAAATTCCTTAACCTTGTTACGATTTTCAGCATTCAAAGAGTCCAGGTAACATTTTAACCAGTCAATTCCACACACAGTAGATGTGCAGCCACTGTCCAATACAGCACAATTGAAGGATTCTGCAACCAACACCCTCATTACCGGCGTAAAACTGCTTGTCAATAGGACACTGCCTTCTTTCTGGTCACTATCTTTTTCCTCTTCTGATTCTTCCGTGTCATGTGTCGCTTCAAACACTCTATCTTAACGAGTTGGACAGTTGAAAGCATAATGGTATTAAGAGTCACATCGAAAACACCGATTTATCATGCCCCGTGCATTTCTGGGGTTCATCTTCCTATTGTAGGTTCTAACTGGGTTTCTGTCTTCATAATTTCCTTGTCTCGGTCTCCGTCTATAGCCTTGAGCCCTGTTCGTAGCCATACGATTTTGCCATCCTGTTACTAGTGTATCTTCCATATTCTGCCTTATTACAGGCTGACCTATTTGCGTCATCAGAGCCATCGGAATCGAATGTTTCCCCAGAAACGTTTGTCAAGCTTTTGTCATCTGTTCGAATAAGGTATCCTTATCAGTTAACTGAACTCCTGTCAAAACCAGGAGTCTATCCATGTTGCTCACTCTAGCACAGTCAAGTAATTTAAAGGCCAACACAGACTGTGGAAATTCCAGATTGTGTTTCTGCAGCCTTTTATATAGTCTGCCAAATTCCATTACATAGTCTTCCATGGTGATATCCTCCATTTTCCTGAACTTACGAAAATCCGACCATGCTTCATATACACTTAACAAGTCATCTTTCTTGTCAATCTTATCCATATAATGTAATAAAGTCTCCAGACCTTCTTCTGAGTCTAACTCTTCCAATTCCAGCTCAGAAAGCACTTTGTTTCGGATTTTACTGCCATATGGTAGAGAAAGAGCCAATGCCATACCTTATTTTCTCTTTCCCAAAGCAGTTATTTTAGTCCACATAACTACTGCACTTCTCCATTGGTTGTATGATTCCCTTTCAGAAAATAAGGGAGGATAGTCATATCCAGCCATCTTTATCCTGGGTTCAGCCAGGTATCTTTTTTTTTTTCCTTCTCACTCACTCCTTGGTTTGCTCAGGAAACGTTGTATCTTTCAAACCTTTACATGTGCACAGCAACCATCCTCTGCTACCATTGTTATACGTTTTAGTTGCTGTGAAATTAAGAGTCTATAGTTCTTGTTCCTTTTCACCAAACAACATTTATTTCACTCAAACAGCCTCTGCACAAAACTCTTAACAACACACCACCTGACAGAGGCCACCTGAAGCCCCTTTACATATCAGTGTCAATTAATGGATACTTAACATAAATGAGACAACTAATTGCTATGTCTCTTAACCCATTACTTAACAAGTAAGACCCTGCTGTGTTGCAGTTCCCCATGACATGTGCGTCAACTCCCCCCCCCACACCACCCTCACCCCCACCTTCACCACCACCCTCACCAGCATCCCACACCACTCTCACCCTCACCCCACCTGGTGCATCAGGGCAGCCGAGCAGCAGCCGGGCCAATCCAGGCTCGGTCGCCCCAGAAGACGGCCATCAATGGGGATTCAGGTCACAGGGCGGGAATCACAGCAGGCCACCTCCACTCCTACTGTACCATCTGGGGATCCACCTAGACACAGCGTTAGGACCCATAAGATCATGAAGTTAGACACCAGTTAAGTTGGCATGGGTACAGCGCACAGCTTAGTGATAGGGGCTAGGGCACACAATTGTAAATATTTGTTCACATTAAACACCTGTTAACACTGTTATAACCTGCCTCGGTGTTTTCTCAATGGGTGTGTGAGGTGGGCTGGTCTGGGCTGGCCAGAGAGTGGGTGCGGGGGTGGCAAGGGGGGTAATTTTTTGGATGTTGTGGGTGAACTGGGCACGGGAGGGTGCACAATGCAAACATGTTGGACTTTCATCCCCTGCAGACAATGGACACTGGAATTCAACCAGCAATGGTGGCCTTGGGTGGTCACGATGCAGACAACACTCTCAGCATCATACTGGAGGTACCCTTTATTGCGGTCCAAGCACCTGAACCGCATCTTGAGGATGCCAAAATACCGCTCGATCACGCATGGGTCACTGCATGGGGGTCATTGTAGCGGTTCTCTGCATCAGCCTGTGGCCTCCGGATGAGTGTCATCAGCCACGACCGCAGAGGATAATCCCAGTCACCCAGAAGCCAAACCCCACAACCAAGAGGGCATCTCAAACTTGTCAGGAATCATCGAGTATGCCAGTTTGAAGGCGTTGTGCACACTGCCTGGGTATCAGGCGCAGAGGTGAATGAAGGACATCTCATGGTCAAACACCAGTTGCATGTTCATCAAGTGGTTTGTGTAGACCGGCCTGTCACCTGCAGGTGCACGTAGGGTGACATGTATCCCATCAATCACCCCCTGGACCGAGGGCATTCTGTCGGTGGCGGCGAACCCGCTGGTGGGCTCGGTCCACAATGAAGTGGATGTATTGTGGTGACTGGGCATATAGGGCCTCCGTGACAGTGCGGATGCAACTGTGCACTGAGCTCTGTGACACACCAGGCAGGTCCCAACTCGCCGCCTGGAAGGACCATGTTGCGTAAAAGTTCAGGGCGACCATCACCTTGACAGCCACCGGGAGCAGGTGTCCTCCCCCATTCCCTGACGGTGCCAGGTGCGGCATGATCTGGCAGATATGTCACATTGTCTCCCCGCTTTGCCTCCCTGTGACATGTTTCTCGGTGGTGGGAGGCGACCCACTGTTGACCAGTGGCAGAATCTTCTGGTTCCGCCGCTGTCAATGGGATTTCCCATCGAACCCGCTCCATGCCGCCGAGAAATCATGGTTGGGGTGTGCCGTTGGCAGGACTGGGTGATCCCGAAAGGGCGGACAGCCAAAAGATCTCGCCCATTAAGTCTGATTGTAGAAATATGCAGGACAGTTTGTGCGATTTGTCGGAATTTTGGGTGGGATTTTCCGGCCCATCCCACTGGAGTTGACTCCTTGCAGAGGGTTCCCCATGGCAGGGCGAGAGAGCAGTGCAAAAGCCCATTGCCTTCGATGGGACCATAGAACAGTGTGGGGTGATGCACTTTAGGTGAAAAGATAGGGAGAGGCAATATGGACCCAATGGCACAATTCTCTATACTGTGCAGAGAGAGAGGGACCTCGGGGTTCTTGTGCAGAAATCTTTAAAGGTGGCAGGAGTTATTGAAAGAGTAAATGCCGCAACAAAACACATCTTTCCCTCACCCTCACTGTCAGCTAATCTCCCTCCATGAGACCCTGGTCCACTTCTCTATCAACTCCAACACTTCAACCCTTTCCAAGGCACCTTCCCAAGCAATCGCAAAGATGCACCACCAACCCCTTTACCTCCCCCTACTCATTGCCCAAGGCCCCAAACACTCTTTTCAGGAGAAGCAGCATTTGACTTGCACCTCCTTCAATTTGGTTGACTGTCTTTGCTGCTCCCAATGTGGTCTCCTCGACACTAGGGAGACTAAACAAAGACCGGGTGACTGCTTTGTGGGACACCTTCACTCAGTCTGAAAGCATGAACCCAAACTTCCTGCCGCTTCAACTCACCATCTTGCTCTCATGCCCACGTGCCCATCCTTGGCCTGCTGCAATGTTCCAGCGAAGTCTGGCGCGAACTGGAGGAACAACACTTAATTTTCCGATTAGGAACATTACGGACTTCTGGACTCAACAACTTTAGACTAGAAACTTCCTCCTCCATTTTAATCCCCTCTTTTTGTCTCAATGCAAAACCGGCTCCCCACAGAGCTATCTATCACTTGTCCTTTGCTTTCACTGAGTACTGACCTTTGTTCTCGAGTTACCACATTCTGATATCTTACATTCATGTCACTATCAGCATCTTATTTAGTCTTTCACAGTTATAGTTACACTCCCTTTTTCCTGTGCCCATGACAGCTTTGTCAATCTCTCCATAGCTTCCATCTTCTATTCTGCTCCATATTCTCCCACCCCAAATATATAACACATCATGGGCGACATTCTCCTTTCCAGGGACTAAATCCCCACGCCGGTGGGAGAACCGGCGCCAACCACTCCGGCGTCAAAGGTGGACGCTGGAAGGATTGGCGCCGCTCCAACTGCCGCCAAAGGGACTGCACGAGTTAGCCATGCGCATGCGCCGAAGGGCCGGCGTGATCTCGCGCATGCGCGGAACCGCCGGCATGGTTCCGCGCATGCGCAGCCCGGCCGCGTATTCTGGCACATGCGCAGGGGGTTGTCTTCTCCGCGCTGGCCATGGCGGAGCCCTACAGGGGCTGGAACAGAAGGAAGGAGTGCCCCCACACACAGGTCCGCCTGCAGATCGGTGGGCCCCGATCGCGGGCCTCCCCGGGGTCGGTTCCCTCCGCGCCCCCCCCCCCCCCCCCGCGCGCCCCCGAGGACCGTCTCAGGCCGACTTACCTGCCAGTTCCCGCCATGTGGGACCATGTCTAACCCACGCCGGCGGTAGTGGCCAAAAACGGACAGCTGCTCGGCCCATTAGGGCCCGGAGAATTGCCGGGGGGGGGGGGCACTGCCACGGCCCCCGACCGACATGGTGTGAACCCTGCCCCAGCCGAAAGACCGGCGCCAGAGAATATGGCTGCCGGCGTCGGGGCAGTGGGCGGGATTCACGCCGCCCCCAGGGATTCTCCAACTCAGCGGGGGGTCGGAGAATCCCGCTGCCTACTTCTACCCCACTTGAGCTCTGAAGAATAGCCATACAGATTTGAAACATCTCTGTTTCTCTCTCTCCACAAATGCTGCCAGCCATGCTGAGTATATTTTCTGCTTCAGAAATGAGTTGAGTACAAAAACAGGGAAGTTGTACTGATGCTTTCTAAAGCTCTGGTTGAGCCATATGTAGGGTAATGTGTCCAGTTTTGGTCACCACCTTCAGAAAGGATGCAAAGGTCCTTGGGAGAGTGTGGAGACGGTTTGCCAGAATACTTCAGGAATGAGGGATTTTAGCTGCAAGGTTAGTTTGGAGAAGTTGGGGGTTATTTTTCCTGGGGCAAAAGAGATTGAAGGGGCATTTGATAGAAGAGTTGATAAAGTAAAAAAAGGAAAGATGACAATTTGCTCCTAATTAGCTGATGGTACAAGGATTAGAAATCACAGATAGTGGAGAAGAGATGCAAGGAAGGATGGGAGGAAGAACTCTTTTGAAGTATCAAGTGGTATTGACCTGGAACTTGCTGCCTAGAAAGGTGCTGGAAACAGAGTCAATCAATATTCTGGAAGGGGATTTGAGGGAAATAAACTTTCAGAGCATTAGGGGACAGGACGGGGCAGGGGTGAATGGGACTGACTGGATTTTTCACAGAGAGCTGGCATAGATGTGGTGGTCAAATGGCCTCATTTGTTTGCTGTAATAGTGCTATGCTCCATGACACTATGACCCACTGACCACTCCATCCACATTTGGTACATATTCATTATGCCCGCTACTTCCTCTTTTGTACCAATTCCTAAGTAGGACAATCATTTTTCTTCAATTTTTGTTTTTGCTAAAAGCCCCTTACATGTAACCCTAAAGTCGGAATCAGGGACAGCACAGAGGCGCAGTGGTTAGCACTGCTGTCTCACGGCGCCGAGGATCCAGGTTGAATCCCGGTCCCGGGTCACTCCCGTGTAGAGTTTGCACATTCTCCCCGTGTCTGTGTGGGCCTCACCCCGACAAACCAAAATGATGTGCAGCATAGATGAATTGGCCACGCTAAATTGCCTCTTAATTGGAAAAAAAGAATTGGATACTCTAAATTTAAAAATAAAATTGGAATCAGAGAATAATGCAGCACAGAAAGAGGCCATTCACTCCATCTAGCAGCACTGTCTCATAGAGAATCCAGTTTATTTCACTCACCTGTCCCCATGTGCTGCAACTTTTCCACCTCGAGTATTTATCAAATTCCCTCTGGAAAGTAAGTATTGAATCTGTTTCTACCAGCTGAAAAGGCGGAAAATTCCAAACCCTAACCACTTATGAAAACTTTTTCTTCAAGCTGCCTCCAGTTCTTTTGCCAATCACTTGAATTACGTGCCCATTGGTGCTTAAATGTGTAGGTGCCGGGAATATGTCAGTATGCAGTGCCATTAAAATAAAATACTGGCTGGATTCTCCATTTCAGAGACTGTTGTTGCCAGGACTGAATCGGTGGACTTCCACCATAACAAGAATGGCACCAGTCCCGGACCAATTCACCAACCGTTAATGGGCTCGCACCAGCACCACGCAGAACATGAGCGACTCCAATGAGAAACGGTGTCTGATTCAGGTTAGAATTGACACTCAGGTGGCTGACAAGCTGCAGCCGCATATAAGAACTCCACTCCCCACACACAATCATCCCTGCCAACATGGAGAGTGACATCGCGGTTTGCGGATGCAGAACTTGAGACCTGTTTGGACGCCATGGAGGAGTGGTGGGCTACCATGTACCCTGGAGTGGGAAGGAGGCTGCCAGCCGCCGCCATACACCAGGCCTGGGCGCAGGTCATCAATGTTTACAGCATGGACACAGGCTCATCGGCCAGCTGGTCTGTGCCGCCCAGTTTCTAACACTAAGCTAGTCCCCCTTGCCTGCCTTTGGCCCATATCCCTCTATACCCACCATGCCCATGTAACTTTCGAACTGCTTTTAAAAAGGACATAATTGTATCTGCCTCTATCACTGCCTCTCGCAGCCTGTTCCAGATGTTCACCACCCTCTGTGTGAAGAAATTCACCCTCTGGTCTCTTTTGCATCTCTCTTCTTGTTGTACCGTCAATTCACTGTGAGACCGTGAGAACGAGCGAATATTAGGCTTTAATATCCATGAAATCGCCTGCCAGAGTCGGCTGTACAAATGAGTGCCACCCACAGGTGGCCGGACTGTATATGGTCCCGGTGAGGGCGGAGCCAGAGGCAGAGCCCACCGGGGTTCCAGTACAGTACCTGGAAGTAGCCGTGTCATCACTTCCAGGTCATGGGTCACATCATTATACAGACAGTACAGACAGCTCCCTGTTAAAAAAATCAAGTCGACGACGGTTAGAAAGTATATATTACGGTTGGTGGAGTGGAGGGGCCCTTTGACGTCCATAGTTAGGCACTCAAAGGGCCGGGAGGCCTTTACCAGGCAGGCCTTGTCTGGCCAGTAAAAGTGCGGTTTGCACTCCGCGCAGACCTGGCAGTCCCTGGTCATGGCCTTGACCTCCTCAATGGAGAAGGGCAGATTGCGGGCCTTAATAAAGTGGGTGAGCCGCGTGACCCCCGGGTGGCAGAGGTCATCGTGGATAGCCCAAAGTCGGTCATCTTGCGCGCTGGGGCATGTGCCGCGGGACAGGGCATCTGGGGGCTCGTTGAGCTTCCCAGAACGATACTTGATATCGTAATTGTAGGTGGAGAGTTCAATCCTCCACCTCAGGATTTTGTCATATTTTATTTTGCCCCGTTGTGCGGTGTCAAACATGAAGGCGACCGACCACTGGTCGGTGACGAGGGTGAACCTCCTACCGGCTAGGTAGTGCCTCCAATGCCGCACGGCTTCCATTTTTTCCTGTGCTTCCTTCTCGACCAAGGAGTGTCGATTTTCGGAAGCGTGGAGGGTTCTAGAGAAGAATGCTATTGGCCTTCCCGCCTGGTTGAGTGTGGTGGCCAGTGCGACATCTGACGCATCGCTCTCTACCAGAAAGGGGATGGTCTCATCCACTGCATGCATAGCGGCCTTGGTGATGTCGGCCTTGATGCGGCTGAAGGCCAAGCAGGCCACAGCCGTCAGGGGAAAAGTGGTGGTTTGAATACGTGTCGACCAAGATGGCCGCCCCCATCGGTCGCACGTGTCGGTCGGTATTGGAGCCGGCGGGCAAGGTGGTGGCCCCCACGAGTTGCATGAGGCTGATGACGCGTCTGAAGGGGGCGTTCCGGGCAGGCACGCAGCCACGTTGCAGGGTCTGCGGGCCTGTGAGTCCACGGGTCGGGTCTGGTGAGTGTTCGATTTCTGGGCTTTAGGTCGGCCCAGGTAGACACTGGCGAAGTGTCCCTTTTTCCCACAGTCGCTGCACGTCGCTGTGCGGGCTGGGCAACGCTGCCGGGGGTGTTGACCCTGACCGCAGAAGTAGCACTGCGGTTCCCCGGGCTGGACTGGCAGCCGCGTGGCATAGGCCCGTGAGATAGTCGGGTCCGACGGGGGTCACGACGATGGGTTCGCCAGGTCTACGGGGAACGCACTGAGGTTCTGGTAGGCCACCTCTAATGAGGTAGCTAGCTTTACCGTGTCCCGCAAGTCAGTGGTTCCGTTTTCCAGCAAGCGCTGCCTGATGTAGTTCGATCGGACCCCAGCCACGTAGGTGTTCCGGATCTGTAAGTTCATGTGCTCCTCCGCCATCACATCCCGGTAGCTGCAGTTCCTCGCGAGTAGGGTCAGTTTTTCCAGGTATTCATCTAGCGATTCCCCAGCACGTTGATGGCGAGTCATGAGGAGATGTCTGACCAACAAAACCTAGCATGCTGAATGACGTCTTCACCACCCTGTCCACCTGCGACTCCACCTTCAAGGAGCTATGAACCTGTACCCCTAGATCTCTTTGTTCTGTAACTGTCCCCAGCCTCCTGCCATTAGCTGAGTAGGTCCTGCCCTGATTTGATCGATCAAAATACATCACCTCACATTTATCCAAATTAAACTCCATCTGCAGAGTGGCAGAGGTTGTGAGCACCATGGGCCCCTCCGCCAGGACCAGGCCACAGTGCCACAAAAAGTTGCATGTCCTCCTCAGGGCGGTCAGGCCAAGTAGGCAGCACAGTGGCCCTGGCACGAACCAAACATCCGTAACCACCCACCCCACCCAAAGGGCAACTGAACCCTCCCTGCAGGCAGTGTGCCCTCTCCCAACCTGCACCACATGCCAGCACCGCCACTCCCCCCACCACCCAGACGAATGTGGCACATGACCACCTGGAGAGAGAGAAGACCGGAGTCAGACCATTGGACATATGCCCCCTCGCCGCAGTGAAGCGGCGGGAACAGGACCTGGTTGGTGGGCCCGGAGAGAGGGCAGTCGCCGAGGCAGAGGTCGGTATCGAATGAGCACATGTGTCACCCCTCCCCCCTCACCACCCAACACCATTCCCACACCCAACACCCCAACGCGTGACCCAATCATGCGTCATGTCTTTTGTCTTGCAGGATCACCTGGCGATGAGGCGGGCCCTTCGGGTGTTCTCCGCCCCCGACCCCAATCTCGAGCAGATTCCAGTGTCGAGGAGGACAATGACACAGAAGGGGATCCCCAAACCACAGCCCGGGACAGCCCGGAGCATCAGTCAAAGGTCGACACTGGCTTCCCATCACAGCTGTCACACCCTCCACCACCACCGAGACACGCACCTCGGTTAGGCACTTGAGCAAAGAGGCTCCTGGGGCACTAGCTGGTGCTCACCACACATGCTGTAGTACATCAGGTGGAGGTAGGAAACCCCGCTATGGGAGGACGGTCAAAGGGCGGTCCGACCCCAGGCAGTAGCTGCTGTCCTGGTGGGTTTCAGGCTAAAAGGCGGACCCATCGATTATGGAGATGCCGTCACAGAGCCAGGAACCAAATGAGGAGTTGTCAGCAACTATCCAGCGCCTGCAAGTGCAGTTGGAAGAGCCCAGCCATCTGCAGGGGCAAGAGGCATTGCCGACTCTGGGTCCCACCCAGGCCAACACTGCGTGGGTGGCGTTCGCGGTGGAGGCCTTGGGGGCGAAGATATCGACCATGGGTCAAGATGTCTAAGGCCTGGGGCACTCTGCGTGGGCGGTGACCAAGGCACAGGACAGGGCTGCCCTGTCACAGGCAGCCATGTACAGGACCACTTGGACATTGCAGCAGCACTCCAGAACTTGGCCCAGTCTCAATGGGTCATGGATGAGGGCATCTGCAGCATTGCCTGGATGCTGGTCGACTTGAGCCAGTCAGAGGGAGGTGGCACAGTCATTAGAAGATGTGGCACAGTCCCAGAGGGAGGTGTCCCATTCCCGGTGTTCCATGGCCGTGAGCATTGAGAGCCTGGTCAAGATGGGAGGGGGCCTCCAGGACTGGCACGGCCAGGTGGCGGGGGAGTCCCAGGGGTTAGCCTGAATCACGCCCACATCCCAAGGAGTAGCCCAGGGGCCACCGGGCACCCCAACGAGGGGGAGGTGATGGGGCCCATGCCAGTGACCCCCACAGGGGAGGTGCCGGAACACCACAGCGCCTCAGACTTCTCCCTTCCTGGCACATCCGATGGTAGACATGGTGCAGGGAGGGTGGTCATGAGAGGGGGTGGTCGGCATCAGCGGAGGGGTGCACATGGAGGTGGGGCTGAGAAGGAGTGTTTGTGCTGCTAACCAGGCCTCCTTGTCGGTGAATCTGGAGGCGATTAGGGCGTCCATGTGATCCGGCCCAGGCACACATATTGTGTAGTCTCCTGTGCCTGACCGGGCCCATGTCCTTTCCGCCCTCCCCCTCCCCCACATCCCCCTCGTCCAGCATGCCACCCCGCTGCTGCGTGATGTTGTGGAGGATACAGCAGACCACCACGATATGGCAGACTCTCCTCGTGCTAAACTGGGGGCACCTCCGGAGCAAAGAGGGCACCTGAACCTTTTCTTCAGGATGCCAAAGCACGTGACTGGCTCGATCACATCCCTGGTTGCGGCATGGGCATCGTTGTAACGGGTTCCGGATCGGTCGGTGACCTCCGGATAGGTGTCATCAACCATGATGGCAGCAGATAACACCTATCACCAAGGAGCCAACCACTCACCCAGGGGTGCACTCCGAAGGTGTCAGGAACTATCTGCCAGGCAGAAGGCGTAGTCCACACTGCCCGGGTATCAGGTGTAGACGTGCATGATATGCAGCTCACACACACCCCCTGTACGTTCATCGAGTGGAACCCCTTTCAGTTTGAGAAGCCCGGCGTGCCATGGGCCATTGGTCACAGGGTGACATGCATCCCTTCGATCACCCATTGGACCTGCGGAATCCTGGCGATGATGACGAACCCCACTGCCCGGAAATCCTGGTGGGCTCGGTCCACATTGAATTTGATGTATTGCACCGACCGAGCATACAAGGACTCCGTTACGGTGCGTATGCACCTGTGCACCGAACTCTGTGAGGCCACAGACAGGTCCACACTCGGCAATTTTTGACGGCATGCTCTGTCTGGCAGGTCCTCCTGCCCAGCCGGAACTTTTAATGGCATGCCCTGTCTGGCAGGTCCTCCTGCCCAGCCGGAATTTTCGATGGCATCGCTCTGTCTGGCAGGTCCTCGAATGATAGACGTGGCCTGTACACAAGAGGCCTGATGCGGAGTCTCCTTCCCATGTCCTCCTCGATCTGTAGGACGGCCGGCTTTCCATCCTCACCGGCTGCCTCCCATTCCTCTGGGGCAAGCTCCTGGTCTGCAGGTTACCCCTTGAGCAACTCCTGATTGTACAACTTCAGTGCATTCCTCAGGGCTGCGGCGGCCAGGATGAAGGCCACTATTGGATTTCAATGACCATTGTCTGCAGGGTTTGAAAAACAAAGATGTCAGCATGGTGCATACCTCCGTGCCCAACCAGGTCCAACGAGCTGCACAGTGGCCCCAGCCTGCACTACAAACCCTGCCCCTGCATAACCCCCTCCTGCCTATCTCCCTCCCCTCTTCCACACCCACTGGCAATCTGCCCTCTCCACTTGCACACCTCGGCCCATTGGTGTCCACCACCGTGGGAGCGTCTGGTCCCTGTTGACAAGGATACTGGTGGCTGGCGCTACCCATGGCAGCAGTACGCTCCATGGCCCCCATCCAGCGCCCTCCTCTCAGGGTTACTGCAGGTGTTGCCCTTGGGTGACCCGCTTGCTCACCTGCTGGCCCCGGTTGGGGGGAGGGGGGGGTGGTGGGGGTTGGTAGACTGGAGGTGGCGCGGGTGGAATGCAAGAGTGGTGGGGTGGGGCCACTCATATGGCCTGTGCCTCTCTGCACAACCACGGGCCACAGTGGGTGGTCAGTGGGGTGCGCAACAAGATAGCTGCCTTGCAGGACACAGCAATGGCAGTCTATGCCTAGACACCCCAGTCCAGGGGTCACTGCAACCCCTCGGCCTATTCCCTGGTCAATCCCATTACCACACTGCCTCCTCTGGGCCAGGCAGATGCCCCCCTCCCCCAGCCAGCCCTGCCAGTTGCAGGATCAGCAGCCCACAGTCGCACCTCTGCATGTCCAACCTCCTCTCTCTCCCTCTGCAGCCACGGTGCCTGTTCCTCGATTTTTAAAACCACAAGTGAAACTTGCCGTCAGTAATTCCTCCCGGTGGCGGGGAGCAGTGTGGAGGTCCCGGAGAATACCGGGTCAGGCCCACTAATGATATGCCAGCGGCATTTGCTGTACGTGCAGAGAAGAACGCATTGATGCCACTGTCAAGGCACCGGAGCATGGCATTCTGTCAGGCGCTCGGCGCCGGCCACGATTTTTGCCTCCTGCGCCATTCTCCACCCAAGCGCGTTTCCCGATAACGGCGTCAGATGATGGAGAACCCCATCCACTGTTCTTAAATTTGGTGAGTGCCACTCTGTGACTGATTATTAGTTTCCATGGAATTTCAGGGATATTATTATTTCCTCTGCTATGTAAACTGACCAGGAAAGTCTGCCATTTCCTATTCTAGTTATCTGCATCTGTTTTTAAAGGGTGAACGTTACCCGTGACAATCATTTTTCTTGTAATGTAATTGTGGGAACCTTTTGTGCCAACCTTGATATTCTTTAAGTCGTATGGATGTTAAAAAGGAAAGCTTAAAGGTTTACTTAGTGTTGTAGTCTTTGGGGGTTGTATTTGAATTAATGGTTGCTAGGATGTTCACTGTCTTATAGAACATAGAGCATAGAACATTACAGCGCAGTACAGGCCCTTCGGCCCTCGATGTTGCGCCGACCTATGAAACCACTCTAAAGCCCATCTACACTATTCCCTTATCGTCCATATGTCTATCCATTGACCCTTTGAATGCCCTTAGTGTTGGCGAGTCCACTACTATTGCAGGCCCTTACTACTCTCTGAGTAAAGAACCTACCTTTGACATCTGTCCTATATCTATCTCCCCTCAATTTAAAGCTATGTCCCCTCATGCTAGACATCACCATCCAAGGAAAAAGGCTCTCACAGTCCACCCTATCTAATCCTCTGATCATCTTGTATGTCTCAATTAAGTCACCTCTTAACCTTCTTCTCTCTAACGAAAACAGCCTCAAGTCCCTCAGCCTTCCCTCATAAGACCTTCCTTCCATACCAGGCAACATTCTGATAAATCTCCTCTGCACCCTTTCCAATGCTTCCACATCCTTCCTATAATGCAGCGACCAGAATTGCACGTAATACTCCAAATGCGGCCGCACCAGAGTTTTGTACAGCTGCAACATGACCACATGGCTCCGAAACTCAATCCCTCTACCAATAAATGCTAACACACCGTACGCCTTCTTAACAACCCTCTCAACCTGGGTGGCAACTTTCAGGGATCTATGTACATGGACACCGAGATCTCTCTGCTCATCCACACTGCCAAGAATCTTACCATTAGCCCAGTACTCTGTCTTCCTGTTATTCCTTCCAAAATGAATCACCTCACACTTTTCTGCATTAAACTCCATTTGCCACCTCTCAGCCCAGCTCTGCAGCTTACCTATGTCCCTCTGTAACTTGTAACATCCTTCCGCACTGTCCACAACTCCACTGACTTTAGTGTCATCTGCAAATTTACTCACCCATCCTTCTACGGCCTCCTCCAGGTCATTATAAAAATGACAAACAGCAGTGGCCCCAAATCAGATCCTTGTGGTACACCACTAGTAACTGGACTCCAGGCTGAACATTTCCCATCAACCATCACCCTTTGTCTTCTTCCAGCTAGCCAATTTCTGATCCAAACTGCTAAATCACCCTGAATCCCATGCCTCCGTATTTTCTGCAATAGCCTACCGTGGGGAACCTTATCAAACGCTTTACTGAAATCCATATACACCACATCAACTGCTTTACCCTCATCCACCTGCTTGGTCACCTTCTCAAAGAACTCAATAAGGTTTGTGAGGCACGACCTACCCTTCACAAAACCGTGTTGACTATCGCTAATCAAATTATTCCTTTCCAGATGATTATACATCCTATCTCTTATGAACCTTTCCAAGACTTTGCCCACAACAGAAGTAAGGCTAACTGGTCTATAGTTACCAGGGTTGTCTCTACTCCCCTTCTTGAACAAGGGGATAACATTTGCTATCCTCCAGTCTTCTGGCACTATTCCTGCAGACAAAGATGACTTAAAGATCAAAGCCAAAGGCTCAGCAATCTCCTCCCTAGCTTCCCAGAGAATCCTAGGATAAATCCCGCCCGGCCCAGGAGGCTTATCTATTTTCACACTTTCCAGAATTGCTAACACCTCCTCCTTATGAACCTCAAGCCCTTCTAGTCTAGTAACCTGTATCTCAGTATTCTCCTCGACAACATTGACTTTTTCCTGTGTGAATACTGACGAAAAATATTCATTTAACACCTCTCCTATCTCCTCGGACTCCACACACAAATTCCCATTACTGTCCTTGACTGGCCTACTCTTACCCTAGTCATTCTTTTATTCCTGACATATCTATAGAAAGCTTTAGGGTTATCCTTGATCCTACCTGCCAAATACTTCTCATGTCTTCTCATGTCTGGCTCTTCTTAGCTCTCTCTTTAGGTCCTTCCTAGCTAACTTGTAACTCTCGAGCGCCCTAACTGAACCTTCATGTCTCATCTTTACATAAGCCTCCTTCTTCCTCTTGACAAGTGTTTCAACTGCTTTAGTAAACCACGGTTCCCTCGCTCGACCATTTCCTCCCTGCCTGACAGGTATATACTTATCAAGGAAACGCAGTAGCTGTTCCTTGAACAAGCTCCACATTTCCATTGTGCCCATCCCCTGCAGTTTTCCTCTCCATCCGATGCATCCTGAGTCTTGCCTCATCGCATCATAATTGCCTTTCCCCCAGGTATAACTCTTGCCCTGCGGTATCACTAAAGTAAACGTAATCGAATTGTGGTCACTATCACCAAAGTGCTCACCTACCTCCAAATCTAACACCTGTCCTGGTTGATTACCCAATACCAAATCCAATATGGCTTCGCCTCTCGTTGGCCTATCTACATACTGTGTCAGGAGACCCTCCTGCACACATTGGACAAAAACAGACCCATCTAAAGTACTCGAACTATAGCGTTTCCAGTCAATATTTGGAAAGTTAAAGTCCCCCATAACAACTACCCTGTTACTTTCGCTCCTATCCAGAATCATCTTTGCAATCCTTTCCTCTACATCTCTGGAACTTTTCGGAGGCCTGTAGAAAACCCCTAACAGGGTGACCTCTCCTTTCCTGTTTCTAACCTCAGCCCATACTACCTCAGTAGATGAGTCCTCATCAAACGTCCTTTCTGCCCGGCACCTGCAACAACCATTCCTGTCGCTGCTCTATCCATGTCTCCGAAATGGCCACAACATCGAAGTCCCAGGTACCAACCCATGCCGCAAGTTCACCCACCTTATTCCGGATGGTCCTGACATTGAAGTAGACACACTTTAAACCACCTTCCTACCTGCCGTAAAAAGGTTAACTTGAGTTCATAGAACAAACATTGTTTTGCTTTAAAAAATACTTTTCCATTTCTGCTGTATCATACCTGTAGACTGGGCCGTGTGCACCCCATACCACAATCTATTAAAATTTGTGGGTCAGGTGAACTCCATGATACACTTTGGAGTTCTCTAAAGCCTGGCCCATAACAATTGGGGGCTCGAGGGGGATAAAAGTCTATCTATTGGATTGGCTTAGTGAATTTAAAGACAGTGAGGGGTGAGCATATTGTGGTTGCTTTTCAGGTGTGGTATTTTAGTTTAAGTGTGGAGTGTGTTGTGGACAGTGGCTCTTTCAGATGCTCTGATGTTTTTGGGGTTGGAGACGGTCACACGCAGTACCTTACGGACAAAGACTAAAAGCAGACTCGTAGATTTGGTAAAAACATTGCAGTTAACATTACCTGACAAATTGCGAAAAGATGAGGTAATTATGGTGGTGGCTAAGCATTTAAAATTGCCTGAGATACAGTTTGACTCATTGGAAATGGCAAAATTTCAGTTACAACTTAAACAAATGGAACATGAGAAAGAATTAAAGCAGCTTGAATACGAAAGAGATGGAGAGTAAACAGAAAGAGAGAGAGAAGAAAGAAGAAAAGAAAGAATAGCCCTAGCAGGACAAAAAAAAAGAGAAAGGGAGATACAGATCAGGGAAAAAGTTAAAGAAAGAGAGTATGAACTTCAGAAAATGGCCATGAAACATGACAGTCAGTTAAAATTGGCAGACGCAAAGGGAAACGTACAGTTGGAGGATAGTGATGAGGATAGTGAGAAAGAGCGTCAAAGTCGAAGACTTGGTGGGGATCTATTTAAATATGTCTAAGCATTGCCAAGGTTTGATGAGAAGGAAGTGGAAGCCTTTTTCATTTCATTTGAGAAGGTAGCTAAACAAATGAAATGGCCACAGGACATGTGGGTATTACTGATTCAAACAAAGCTGATAGGTAGGGCTAGATCAGATGGAGTTATTCGATCAACTTCAGGAGGCGGGTTTGGTGATAAACCTAGCCAAAAGTGAATTTGGAAAAGCCCAAGTCACTTTCCTTGGCCATACAAGTGGACAGAGTCGAATGGTCACACAGGATGTGAAGACAACAATTATTGAGGAGTTTACGGTACTCTCAAGGCTACGGGAAATAATGCGATTTCTTGGCATGAGTGGATTTGATCGAAAATTTGTGAAAAATCTTGATAGCGTGGTTGCTCCACTGATGGACTTGCTGAAGAAATGGCGAAAATTTCAGTGGACAGCGGACTTTCAACAGGCAATTGACTGCCTGAAAGCTGGGATAACCAATGCTCATGTGTTGGAGAATTACAAGGGACTCTGCGATCAGATTGAACTAAAGTATCTGACTTTAAAGAGAAATGTCAACGCGTAGAGAAATGGACGGATCGTGCAGAGACCTTCTTGTTCAAATAGACTGTCAATTGAGAAGGATTTCAGTTGGAGGAACAAAAAAAAATGGACTATATTATTATACCTGTTTGCGTGTGTTGTTTTTTGAAACGAAAAAGTATATTTACTGTGTGCATTTCTTAAAGGATAGTGAAAAGGTGAAAAATGAAACCATCTTGAAGTTGATGGTTTTTTTTTCTAGGGGGGAGGTGTCATGTGAGAGAACCTTTAAGAAATGGGTGTTTAAGAAATGTACCTTTAAGAAATGGGTGTTTATCAGTGATGTCAGAGTGTGGGTGGAACTGGGCTGTCTCTCAGCTTTTTACTTTCGTTTTTGAGCCGGCTGTTACACAGTGAGGTTTTGGTTTTGTTTTCAGTGTTGGAGCTGAAGCCAGACAAAACAGCTGTACTGCTGTTCTCTCTGCCATGAAAAGACTATCTCTGGATCATTTGGTGAATTCAAAATTCTAAATGTTCTCTGTAGTGAATGTAAACCTAATATGCTTCTGTTAAAAGATGTCTCTTTTGTCTTCTGGATGTTGTTTGGGAAGTTATTAAGGATTACTTAGTGTTGTATTCTTTGGGGGATGTATTTGAATTGATGGTTGCTAAGATGCTCACTGTATGTTTTAAAAAGGTTAACTTGAGTTCATAGAATAAACATTGTTTTGCTTTAAAAAATACTTTTCCATTTATGCTCTACCACACCTGTAGAGTGGGCCGTGTGCTCCCCATACCACAATCTATTAAAAGTTGTGGGTCAGGTGAACTCCATGATATACTTTAGGGTTCTCTAAACCCTGGCCCATAACACTACCAAAAGGAGATAGGCCAACACAATTAAAATAAATAAATGCATTCTTACTTGCTCTGAAAATTTACAATGATCCTTCTGATCTGAAAGGTGCTTGGGGCCTACATCAAACGATTCCTCCCAGACCCCAGTTTTTAGAACTGTGATGTTATTAAATGCCTTTATATGTTGTGTGGTGAAAAGCCCCACATTGTCACATGTGGAAGATGGCAATGCTGGAGAATGTGGCGAAGAAAAGTCAAAATTTCACAGATGAAGAATTGAATATTCTGTTAAATGAGGTGCAAGAAAGGTACATGTTCACCCCAGGGTGAGGAAAGTTAAAATCGCCCAGGAAGCTTCAGACCATTACTTGGAAAGAGGTTGCAGCCATCCTGCACGGTAGCATAGTGGTGAGCACAGTTGCTTCACAGCGCCAGGATCCTAGGTTCTATTCTTGGCTTGGGTCACTGTCTGTTTGGAGTCTGCATGTTCTCCCAGTGTCTGCGTGGGTTTCTTCCAGGTGCTCCGGTTTCCTCCCACAGGCCAAAGATGTATAAGTTAGGTGGATTGGCCATTCTAAATTGCCCTTCGTGTCAAAAAAGGTTAGGTTGGGTTACGGGGATAAAGGGGATAGGGTGGAGGTGTGGGGCTCAAGTAGGGTGCTCTTTCCAAGGCCGGTGAGGACCCGGTGGGCTGAATGGCCTCCTTTTGCACTGTGCATTCTATGATTCTATGAATGTGCATTTTGCCCAGGATGGTGGGTCATGCCACAAGAAACTGCATGATTTAATGCAGGCTTTTCCAATCTTTTTTTTTCCTGCTTCTTTTTTATGTGTGGTATTTGGCAATTTTGTTGTGTCAATTTCTAAAATGTAAAATTCTAAGGAACAGAACAGGGAATCAGTATCCAACCTACACCCTTAACTTCTCGCTTTTCCAACTTTTTTGTGTTGGGGAGGGAAGCACGTTTTCACTTTTTTCTCACTCAAGGGGTTGATGAGCATATTTTGTAAAGATAAATGAGTTTCAAAAAAAAAAGTTTAGTGTGAAGAAAAGAAATAACTTGCTAAGCAAAAATCAAGCACTGTCAAAGCAATTAATTGATAATTTTTTTTTAAATGTGTGAAAGGTCAGAGTGTGTGTTCCTGGCTCAGGGTTCTCACTCATTTACGCTCACCCACTGTGTGCATGGGTGTGACTCTCTATTGATGTGTGAGGATGAGTGTGAATGAGAATTTGAGATTGAACCAGACACGCATTCAGGGCATGATTCAGCTAAATGAGAACAAAGTCCGATAGCGAGTGCATTTGGCTATGTGTTTCCTGCGCTTGCAGCACCAAGAAACACAACGGTATAAACCGTCACTCGAATTAGATAGAGGACCTCAGCTGGGAATCTGTGGCCGAGTCCGCACGTAGCCCTGTTTTCTGCACTGAGGAGCTCCGCTCGCCAGAACTCCTCAGTGTAGGGAGAGACACCATCTTTAAATCTCTGGAGCCCTGATGTGATGACCGCACCACCCCCGCCACCGCCCCCCCCCCCCCCCCACAAGCCCCAACTCACTATGAGGGGGCCCTCAACCCGTTAAACACCCATACAGGCACCCCCAGCCCGGTCACCACCGCGTAATAAATGCCAGTGTGCCACTGCCTACCTGGTACCCTGGTAGTGCCACCTGGGTACCTTGACAGTGTCAGGCTTGCACCCAGGTGGTATTTCCAGGGTGCCAGGCTGACAGTTCTAGGTGGCACCAGCAGTGCCAGGGTATCACCCTGCCAAGAGGGCAAGCACCTAGGGAACTTCTATCTCCTGGATGACCTCACAAGTACAATTGAAGTAGTAAACTATGATGACATAGTCCCTGCCGAGCGCGTGAAACAGGTCGACACCCACCTTTGCCCAGGGGGACGTCACCAGCTCATGGGGCAGAAGCATCTCAGGAGGTTTGCTGGCTGAAACCTTTGGCAGGTTGTACAGTTGAGCACCATGTTGGCAATATCGTCACTGATGCCCGGCCAGTATACCGCCCCTCGAGGCCTCCGTCTGCACTTCTCGACCCCCAAGTGGCCTTCGTGTAGTTGGTCCAGAACCAGCTGGCGCATGCTGTGCGGAATCACAATCCGGTCCAGCTTCAGAAGGACACCATCAATGATGGCTAGGTCGTCTCGTACATTGTAGAACTGCGGGCACTGCCCTTTGAGCCACCCTCCCGTCATATGGCGCATCACTCGCTGCAGAAGGGGGTCGGCCGCAGTCTCGCGGCGGATACGGGCCAGACTGGAGTCGTCAGCCGGCAGATTTGCCGCTGTGAAAGCCACCTGTGCCTCGACCTGACATACAAACCCCTCCGCATCTGGCGGCGTGCTCACTGCTCTGGATAGGGCATCCGCAACGATGAGTTCCTTCCCTGGAGTGTAGACCAGTTGGAAGTCGTACCTCCTGAGTTTAAGTAGGATGCGCTGGAGGCGAGGGGTCATCTCGTTCAGGTCCTTGTTTATTATGCTGACCAGGGGGCAGTGGTCAGTTTCGACAGTGAACCGGGGAAGACCATATACATAATCATGGAACTTGTCCAAACCGGTTAGCAAGCCCAGGCACTCCTTTTTGATCTGCGCGTAGCGCTGCTCTGTGGGGGTTATGGCCCGCGATGCATAAGCAACTGGGGCCCATGATGCCGTGTCATCCCGCTGCAGGAGCACTGCTCCAATGCCGGATTGGCTGGCATCAGTTGAGATTTTGGTGGCACGAGACGTGTCAAAAAACAGCAACACTGGTGCCGTGATGAGTTTGCGTTTGAGCTCCTCCCATTCCAGCTGGTGTGTGTGTTGCCACTGCAACTCTGTGGATTTTCTGACGAGGTGGCGCAGAGTCGTCGTGTGGGAGGCAAGGTTGGGAATGAACTTCCCCAGGAAGTTGACCATGCCAAGGAAGCGTAGGACAGCTTTCTTGTCGGCCGGCTGCAGCATGGCTGTGATGGCGCTCACCTTGTCTGCATCCGGACGGACCCCTGACCGGGAGATATGGTCCCCCAGGAACGTCAACTCGGTCTGGCTAAAGGAGCACTTGGCTCGGTTGAGTCGCAGGCCGTTTTCCCGTATGCGGGCAAAAACTCGTTGGAGACGATATATGTGCTCCTGTGGTGTGGTGGACCAGGTGATGACATCGTCCACATTTACGTGCACCCCTTCGATGCCTTCCATCATCTGCTCTATGGTTCTATGGAAGACCTCGGATGCCGAGATGATACCAAATGGCATCCGGTTGTAGCAGAACCTGCTGAAAGGGGTGTTGAAGGTGCATAGCTTTCGGCTGGACGGGTCCAGTTGGATCTGCCAAAACCCCTTAGAAGCATCCAGTTTCGTGAATATCTTCGCCTGGGCCATTTCACTGGTGATCTCCTCCCGTTTGGGTATGGGATAATGTTCCCTCATAATATTATTATTGAGGTCTTTGGGGTCAATACAAATACGGAGCTCGCCGAAGGGCTTCTTGACACACACCATGGAGCTGACCCATGGCGTGGGCTCCGTGACCCTGGATAGGACCCCTTGGTCCTGGAGATCCTGCAGCTGCTGCTTGAGGCGGTCTTTAAGTGGCGCAGGAACCCTGCGAGGTGCGTGAATGACCGGGATGGTGTCCGGTTTGAGGCGAATTCGGTAGGTGTATGGCAGTGTTCCCATGCCCTCGAATGCCTCCTGGTTGTGGCCGAGGAGCGATTGGAGCTGTGCGTTCAACTCTGCATCCGGGAAGTCAGACGTGCCGTCTGGAGAGAGAGAGTGGATTCGTTGCACAAGGTGGAGAGCCTTGCATGCCTGTGCGCCCAGCAGGGAGTCCTTCGATGAGCCGACTATCTCGAACGAGAGTGTGGCCGTGTGTGTGTTGTGTGTCACCTGGAGCTGGCAGGATCCCATGGCCGGGATAACGTTCCCGTTGTAGTTGAACATCTTGCACCGAGATGGCCTGATTGGTGGTCTGACCTTCATGGCGTAGAAGGCTGACCATGCTATGAGGTTGGCGGAGGCGCCAGTGTCCAGGTGGAAAGTGATCGGCTATCGGTTGCCCGTCAGGGTGACACACCATTCATCGCCCGGATTGATGTTGTTGACCCAGTTCCCATCATTGACCGCAACCCGGGAGGCATCTTGGTCATCTGTGTCATCGGTTTGGTTGTCGTGATGTGGAGGCTGAATGGTCCGCACGTTCCTGCGAGGTTGTCGGAGATGTGGAATATCAACAGGTTGAGCCGCTCGAAAGTAGGCAGTATAGTGGCCCATTTTGTCACAGCGTAGGCATTGTCAGGTTTTTGCAGGACAATTCCCTTTTAAATGTGCAGCTCCACAGTTGCCGCACGTCGTGACGTCATGGCGTTCGTTACGCCACTGCGCATGCGCAGTTTGGTCTTGCGTCGGGCGCGCCTGCGCAGCACGTCCCACAGTGTTGCCGTAGGTTTTGGCGCGCACAAACGCGGGAGGCCTTGAAAAGCGCGTGAAACGGCCGCCGTCGTCCGGGCCGCGGGCTGGGAGAAACTCGATTGCCTGACGCGTTCGGCCTCGTGGGTGGCCTGGCGTGCCGATTCGGTCGCGTGGGACCCCCACCGTGCCGATTCGGTCGCCTGAAATTGGGCATAGCGGCTAGTCACATTCTCATGCAGGACACAGGCTTCAACTGCAGATGCTAAGTTCAGGCCTTTTATTTTTAGAAGCTGCTGGCGTAGGCCACCGGAGGCAATGCCAAAAACGATCTGGTCCCGGATCATGGACTCTGAGGTGGTGTCATAACCGCAGTACTACGCGAGTATGCGGAGGTGCGTCAGGAAGGACTGAAAGAGCTCATCCTTACCTTGCAGGTGCTGCTGAAAGACATACCTCTCAAAGCTCTCGTTGACCTCAACGTTGAAGTGCTTGTCGAGCTTGAGGAGGACCGTGTCATACTTAGTTTTGTTCTCGCCTTCCGCGAACACCAAAGAGTTGTATACATGGATGGCGTGCTGACCTGTGGTAGTGAGGAGCATGGCAATCTTTGTTTCGTCCGAGGCGCCCTGTTTTTCATTGGCTTGCATGAAGAGTTCGAAGCGCTGCTTGAAGAGCGTCCAATTTGTGCCCAGGTTCCCAGCGACTTGCAACGGCTGCGGTTTGTTGAGGGTGTCCATGGCTCAGGATGGCAGATTTGCCGGTAGGTATCGATTCACTCCTGGTATCATGAAGTGTTGGGTGCTCTGAGGTACAGATGAACCAACACGGTTGCGATTGGTACAACGCAGTTTTATCCCATTAAACTATTTGTACATCAGACTTGGTACTCAGCACGTTGTGACTGTGTGAGTGTCTTGCTTTGAGGTCCTGGCCCTGTGCCGTCTCCAGATGGACTGCCCAGGAAGTGTCGTGTTTCTTGTTTTATACTGTGTCTGCTCTTGTCTGTGATTGGCTGTCGTGTTATGTGTGCTAATTGGTCCGTTGCTCTGTCTATCATTATGTATGTGTTATGATGTATGTTTGAATATCATGACAGCCCCGGCAGCAACAGTGCTACAGTGAACAGAAGGAAAAATGCAGGAGGACGCCTGAGAATAAGTCTGGGTCCTGGATGTCGAGGTAAGTTCAAGGGTTTCCCTTGCGCCTGTATCTTCAATGCTATAGGTGCCATTTTGAGTGGGTGTGTGATGGAGTGAGTGTTTATGTGAGGGACTGTACATGTGAGAGAAATGAATGTGTGAGGGTGGACAGGGAGGATTACGAAGGCCTGGTGGGGGTCATGTGAAGGGGCCGCTAAGGGAGTTATCAGAGTCTCAGGGCGAGGCCATGGGGGGAATATGTCCAGAAGGCATTGGACCTCAAGGAGGGGTGGGGGTGGCAGCTGACTTCCAAAGGAGTCTTCTGATAGTGCCCACCCTCCCACCTTGCCATCTGGGATCTAACTGTTAATTTTTGGGCTTCCCAGGGCAGCACGGTGGCACAGTGGGTTAGCTCTGCTGCCTCACGGCGCCGAGGTCCCAGGTTCGATCCCGGCTCTGGGTCACTGTCCGTGTGGGGTTTGCACATTCTCCCCGTGTTTGCGTGGGTTTCACACCCACAACCCAAAGATGTGCAGAGTAGGTGGATTGGCCACGCTACATTGCCCCTT
Organism: Scyliorhinus torazame; assembly: GCF_047496885.1. NCBI lineage: Eukaryota > Metazoa > Chordata > Chondrichthyes > Carcharhiniformes > Scyliorhinidae > Scyliorhinus > Scyliorhinus torazame. The sequence goes on along the minus strand of NC_092715.1, from coordinate 191,605,405 downwards.
AATTGGAAAAAATGAATTGGGTACTCTAAATTTAAAAAAAAAAATTGGGGGGCTTCCCCAACGTAAATTCAATCCTCTTACCAGCCTAAAATTTGAGACTTGGTGAGAAACAATTCCAGTGTCCAATAATTGACCACTTAATGGCCTCAACTGGGGCAAAGGTGGGCTTCCCGTCTGAGGCCTTACCCGCCCCAGCATAGAATCGCTGTGTGGTGAAGGCAGGCAGGGAATCACATCTCTTAAATTTCCTGCTCCACCCCGCCTAAAACCTCACTAGTGGGAGAGTGGCTGCACACCTTCTCTCACACCCTCACTCTCTCAGTCTCTCTCCCACACACACTCACTCTCACCCACACTCTCACTCTCTCGCTTTTTCTCTCTCACACGCCCTCACACCTTCACTTTCTCTCACATTTTGCAACACCCCCACAGAACAGGATGTCACGTTCTGGTCACAGTTAACCTTTCTAACTTCCTTCAATATTCAAACCATCTTCAACGTATTAATGAGCAGGTGTTACCCAAACGTGGGGTCATTTTGCAGAGGGAAGTTCTAATGATATACATAGTCAATGCTAGGGCACCATAATATGACGACATTTCAGTAACACTCTGTACATTCATTAATACAATAAATAATCCTGCACACCAATTTAAGGAGGTGGCTGCTTTATTCAGAAGTCTTGTTAATTTTACTCAGTTTCAAGTATTTGAAATTGCCAGTTTTAGGTTTTGTGCAAACCTGTGCAGTCTTCACAAATGGCAACATTTGTCTGCTTGACTATTTCTAAAGTTACCCTGTGCATAAAATAATCACTTTAAATACCAGGAAAGGAAATTATAAGACGGAAAAAGCATAAAATTTATGTTTAAAATTAGCCGTTAATACTCTGAATAAAACATGCTCTCTTTGTCATGTTTAATAATACAGAGAAAATGCCACTGTTGATCTAAGAGAATTAATCCGCATAGTTCATGTTTAATTCATCTGATCTTTAAGAATGCTCAGCAATTTTTAATTTAGATAAATCACTGTTATCCACTACCTATACCTACTTTATCAGTTCCCAACAACAGGAATGTGTTTCTAGATGCATTTTTCAGATGGTCTGCAGGCGTACCAGGTCAATTGCTCTATTTCAGAAAGCAAACAAATCAAGATATACATCTTGTGTGTGTTATTGTCCAGCATTTATTTTGATAATGTCACTGAATAACATTTTTAATATTTCTTTTGTGCTGAAAAATATTATTTGGATTGACAATTCAGCCACAATTTCAGTTACTTTTTGTTTCTATAAACACCATCATAGTCAAATTCAGCTTTGTTAGTTTAGTTTTGTGTTGTGTTTCACATTTATACCTTAACTTCAAATAATAACATTCTATCGATTGACCAAAGTTGTTGCACTGGTCTATATTTCAACAGGACTATGGTAGCACATCATTGTTTTCTGTCATGCATTGTATACACGTGCATGCTATTTTCAAGTACTCCATCTGTGACTGAAGCATTGTTGTTATCCTTTAGTAGAATATAGATGCAGATGACTATTCTGCTGCAAACTCCTCATTAATGCTTTGTTGTTTGAAACATCACAAGAAGATGAGGAAGTAAAGCTGGCACATCAATTCATCCATCAAGAAAGGTCCTGAACTCTGCCCTTCCAACATCAAATTGTTTCAGAAAATATTACATGTGTTTGCTTCCATTGATATTGCATGGGCAGATTTTTGTGTTCCTCCATGGATGGATTTGTAGGTGGAGCGATGAGGGGACGGGGTGGGGGGGGGGGGGGGAGAGGGGTTATCTGCGCATATCCCTCTGCAATTTTACCTTGGGGCAGGTGAGGCCCACCTGCCTTTGCCCTAATTGAGAACCTTAAGTGGCCGATTATTGACGACCTTCGAGCTGTTTTCTGCTCAGGCTCAATTTTCAGGCTCGCCGAAGGTGTTCATACGTTGGATGGGAATGGGGGTGGGGGATGAGGTGGGGTGGGAGGGGGCACCCATCAGCAGCCTCTGTTTAACATCAGGTATCCACACTCCCCAAAAGGTCTGACCCCTGCGGGGACTCCACTATCTCAGCATCTCCACTGACAACCCGCCCGCCCTCGGTCAATCCTTAACCCAAGGCCTCTCCTCTGCTCCGTGGCCTGAAACGACCAAAGCAAATCTGCTCCTGGACCCCGGGGACCTGGGCTCTGGGAACTCCTTGCACCCGGCCTGTTCACTGAACCTCTGGCACTGTTGGAACTAGAGAACTGCAGGCTAATCAGATTGGCTGGCAGCTCTCTGAGCTGGGACTTCCTTCAGATGGAGAACCAGAAGTACCACCTGAAGCTAAATAATGCTTGTTGGAGCATTAAATGGCTGCAGGCCAGATAGTGGGGATGGCCTCTCCGCCAACTCTTTCGGTAACTGGAAGGAGAAAAAACACCATCCTAAAAATCCTGGCCCAGATGTTAGTTACACTCTGTGAAGTAGATTCTGGCATCCGCCCTAATTTTATCTTTTACCAGTTTGAACTGATGTCCTAGTTAGCAGGATAAAAGTCAGATAAGGCCTGTTAGCAAGTGTGGAAGCACAATGCACAATTACTCCATGCCCAATGGAACTGATGCTGGCAACACACGAACTGCAAACTGCCTACTCAACTCCAAATTTATGGCATGCAGCACAGTGCCAAATACGCAGTTAAGTGGCTGTACACTCAGCAGGGGGCTCAGGTTTGTGAAATGTTGGCACCAATTAAAACTAACCCATACTTCTAAAGGTTTGCCTTTAACAGTATTAACAGCATAAATGTTTTTCTTTAGAATTTTTAAAACTGGTTTAGCAAATATATATATGTGAGAATAGCAAGCATAGTATGTTCAAATAGTCCAAATCTACCAATTGAGTCAGTCTGGTTTTCTTCTGATTCTGGTTGATCTTCTCAGAGTTTGACCTTGCTGCTCAGAACTTGTAGCTTCAATGTTCTCCATGACATTCTCATGCTCAGGAACTGCTGAACTATCTGACACTGCAGCTTGCGTTGACTCTGACGTAGATTCGTCATCCATCTCGTTGTTGTGAGAGTCTTCTCTGGTTTTCAAGGGTGCGCAACAATTTCTTCATAAATCCAACCCGTTCTCTGTCTGTATATTGTAGGAACGAAGTGCTTCTTCTTCAAGTATAATGATTTTTCTCGAACAATTGCCTGAATCTTCTATTCTCACAATGGCATCACTACTCAGAGGTGGTAAATTTGTCGACACTCTATCATAGAAATGCTTTTGTTTTGCTTTAATGTTTTCATTTCTTGCAGTAGCTCTGCATTTTCCTCCTTCTTTGCCAAGTATGGAAGTGTGGTACATAACCTTCTATTCATGAGTAACTCTGCTGGCAATCTACCATGTGAAAATGGTGATGCCCTGTAACTCAATAGTCCATTGCCTTCTTCAACAATTGCTTGACAATATGTACACCTTTTTCGGCTTTGCCATTGGCTTGTGGGTACAACGCACTTGTCGTGACGTGATTGAAATCATACATGACTGCGAAGTGCTGCCACACTTCACAGCTAAAACAAGGACCTCACGCCGACTTGAGGAAGTCCATGTCTGGCAAAAATTGACTTGGTTTGCAGTATTACACTGCTTGCTGTTATGCTTGACAGTAGAGCCATTTCAGGATAGTTTGAAAAATAGTCTATGATAATTAAATAATCTTTTCCTCGTAGGTGAAAGAGATCCATAGCTACTTTTTGCCATGGTGCCGTAGGTAAATCAGATATTTGCATAGGTTCTCTTGTTTGCTTGCAACAATGTGTCTGGCATGTGTCACAACAACCGACCATCCTGTCAATATCCTGGTTTATACCTGGCCAGTAAACAGAGTCACGAGCTCTCCATTTACACCTCTCAATCCCGAGGTGTCCTTCATGTATCCTCTCAAGTAGATCCTTGCGAAGAGATTGAGATTGCAAATTTGAACTACAGTGTTCAAATGAAGTACCACTCCATCAATGATAGTGAGTTCAGATCTTATATTATAGAACTCCATACATTGACCTTTGGGCCAGAGTGAGTTGATGTTCTTCATCACCTCTTAAAGAGTTTGATCCTTCCTGGTCTCTTCTTGGATCTGACATAGTTTTGTATCTGATACTGGTAGTAGTGTTGAAATAAGATTGGCATGCAGATCTACATCTTTCGCAATTTCACTAATAGTTTGTATCGGTGCTTTAGATAATGCATCTTCTTTAAATTGCATCTCGTTGGTGAATGGTAATGCACTAAACTCAGTGAACATATCATTGAATTTGCTGATAATGTTCTCAGAATCTTTGGAGTGCTGGTCCAATCCTTTGTGGGTGCTATATGCCAACTGCAGTGGACCTAATTCTTCGCAGGACTCATCAGCTAATAATGAATCCAAGCCCTCGGATACAATACAAAATGGGGCAGAATAAACTGTGTTCTTCACCACCACACTCAGGTCACAAGCACCATAATATTTAATGCTTGAACAATTCTAATTCCTCAAGGATATTTTATGATTTATTCTAATCGGCTGAATTTTTAGATTTTTTAAATCGGTCATGCTGATTAAATGGACTTTGGCACCAGTATCAAACTTCAATTGGACCACTGCACCGTTCACTTCAAGTGGTAGCAGCCATTTGTCCCCAACAACTGCATTTATTTTAAATGGAGTATCAGTTTGCATTTTTTTAAGTGCTGGAGAATTTTTTGATGTCTTCAAAAAATTATTTTTCTCTGTTATTACTCCAACAAACATTGATGTTTTATCACTGGAGACTGTGTCTTCCACTGTGCTGACTGATCTGGGGTTGAGCATAGAGTAACAATTCTGAACAAAGTGATTTTTTGCTTTGCATCTGGAACAAAACTTGCCAAACACTGAACACTGCCTTTATTTGTGCCTATGCCCACATCTTTTACACAGAAATACTCTGTCCTGATCTTTAACCTGTTTGTTGGTGTGCGAAGAGCTGCAGGAACTTTCCCGCCTTTTTCCAGGAGTTTCCCGCCTTTTTGGATAAAGGGCGGCAACCGGACTGCTTTCCTCAAAGAAGACGCTGCCATTACTGAGAAACATTTTAGAATTCTGTGTTGCTAGCTCGTCAGCCTGACAAATCTTAACTGTTTGTTCCAAAGTCAGCTCCGATTCTCTCACCAACCATTCCCTCAGCTTATTTTCATTCACACCAAAAACAATCTGGGGCGGGATTCTCCCCTACCCGGCGGGGCGGGGGGTTCCGGCGTAATGGAGTGGCGGGAACCACTCCACACCTTTACGGTCCAAGCCCTCAATTTGAAGGGCTAGGCCCACGCCGGAGTGGTTTCCGCTCCGCCGGCTGGCGGGAACGGCCTTTGGCGCCACGCCAGTCAGGGCTGAAAGGTCTTCGCCGGGCGACACATGCGCGGGAGCATCAGCGGCTGCTCACGGCATCCCCGTGCATGCGCAGGGGAGGAGGTCTCTTCCGCCTCCGCCATAGTGAAGACCATGACGAAGGCGGAAGAAAAAGAGTGCCCCCACGGCACAGGCCCGCCCGTGGATCAGTGGGCCCCGATCGCGGGCCAGGCCACCGTGGGGGCATCCCCCGGGGTCAGATCACCCCGTGCCCCCCCCCCCCCAGGACCCCGGAGCCTGCCCGCCTTGTCCCGCCGTTCAAAAGGAGGTTTAATCCACGCCGGCGGGCGAGGGTTGACAGCGGCGGGACTTCGGCCCATCTCGGGCCGGAGATTCGCCGGGGGTGGGCCCGTTGACCGGCACGATTCCTGCCGACCGGCGCGGCGCGATTCCCGCCCCCGCCGAATCTCTGGTGGCGGAGAATTCGGGACACGGCGGGAGAGCGATTCACGCCAGCCCCCAGCGATTCTTCGACCCAGTGGGGGGTCGGAGAATCGCTCCCCGGTCCTGAATCATGGAAGATTCAACGCAGAAAAATTACAGGTTTTAGATTTTAACTGCAAATCAGTGATGAAATGATCAATGGACTCTTCTGTTTTCTGTAAATGTGATCCAAACACATAGCGTTCATAATTTTCATTCTTTCGGGTGGTGCAATATTCATCAAATCTTCGAATTGCTTATTTAAAATTTTTACTATCTTCATCGTTTGCAAATTTAAACGTATTAAAAACAACAATTGGTATGGCCCCTGCCGCTGTTAGGAGCATCGCTACCTTATGCAAATTTGATTGCTCTCCTTAATTTGCTGCAGTAAGAAACAGATTAAATTGTTGTTGAAACACACGCCAGTTGCTGTCCACATTACCATGAAATCTTAGACTCATTGGTAGCTTCAACGACTCCATGTCATTCATTCGCACAGTCTGCAAATTCTTCAAATCTCTGTGGATCTCGTGGCTTCACTCACTGTTTAATAGCATACAACCCTGGTGCCATGTAATATTCTTGTCAGATGGCCTGATTTATATTACAAGAACTCTGTAGCTAAAGCTGTAAATGATTTATCAACATTATCTGTGGGTCAAATATATACAAAACACCAGATGAATAACAGTATGAACATGCACAAACCACTATCTCTCTCCCAGCTCCCTAGTCAATCTGAAGTCACCTGACTCTAACATTCACTTATATACTAATGAGACTCCTAGCGGTCAGAAGGGGAATTACAATAAAACCATGACATCACTACCCTCTGGTTTGATGTAATGGCTTAAGGATGGAGGGAGTAGTTGATTGGCACAGGATGAAAACATGCCAGGATAGTGGATATTCACCAGCTTGATGGTCTGTGGGTGCTCACACACCAACTGAAAACTTAGCTGGTGGAATTCTTTGCAATTTTGGTACATTTCCTGCTGAGGCATTGCAAAACCATGTGAACAAAGAACAAAGAAACGTACAGCACAGGAACAGGCCCTTCGGCCCTCCAAGCCTGTGCTGACCTGGAGGTTGAGGGTCACATTCAATGTCATTCTGTCCTTTCTTTCTGGCCGTAGGTCTGGTTCGAGGAGATGACAGTTCAGTTGCCACCTTATTTGTGATGTGTGGCTGCTGCAGACTCCTGGCTGAGGTGATTGTAGAAGATGTGTTCTCTGAATAATAGAGGTGGATAAATCCTTGTGGTTGAGAGCCCTCCCCATCCTTCTTGTGTGGACATATTCTCTCTGCTGTGTCTACTCCATCCCCCTGTATTTCTCAATCCTGAGAGGAATTGCAAGTCTAGTCTTCATGATTGCAGGCAGGTTTTCTGCTCAGATGCCTTTCAAGACAACTCGGCTCATTCCAAAGAACCTGAAAATGCCTGACAAATCCCCCAGCAACCCAGCACACAGTACTTGCACTAGCCCTGCAGCAGCAAAAAAAAAATCAAAAGCACCTCACTTGAAAGTTATATGGCGATTCCTTTAAATAGTGCTAATCATGCATGTTTAAAAGGGCATTAATAGAACTTGTGAAGTCCGAAATGGCGAATCATGGCGGGATTCTCCGCATTCGGCGCAATGTCCGCGGACCGGCGCCAAAAACGGCGCGAATCAGTCCGGCATTGCGCCGCCCCAAAGGTGCGGAATCCTCCGCATCTTGAGGGGCCGAGCCCTAACCTTGAGGGGCTAGGCCCGCGCCGGACTGATTTCCGCCCCGCCAGCTGGTGGGAAAGGCCTTTGGTGCCCAGCCAGCTGGCGCAAAACTGACTTTGCCATGCGGCGCATGCGTGGGAGCGTCAGTGGCCGCTCACGGCATCCCTGCGCATGAGCAGTTGAGGGGGTCTCTTCCGCCTCCGCCATAGTGGAGACCATGGCGAAGGCAGAAGGAAAAAAAGTGCCCCCACGGCACAGGCCCGCCCGCGGACCGGTGGGCCCCGATCGCGGGCCAGGCCACCGTGGAGGCACCCCCTGGGGCCAGATCGCCCCTCCCCCCCCCCCAGGACCCCGGAGACCCCGCCCGCGCCGCCTTGTCCCGCCGGTAAGAGAGGTAGCTTTATTCTCTCCGGCGGGACAGGCATTCCAGCAGCGGGACTTCGGCCCATCACGGGCCGGAGAATCGCCGGGGGGGGCCCGCCAACCAGCGTGCCGCGATTCCCACCCCCACCGAATATCCAGTGCCAGAGAATTCGGCAACCGGCGGGGGCGGGATTCACGCCAGCCCCGGCGATTCTCCGACCCGGCGGGGGGTCGGAGAATCCCGCCCCATGTATCACATTGGTATTAGACATTAACTGGCATCACAATTTTCTTACTCTGCATGATTCTGGCCTATACCCAGGGCATCAATGCTATCACCCTTCAAAACATGACTATCGGTGGAAGTAGCCAGGGAGGTACGCCTGCTGGTACCAATACTAGCAGTGCTGCAGAACTATATTTTTGGCCTTCAGTTTGTGCGGCATGGTAGCACTTGGGCAGCATGGTAGCACAGTGGTTAGCACTGTTGCTTCACAACTCCAGGGTCCGGGTTCAATTGCTGGTTTGTGTCATTGTCTGTGCAGAGTCTGCACGTTCTCCCTGTGTCTGCGTGGGTTTCCTCCGGGTGCTCCCGTTTGCTCCCACAAGTCACGAAAGATGTGCAGTTCAGTAATTTGGACATTCTGAATTCCCACTCAGTGTACCCGAACAGGCACCTGAGTGTGGCAACTCAGGGCTTTTCACAGTAACTTAATTGCAGTGTTAATGTAAGCCTACTTGTGACAATAAAGATTATTCTTTTTAAAAATTAGCTTTAAGTGACATTTTGGATTTACCGAGAACACCTCTCTTTCTTGGTTGAAAATCCAAGATTCTTCTTGCCATTCCTCATAACACAAACCTTCAATATTAGCAACCACCCTCGTAACTCTACTTTGCATTTATTCCAATATACTAGATTTACTAGGATGTTGCCGGGACTTGATGGTTTGAGTTATAAGGAGAGGCTGGATAGACTGGGACTTTTTTCCCTGGAGCGTAGGAGGCTTAGGGGTGATCTTATAGAGGTCTATAAAATAATGAGGGGCATAGATAAGGTAGATAGTCAACATATTTTCCCAAAGGTAGGGGAGTCTAAAACTAGAGGGCATAGGTTTAAGGTGAGAGGGGAGAGATTCAGAAGGGCCCAGAGGGGCAATTTCTTCACTCAGAGGGTAGTGAGTGTCTGGAATGGGCTGCCAGAGGTAGTAGTAGAGGCGGGTACAATTGTGTCTTTTAAAAAACATTTAGATAGTTACATGGGTAAGATGGGTATAGAGGGTTATGGGCCAAGTGCGGGCAACTGGGACTAGCTTAATGGTAAAAACTGGGCGGCATGGACTGGTTGGGCCGAAGGGCCTGTTTCCATGCTGTAAACCTCTATGATTCTATGATTCTATACAAATTTCCCCTTTTTTATTGGCAACCAGAATGGTATGCAGTCCTCAAGATGCAATCTGTCGAGAGCCCTGTACAATTAAACCATAGCTTGCATCCAAATTTTATTCTACTGCTTTCAGCTGAGTAGTTGAACATTTTTATTGATTGCTGCTCTGCACTGGTTGTACATGGCATCTTGTTTACTAAGAATCCAAGCTCCATTTCAACTTTATCCTTAGCTATTTCATTTTAATTCATATTTCAAGCGGAGATTGTAACAAAAGTTCAGAATCCAAATTAAAAATTAGGTTCGAAGTATATTTCTTCAGAATAACGTTCTCCTAAAATCATTGCTTCTTCTGTGCTTCATTCAAAAATGCTGCTGTGTTTTAATTGTGCTTTCCAAAATGTAATTTTGTTATGTAAAAAAAATCAATGATTTAAAATGTCACATCTTATCTTCATCATTTAATTCGACTTTTGACTACATCATTCTGCTAGATATTATTGATGTATTCACAACATTGATATTTCTGAATCGTCCACCTATTCTCCCGTTCACATAAGTTGCACTTTGCGAAATATTTAGATTTTACCTACTGACCTGAATTCCAAATGTTACCAATCATCAAAACTAACACATCAGGGGTGACTAACTTAATTCACTCCATGGAAAACTGATGTGATCAGATGAAGTCAATGGAAACGATCAGGTGATCGATCGGTTTACATCAATTTCCCACTGGGCGGGTCAGGTTAAAACAACCCCTCGCTAGTCATTGGGCTATTTGCATATCCACGTATCTTAAATCTATAACTAAGACTTAGAAAAGGGTGAGATCACAAATGGAGTGGCAGAAAAGGCAAGGCTGAGAGGTCAATACGAGAAAAGAGCAAGGCTGAGAATGGAGGTGTCATAATATACACCAGTACATTATGGTGCAATCACATACACACACTGATGGACATGCAGTAGGACCAACCAGCACACATAACACCGCAGCCAATCACCAGTGAGAGCACAAGCACTGTAAAGACTACAGGAGCATTCCCGCTCATTCTAGCAGCAGCCAGCTCAGAGCTCACAGCCTGCATCACAGATATTCACCATGTGCTGAGTGCCTCACCATAGCTAGTGAGAGGAAAGGGTCCACAGTTAAGCTGGTATTGCTTATACCCACGTTTACAGTATGTTAGCAGAGTTGAACAGTTAATAAAATAGCGTTACACCACTTCCAGCATTGTTGGCTTGTTTGTGAACCAGAACACCCAACACGACATGGTACAAGGAGTGGCCGCAATCTAGCACTTGTGCGACCTACCTGCAACTTCTCAGCATTCCGGCATCCTACAGCATGGGGAACATCAACCCGCCACTGCCGCTTCGCATCACTGGCAATCTCGGGGTAAAGTGGAAGATATTTAAACAGCGCTTCCAGCTCTTCCTCAAGGCCACGGACAGGGAGAATGCATCGGACACTAGGAAGATAGCCTTTCTTCTCTCCACAGCTGAGCAACATGCCATCCACATCTTTAACTCCCTGACATTCGGGGACGACGAGGACAAGACCAAGTACAAGACGGTGCTCCTCAAATTCGACACACACTTCAGTGTTGAAGTCAATGAAAGCTTCGAAAGGTACCTGTTCCAGCAGCGCTTGCAGGGTAAGGTCGAACCTTTCCAATCCTATTTAACACACCTCCGCATCCTCGCGCAATCCTGCGGCTATGGGCCCACCTCCGACTCCATGATACACGACCAGATTGTTATTGGGGTCATATCGGACACCCTGCGTCAGCAGCTCCTTAAAGTTAAGCAACTAACCCTAGCGACTGCCATCGAAACCTGTGTCCTGCATGAGAATGCCACCAGCCGGTACTCCTACATACAGGCAGCTGAAACGGTGTGGCAAGGGCCCCATGAGGCGGAAAGGGTCCAAACGATCGAACACCTCCCGGGCTGCAGTCTGGAGGAGGGCGGCCATTTTGCGCTCTTTCCGAGGCCTCCCGCGCTTGTACGAGCCAAACGAGGGGACGGTGACATGGAAGAACGCGATGTGTAGGCCCGCACCACGCAAGACCATACCGCGCATGCGCGGTGGTGCAACGAACGCACTGACGTCATGATGTGTGGCAACCGTGGCTCTGCCCACTTAAAGCGGCAATGCCCTGCAAAATCGCGACAGTGCCTATGCTGTGGCAGGCTTGGCCACTATGCTGCCTGCTGTCGAGCAGCCCAGCCTGCCAACTCGCAACAATTTAACCAGCCTCGCAGGAATGTTCGGGCAATCCAACCCACCTTCACCGAGTCCGATCCTGACTTCATGCAGATCAGTGACACCGAGGTCAGGGAGCCTTTTTGAGTCGCTGTCATAACCAAGAACAGGCTGTCCCCGAATCGAAAGCACAGCCGCTGTTGGTACACAGCATTGATCCGGACGGAGAGTGGTGTGCCACCCTGACGGTCAACCAATCCCAGATCAGATTCCGTCTGGACACTGGTGCTTCCGCCAATCTCCTCGCATGGTCAGCATTTCAAACCTGGGGGTCAAACCAACAATTCTTCCATCCAATTGCCACCTGGTCGACGATAATGGTAACGTCATCCCCGCCACCGGGTCATGACAACTCGAGGTGATGCACAACTCGCGAAAAGTCACCCAACCCTTCAAGATCGTGGGCTCCTCAAAGGACTCCCTGCTAGGTGCACAGGCGTGCAAGCCCCTCAACCTCGTGCAGCGCGTACATTCCATCTCTCCAGAGGACAAGTCTGACTTTCAAGATGCGGACTTCAGGGCGCAACTAAGTGCCATCATCACTCAACACCAAGATGTCTTCGAAGGCATGGGCACAATTCCCTACACATACAAAATCCTGCTCAAACAGGATGCCACGCCTGTGGTTCATGCACCTCGCAGAGTCCCAGCACCCCTCAAGGTCCACCTCAAGCAGCAGCTGCAGGACTTCTAGGACCAAGGAGTGCTCTCCAGAGTGACGGAACCAACCGACTGGGTCAATTCCATGGTGTGCGTCAAGAAGCCTTCCGGCGAGCTCCGGATCTGTATCGAACCGAAGGATTTAAATCGTAACATCATGCGGGAGCATCACCCTATCCCCAAGCGTGAGGAGATCACGTGCGAGATGGCTCGAGCCAACATATTCACCAAGCTGGATGCATCAAAGGGCTTCTGGCAGATTCAATTGGACAAGTCCAGCAGAAAGCTGTGTACTTTCAACACCCCATTTGGCAGGTACTGCTACAATAGAATGCCATTTGGAATCATATCAGCATCTGAAGTGTTCCACCGCATCATGGAGCAGATGATGGAGAGCATCGAGGGTGTGCGCGTCTATGTGGACGACATCATCATCTGGTCCATCACCCCGCAGGAGCATATCCGTCACCTCCAACGCATTTTTAAGCGAATACGGGACCAAGGCCTGCGCCTCAACAGAGCCAAATGTTCTTTCAGCCAGACCGAACTCAGGTTTTTAGGAGACCACATCTCCCGGTTGGGTGTGTGGCCGGATGCGGACAAGGTGGCAGCCATCACGGCCATGCAGAAGCCGGCGGATAAGAAGGCGGTGCTCCGGTTCTTAAGGATGGTCAACTTCCTAGGAAAGTTCATCCCTAACCTCGCTCCCCACACCACCGCTCTCCGCAACCTAGTTAGGAAGACGACGGACTTCCAGTGGCTTCCCGCCCACCAGCGTGAATAGGAAGAGCTCACGGTCAAGCTGACCACCGCCCCGGTATTGGTGTTTTTCGATCCTGCAAGGGAGACGAAAATATCAATGGACACTAGCCAATCTGGCAAAAGGGCGGTGCTCTTGCAACGAGATGACACCTCGTCATGGGCCCCTGTTGACTCTGCGTCACGGGCCATGACCCCCACAGAGCAGCTCTATGCGCAAATCGAGAAGGAGTGCCTCGGCCTGTTGACCGGTGTCGACAAGTTCCATGACTACGTGTATAACCTTCCCCAGTTTACTGTGGAGATCGACCATCGCCCGCTGGTCGGCATCATCCAAAAAGACCTCAATGACATGACCCTCGCCTACATTGCATTCTTCTCAAGCTCCGGAGATACAATTTCCAGCTTGTGTACACACCGGGTAAGGACCTGATCATAGCCGACGCTCTGTCCAGGGCAGTCACCACTCCGTCCGACCCAAAGGGGTTTGTTTGCCAAGTCGATGCCCATGTGGCCTTCACGGCCACCAATCTGCCAGCCACGGATGAACGCCTAACCCACATTCGGCGTGAGACTGCGGCTGACCCCCTGCTACAACGTGTGATGCGCCACATGACTGATGGATGGCTCAAGGGACAATGCCCGCAGTTCTATAATATTCGAGACGATCTGGCAGTCGTTGATGGCGTCCTCCTGAAGCTGGACCGCATCGTGATCCCACACAGCATGCATCACCTGGTTATAGAGCAGCTGCACGAGGGCCATCTCGGTGTAGAGAAGTGCCGACAGAGGGCCCAAGAGGCTGTCTACTGGCCTGGCATAAATGAGGACATTGCCAACACTGTGCTCAGTTGCCCCACCTGTCAGTGGTTCCAGCCGGCCCAACCACGGGAGACCCTTCAGCCCCATGAGTTGATCACGTCCCCTTGGTCTAAGGTAGGCGTGGATCTGTTCCATGCGCTCGGCAGGGACTATGTTCTCATAGTTGATTATTTTTCCAGCTATCCCGAGGTTGTACGCCTGCACGACATCACGTCATTGGCTGTTATCCGTGCCTGCAAAGAGACCTTTGCTCGTCACAGCATCCCACTCACTGTGATGTCGGACAATGGCCCCTGCTTCGCGAGCCAGGAATGGTCTAACTTCGCCAGCAGGTACAACTTTGTACACGGGACGTCCAGTCCCCTGCACCCCCAGTCAAATGGCAAAGCAGAAAAGGTGTTCCACATCGTAAAGAGGCTCCTCTGCAAGGCTGCTGATGCAGGATCCGACTTCTGCCTCGCCTTGCTGGCCTATCGCTCGGCTCCACTGTCCATGGGCCTGTCACCAGCCCAGCTGCTGATGGGTCGCACCCTCAGGACCACTGTACCGTCCATTCACGTCCCAGACCTCGACCATGCTCCGGTCCTTCAGCGGATGCAACAGTCTCACGCGCAGCACAAGGCGGCGCATGACGCTCGAGCGACTGATCTTCCTGCTCTGGCGCCAGGTGACAACGTTCGAATCCATCTTCCGGAAGATGGCTGGTCTGCGACTGCTGTGGCTCTTCGGCTGGTGGCTCCCCACTCATTCCTGGTTCATCTGCCTGATGGTTCCATTCACCGCCGCAATCAGCATGCCCTTCGTCTGGCTCTACGCTCGCTACGCGATCCTCCACCGGTGCCACACCCTCCTGTTGTCCCCGACCTGGACTTTGTAGAGCTTCCAGATACTCTGCATCCTCCTCACTTTGCCGTGGCCCGGCCCGATCCTCAGCCGGTGGCTCCTGACCCACCCTTGAGGCGGTCAACCCGAATTTGTCGCCCACCTCAGAGACTTGATTTATGAGCCTTACAATGTTGGACTCAATGCTTTGTTCTTTCATCCTGTTTCAGCATTTCACTAGTTTGTTTATAGCATTCGTTATTAGTTTTGTTGTTGGTGTAACACCTTGATTTTCTTTTCTCTGCACCAGGCACCTTCCCGTGTATATAGACTAGCCCCGTGTACATAGTTATGTAAATACTGCACACACATGGTCAGATACCCTCATTACACGTTATTTATTCTCACATAGGCACATGTTCTTTGTAAAAAAGGGGATGTCATAATATGCATCAGTACATTCTGGTGCAATCACATACACACACTGATGGACATGCAGTAGGACCAACCAGCATACACAACACCGCGGCCAATCACCAGTGAGAGCACAAGCACTATAAAGACAGGGGACAGGAGAGTTCCCGCTCATTCTAGCAGCAGCCAGTTTAGAGCACAGAGCTCACAGCCTTCATCACAGATATTCACCATGTGCTGAGTGCCCCACCATAGCTAGTGATAGGAAAGGGTCCACAGTTAAGCTGGTATTGCTTATACCCACGTTTACAGTATGTTAGCATTATTGAACAGTTAATAAAATAGCGTTACACCACTTCCAGCATTGTTGGCTTGTTTGTAAACCAGAACACCCAACACGACAGGAGGGATCAGCAAGGTTGAAACCTGTGTAACATTCTGAGCTTGTGAGCGATGTGGGACAAAAATTGCGACTGACTTTACAGCATAAGGAAGGCCAACAGGGTAAGTTATAGGTAATTATTTAACTTAATCTGCTTAGAATTTCAACTAGCTCAAACAATTAGTTTTAAAAAAAAGCCAAGTTGATTAAATGCATAAACTTTAATAAATTAAATAAATAAAAAAGCTTTGACAAAGGGTCATCTCGGCTCGAAACGTTAGCTCGTTTCTCTCCCTTCAGATGCTGCCAGACCTGCTGAGATTTTCCAGCATTTTCACTTTGGTTTCAGATTCCAGCACCCGCAGTGATTTGCTTTTGTCCAGTACTGAACAGTGCTTGCCTGAAGTCTCTGGGGCGAAGGCGATAGATCCCAAACCCTCGGGTACCTCAGGAAACTGCACATTAAAGTGAGACTAGCTGTCTCACTTTAATATGCAGATTTGCCTAAAAGCAGCCCCGCCCACAATGGGCATGATTTGCATTGCGCGATCCCGTTAGATCTCGTAAGATGTTGTGAGCTGGGTAGATCCGGGAAGTTGGACCTCGTGGCTTCTATTGGCCACTCTGCGCCTTGCTGAGCTGCTTTTTGGGCACAGCATGACTGATCGATGATGCCCATAGATTTTTTTTCGCCTGAGACAGCCTCTACTTAAACTGCACTTCAACCAGGATCAAACGAAAATGAAAAAGTTAGCTCGAAGCTGCATTTGGCGGCCCAGCATCAATAAGGATGTTGAATGCATGTGCGCCAGTGTGACTCCTGCCTGACACAGCAGACATTGCCACCCACAGCCAACCAACAACATTTGGAGTGGCCTGGTCGCCCAAGGACAAGGGTACATGTGAATTCTGCTGTACCTTTCATGGGCAGAATGGTCCTTATGTTGATCGACGCTGGATGTTCAAGAGATAGAAACGCTGACCCCGGCGCCCACAATAGAGGCCGTGTGGTGAATGTTCGCTACCCATGGCCTCCCCAAAGTAGTAGTGTCTGACAACGGTACTGTGTTCACTGGAGAAGAGTTTCAGCACTTAGTCTGAACAAATGGCATTCGCCATACTAGAACAGCTCCCATCCCCCCTCCTCCAACGGGTTAGCAGAGATAGTTGTTCAGCATTCAAGACATTCAAGACTGCCATTAAGAAGCAGTCCAGAAGACCACTAGCCCTGAAGTCGGCCAACTTTCTTCTATCTTCTAACATGACCTTCCATACCACCACAGGTGTCACATCAGTTGAATTATTTATGCATCATCATCTCCGGGCCAGATTGGACTTGGTTTTCCCGAATTTGGCAGGGAGGATGGAGACAAACACAGGCTTTCCAAACAAAACAGAACATGTCACACAAAGGAGACAGGTCATTTCAAGTAGGTGACCTAGTCCTCATCAGGAACTTTGCCTCAGGCCTACTATGCAGTGTTAATGTACTACATGTGATAATAAAAGATTATTATTTTATTATTATTATGCCTACCAGGCAGAATTGTAACAAAGTCAGGCCCAGTCTCATACATGGTGGATTTGAATGGCAGGACAGTGCGGAAACAAGTTGATCACATAAGAAGTCGGGGGATCACAACCCCAATCTCGGAACAGTTGGATTTGGTGGGCAGCACCAGTGCTCCTGTGGTGGAACCAGAACGGAGACCTTCTAGGAGTTCTGAGGAGGCCCTGTCGCTGACCCTGGAGGGAGATTGTCTCGCCTATGGTGGTCGAATCTCAGAGACAATCTTCCCTGGATGACAACGGGGTTACCTCTGAATTGGAGGAGTCAGTTGGGGGACTAAAGAGATCTACAAGGCCCAGAGCTTCCCCCAACAGATTAACATTGTGATGAACTGTTATGGATTCTCTCATCTTGTGTATATCAACTTTTTATTGTATATAGTAACTGTACATAACCTATTCTGTAAATGTTATTGAGGGACTTAAGGATTGAGGGATGTGGTAGCATGGCCCCATTCAGGGGTGAGCCCTCGTGGTCCACATGACTGACTTGAAGTCTATCACGTGGGAGCGTGCGAACCCCGGCCAATAGGGAAAAAGCATGGGGCCCTAGGAGTGGGATCCTGGGCAGACTGGACCCTGGAGTCAGGTAGTTAAGACCTATTTTGTGACTCTGTGCTTGTGTATATTTTACCTTTACTTATTATCAATAAACCCTTGTTCTGTTATTCTGGAAGCCTCCCTCATATTGCCTCGAGCCTTGCAAGGCAATATTGCATAACTCTCATCAACGGTATATCCCACTGAGGAAGAAAGACTCCACAAGAAGTCTGCGCATCTCTGGCTAACTAAGTAAGTTAAGAATTGTGTCAAATTGAAAAAAAAGCATACAATGTGATAAAGGTTGGTGGTATGTCAGAAGATAGGGACAATTTTAGAAACCAGCAAAGGAAGACTAAAAATAAATAAAGACTGAGAAATTTCAGTATGAGAGAAAATTACCAAGGAATTAAAAACAGTCGCAACTTCTGCAAATACATAGAAAGGAAAAGAGGAGCTAAAGTGGGGAATTACTAATGAGAAGTGAGGAAATGGTAGAGACTTTGAACAAACATTTTGGATTTGACTTCGGAAAATGCACCCCAAGAATAGTAAAAAAACAAGAGGCAAAAGGGAGGGAGGAATTGAAACAATCTTTATCATTAGAGAAAAATACCAGGAAAACAAATGGTACTAAAGGCTGACAAGTCCTCTAGATCCGGTGGCCTGGTCCCAAAATAAGTGGCTGCAAAGATAGTGAACACAGTAGTTGTAATCTTTCAAATTTCCATGGATCCTGGAAAGTTCCCAACAGATAGTAAAACTGTGAATGTGACGTATTTATTCAAGGAAGGGGGGAGACAGAAAGCATGAAACTATAGGCTAATTAACCTAATATCTGTCATTGGGTAAATGTTGGGATCCATTATGAAGAAACATGTTGGGGCAGCACGGTGGCGCAGTGGGTTAGCACTGGGGCCTCATGGCGGGAGGTCCCAGGTTCGATCCCGGCTCTGGGTCACTGTCCGTGTGGAGTTTGCACATTCTCCCCGTGTTTGCATGGGTTTCGCCCCCACTACCCCAGAGATGTGCAGGGTAGGTGAATTGACCACATTAAATTGCCCCTTAATTGGAAAAAAATGAATTGGGTATTCTAAATTTAAAAGAAAATGAAGGAACATTTTGCAAGATATTTCGAAAATCATAACACAATCAGGCAGAGTCACATGGTTTTGTGAAAGGTAATATACTTTCATGGATAGAGGATTGGCTAACGAACAGGAATCAAAGTCAGGATAATTAGCTCATTGTCACATTGTCAGTTTGTGATTGGTGGAGTACCACATGGATCAGTGCTGTGGCCTCACTAATTATGACCTAAGTTAATTAATTTGTTTGAGGGACTGAGTGTCATGTAGCCAAATGAAGATAGAAAATAGATGCAAGTAGATGAAGGAAGATGCAAAGAGTACACATTGGTCTAAATAGGTTAACTGGACAGGAAAAAATTGGCAGATGGAGTATAATGTAGACAAATTTGAGGTTGGCCACTTTGGTGAGACGAATATTAAAAGCAGAATTTTATTTCACTGGAGAGAGACTACAGATTGCTGCTGTACATAAAGGTCTGGCTGTCCTAATGCATAAATCACTTCAAAAAGCATGTTGGTACAGCAAGTAATTAGGTAGATCAATGGAAGGTTGGCCTTTATTGTATGTGTGTCGGAGTATAAAAGTAGGACAGTAAAGGGCATTGGTGAGACCACACAAAACTATGTGTAGTTTTGGTCTCCTTACTTAAGAAGAAATACACTTGCATAAGAATCAGTTCAGAAAAGATTCACTCGGGCTGACTCCTGGAATGAAGGTGTTAAATGAGGAAAGGTTGAGCAGGTTGGGCAAGTACTCATTGAAGATAAGGAGAATGGGAGATGATCTTATTGAAATATAAGATTCTGAGGGCCTTTGACAGGTTAGAAGCTGAGAGGAATATTTCTCATTCATGAGGGAGTCTAGAACTATAGGATGCAGTTTAAAAATAAAGATTCTCCTATTTGAGGTGGTGATGAGCAGCATTTTATTTCTCTCAGTAGGTTGTTGATCTTTGGAATTGTCTTCCAGAAACCAGGGAGAGTTGGTGTCATATCCCGAATGGGGCTTATGGGATGGGAATGTTTATCTTGTCCGTGTTTCTCGCGGAGTACGTGCTCCCCTGCTGAGAGGAGGGGGAACTTCATTCAGCTATGTATGGGTAGCACAGTGGTCAGCACTGCTGACTCACAGCTCCAGGGTCCCAGGTTCAATTCTGGCCTTGAGTGACTGTCTGTGGGGAGTTTTCACTTTCTCCCCGTGTCTGCAGGGGTTTCCTCCGGGTGCTCCGGTTGCCTCCCACAGCTCAAAGATGTGCAGGTTAGGTGGATTAGCTGTGCTAAATTGCCCCTTAGTGTTCAAAAGTTAGGTGGGGTTTCTGGATTCCGGGGATAGGGTAGAGGTGTGGGCTTAAGTAGGTTGCTCTTTCCAAGGGCTGGTGCAGATTTAATGGGCCGAATGGCCTCCTTCTGCACTGTAAATGTTATGAAACGGTCAGCCAGTAAGGTACCAACCAAAGGGAGACTCAACAGGGATCTACCAGGAGTTAGAACCTAGAACATACAGTGCAGAAGGAGGCCATTCGGCCCATCGAGTCGGCACCGACCCACTTAAGCCCTCACTTCCACCCTATCGCCATAACCCAATAACCCCTCCGAATCTTTTTGTTTTTGGTCACTAAGGGCAATTTATCATGGCCAATCTACCTAACCTGCATGTCTTTGGACTGTGGGAGGAAACTGGAGCACCCGGAGGAAACCCACGCAGACACGGGGAGAACGTGCAGACTCTGCACAGACAGTGCCCCAGCGGGGAATCGAACCTGGGACCCTGGCACTGTGGAGCCACAGTACTAGCCACTTGTGCTACCGTGCTGCCCACGTTTGCATATAGCTTAACTGTAAATAAACCAAAGTTCTTTAATCGGTGTGGACTCCCCGTGTCCTTCTAAACTGGAGACGAGGAGTTATCTGGTTTGCTGTCAACGCTGCAACCTACTCGTATGAGCCACCTCCCCGATTTTCTGGACCCAGGTTGGAACCAATTATTTTGCCATTCCTCTGTTTGGATGATTGAATGCATTTGACACCAGTGTTGAAAACTGGAACCAGTGGGCAGAAAGGATGCATTAATTTAGAGTGATCAGAACTTACATACCCAGTGGCACTAGATACACACTCGTTCCACCAGCTTGTGGCACTTGTGGCACTTGTACCATTTCAGAAAGTCCCACAACTTCCCCTACTCTGTGGAGGCGGTCCGTACAGTCACCAGTAACTGCCAGATCTGCGCAGAGTGCAAACCGCACTTTTTCAGGCCAGATAGAGCGCAGCTGATAAAGGCTTCCCGTCCCTTTGAACGCCTCAGTTTGGATTTCAAAGGCCCCCTCCCCTCCACTGACCGCAACGCATGCTTCCTGAACGTGGTGGATGAGTACTCCCGTTTCCCCTTCGCCATTCCCTGCCCCGACATGACAGCGGCCACAGTCATTAAAGCCCTCGGCACCATCTTTACACTGTTCGGTTTCCCCGCGTACATCCATAGTGACAGGGGGTCCTCCTTCATGAGCAACGAGCTGCGTCAGTTCCTGCTCAGCAAAGGCATTGCCTCGAGCAGGACAACCAGCTACAACCCCCGGGGGAACGGTCAGGTAGAAAGGGAGAACGGTACTGTCTGAAAGACCGTCCTACTGGCCCTACGGTCCAGAGATCTCCCAGTTTCCCGGTGGCAGGAAGTCCTCCCGGACACCCTCCACTCCATCCGGTCACTGCTGTGTACCACCACTAACCAAACGCCTCACGAGTGCCTCCTTGTCTTCCCCAGGAAGTCCTCCTCCGGAACGTCGCTGCCGACCTGGCTGGCAGCCCAGGACCCATCTTGCTCCGAAAGCATGTGCGGGCGCACAAATCGGTCCCATTGGTCGAGAGGGTTCACCTTCTCCACGCAAACCCTCAGTACGCCTACGTGGCGTACCCCGACGGCTGACAGGACACGGTCTCCCTGCGGGACCTGGCGCCCGCTGGAAACGCACACACACTCCCAACACCGATCACCCCCTCCCTGCCACCGGCGCACCCCACGACCGCCCCCTTCCCGGGTGGATCGGTCCTCCTCCCATGCCTGCCCAGGAGTAAAGAAACAGGAACGAACATCGCAATGCTCCCAGAGACGACAGTGCCCAAGCCAGCACCTGCACCACCACCGGGGCTGAGTCGATCGACAAGGACGACCAGGGCACCCGCTCGACTCGTGGAATCCGCATGACACCAAAAACAAAACTTTTGTTGTAAATAATTCTGACACAAACTTGTACATAATTAACTGTTGGGCTAAATGCATAGTCACTGTTCGAAATTTGTTCCAGGACCAGCCTTGTAAACCCCTACCACCATGCGAACCACCACCCCGCCGGGTTCTTTTTTAACAAGGGGTGAATGTGGTGGTATGTATTAGGGGTAATATGGTACCTGTGAAGCCGAGAGGCTATTGGCTGACAGGTCCCAGGTCCTGGTTGGATCTGCCACCTTCTGGCTCCGCTCTGAAGGCGGAATATAAGAGCTCGAGTTCTCCCAGCATCCGCATTCTGTAACTGAGCTGCTGGGGAACAAGTCTTGCTTAATAAAGCCTCGATAGACTTCATCACTTCTCGACTTGTGTAAGTCATTGTGCGCTACAGTCGTTGAGATGTGTGGCATCCCAGACTCAGCTGAAGGAGTTTCCGGCCCGTGTACGACTGGTGAACGCTGGTCCTGGTGCAACTGCAGGTAACAGGAGGGCCAATGTCAAAGTAGGCATCAGACCTGGGACCCAGAAGAGACAGAGGATGAGGCTGAGCTGCAGTTAAACTGTTTGGCAGCGCCCCGTATAGTTTGTATCCGAGTTCCGATACAGGTAAATGGCCAAATATTCCAGATGGAATTGGATACAGGAGCTGCATTTCTGTGGTGGTGCAGAACACCTCTGATCTTATTAAACAGAGTGTGCACTCTTTGACTTTGGCTGACACAACAGCTTGTTTGACCACATATCCTGGAGAACGACTGAATATTGTGGGGACTCTGCTGGAGGTCCACAAAATGGCAAAATCACCTCCCCGGTTACCATTGAACAATTGCGCGTTTTGTTTTCGACCCATGGAATCGCGGAGGTGCTCTTAACAGATAATGGCGCCTCTTTCACGAGTGAAGAATTTGCTGCGTTCATGAAAGGCAACAGGATTCGTCATGTCCGCACTGCTCCATACCATTCGGCATCAAATGTCTTGGCAGAGAGAGCCATGCAGACGGTTAAATGGAAGAAGCAGACTTCAGGTACAAGGTACACCAGACTGGCACGTTTTTTGTTGTTGTACAAGACCACGCTGCATGCAGTAACTTGGGTGGCCCCCGCTGAGATGCTCATGGGTCGTCAGCTTCGTACCCAACTTTGTTTGATTTTCCCGGTTATTGGTGCAAAAGTTTGCCATAACCAGGAGTTGCCAGGACGTTGCCTGGTTCGACGACAACCTCTCCTGTGCTTCGCACCTGACAACGCGGTGTCTCTTCGTAATTTCATGGACAATGTATCTGGGATTATCGTCTGTCAAACAGGACCAGTCTTTTACCAAGTTCAGATCCGGAGCCAACTGATGAGATGTCATTTGGATCATATTCGTTCATGGAGGTTGCTCCTTCATGCAGTTCCTCGGAATCATCCTGTCCAAGGTCCTCCAACTCCATTGCCAAACCAGCCTGTTGTGACGCCTCCAGTCTGTGTCGATGTCGAGAACTTGCCCAACGTTGTATCTTCGGATTCAGACATGGAGATGTAGACGTCTGAGGTTTCTGATGCAGATTCAATGGTTCAGCTGCCTCCTGCCGATTGTCCACCATGCCATTCCTGTCACAAGCCCCTTCGAAATATACACCGCCTGCTCTGGCGCCTCGGGCGGATAATGTTCCACTGAAGCTGAAGAGGGTCCTCCACCTGCTCCTCTTTCTCCTCCTCATTGGCCGTCAAAGATATCTTTTTTGGGGGTGGGTGGGGAAGAAATGTCATATACCCCATGGGACTTACGGTGTGGGACTGATTATTTTCCCTGTGACTCTCGCAGAGTATGAGCCCCCCCACCCACCCTCCCCGCTGAGGGGCGGTGGAACTCCATTTAAGCTGTGTATAAAAGGTCAGCCAGTAAGGCACCGACCAAGGAGAGACCCGGTGGGGATCTACCGGGAGTTTATAATATTACTGTAAATAAACCAAAGTTCTTTAATCCTACTCGGTGTGGGCTCACCATGTCCTTACTAAAGCTGGGTCATTGACTGGATTCAAGGCTAAGTTAGACAGATTTTGATTGACAAGGGGTTATGGGTGGGGGGTGGAGCTATGCAGGCAGTAACGTGGAGTTAAGGCCGCAGTCAGATCAGCCATGATCTTATTTACCGGCAGGGCAGACTGGAATGGCTAAATGGCCTATTTCTGCTCCTAATTCTTATGTTCTTAATGTAGTCATCCACGAAGCAGCAGTAGACAGTTTCGAAATAATGTCCACACATGAGGGTATACCCTTAAAATTAGAGCTAGCCCATTTATCGATGATGTAAGGAAATACTCCTTCACGCAAAGTAAGGAGGAAATCTGGAATTCTCTCCCTTTTAAAGCTTTTGCGGCTGGGTCAACTGAAAAGTCACAAGTGATTCTAGCCCATTAGTGTTAATACCTGTCTTGATCTAATCAAATATCAGAAGAGGCTCAAGGGACTGAATGGCTTACTCATGTTGAAAGAGACAACTGTTGAGAACCCTTGAATTGCTGCAAATGTGTTGGTTAGCAATATGACAGCACTGTGGAATTAGGAGAGGAGGTCGTGCTGTAGTGGTATTGACACTGGACTTGTAACCAGAGACCCAGAGCCATGTTCTGGGGACCTGGGTTCGAATCACGAATGGCAGATGGTGAAATTTGAATTCAATTAAAACAAATTCTGGAATTAAATGTCTAAAGGTGACCATGAAACGATTGTTGTAAAAATCACCCGTTCACTAATGCCCTTTAGGGAAGGAAATCTGTTGTCCTTACCTGGTCTGGTCCACCATGTGACTCCAAATCCACAGCAATGTGGTTGACTGTTCAATGCCCTCGGCGATGGCCGATAAATGCTGGCCCGTCCAGCAACGCCCACAACCCATGAACGAGTAGAAGAAAGGAACTGTCAGAGGCCGTCCCATGAAACCCCTGGAAAAACAGAGAAACATTTTACTAAGGCTCTTCCATCTGAATTTCAGCAGACACTTGGAAAACCTGTAAATACATCTCCTTGATGCCTTCATATCAATATATAGGGAGATGCATTAACATCAATCTTTTATACAATAGATGCAGAGTGAGTTTTTTCTCACTCTGGTAAGTGTGCTCCCTGAATCTATTTGTGCCTGATTTGGGATGGTGGGACCATTACAGATCGGCTGGTCTACACCTAGGCAGGACTGGAACCAACGTCCAAGGGGGTGCTTTTGTTAACACTGTTGGGAGGTTTTAAACTAATGTGGCAGGGGGATGGGAACCAGATTAGGAAGTTAGAGGTCAGTAAAGAGGCAGCAACTAAAGCCAGTAAGGTACTAGATAATAAACTCATTGTGACTAAGGGTAAGAGTACACAGGGAAGAGATGATGAACGCAAAGGGACAGGTGGTCTGAGGTGCATTTGTTTAATGCGAGAAGTGTAGCAAGTAAGGCAGATGTACTTAGGGCTTGGATTAGTACCTGGGAATATGATGTTATTGGTATTACTGAGACTTGGTTGAGAAAAGGGCAAGATTGGCAACTAAATATCCCAGTGTTATAGATGCTTCAGGAGCGATAGAGAGGGAGGTAAAAGGGGTGGAGGAGTTGCTTACTGGTCAGAGATGATATCACAGCTGTGATTAAGGAGGACACTCTGGAGGATTCGAGCACTGAGGCAATATGGGTAGAGCTAAGAAATAGGAAGGATGCAGTAACATTGTTGGGACTTTGCTACAGGCCTCCCAAAAGCGAGCGTGAAGTAAAGGTACAAATATGTAGACAGATTTTAGAAAAATGTAGGAGCAATAGGGTGGTCGTGATGGGAGATTTTAACTTCCCCAACATTGAATGGGACTCATGTAGTGTTGGAGGCGTATGTGAAGCAGAATTTGTAAAGAGCATCCAGGAGAGTTTTTTAGAGCAGTATGTAAATAGTCCAACTCGGGAAGGGGCCATACTGGACCTGGTATTGGGGAATGATCCCGGCCAGGTGGTTAAAGTTTCAGTCGGGGATTACTTTGGGAATAGCGATCACAATTCCGTAAGTTTTAGAATACTCATGGACAAAGATGAGAGTGGTCCTAAAGGAAGAGTGCTAAATTGGGGAAAGGCCAAGTATAACAAAATTCGGCACGAGCTGGGGAATGTGGATTGGGAGCAGTTGTTTAAGGGTAAATCCACATTTGAAATGTGGGAGTCTTTGAGGAAAGGTTGATTAGAGAGCAGGACAGACATGTCCCTGTGAAAATGAGGGATAGAAATTGCAACATTAGGGAACCATGGATGACGGTTGGAATTGTGAGATTAGCTAAGGTGAAAAAGGAAGCATACATAAGATCCAGGCGACTTAAAACTGATGAAGCTTTGGAGGAATACAGGGAAAGTAGGACAAATCTCAAACGCGCAATAAAGAGGGCTAAAAGGGGTCATGCAATATCGTTGGCTAACAGGGTTAAGGAAAATCCCAAAGCCTTTTATTCGTATATAAGGAGCAAGAGGGTAACTAGAGAAAGGATTGGCCCACTCAAAGACAAAAGAGGGAATTTATGCGTGGAGTCAGAGGAAATGGGTGAGATTCTTAATGAGTACTTTGCATCGGTATTCACCAAGGAGAGGGACATGACGGATGTTGAGATTAGGGATGGATGTTTAAATACTCTAGGTCAAGTCGGCATAACGAAGGGGGAAGTTGTGGGTATCCTAAAAGGCATTAAGGTGGACAAGTCCCCAGGTCTGGATGGGATCTATCCCAGGTTACTGAGGGAAGCGAGGGACGAAATAGCTGGGGCCTTAACAGATATCTTTGCAGCATCCTTGAGCACGGGTGAGATCCCGGAGGACTGGAGAAATGCTAATGTTGTCCCTTTGTTTAGGAAGGGTAGCAGGGATAATCCAGGGAATTATAGACCTGTGAGCTTTGATGTGTTGGGTGTTCTGGATCACAAGCAGGTCACCAACACTGGAAGTGGTGCAACTCTATTTTATTATAAGGTTAACTATATTAACATACTTGAACTGTGGGTAAATGCAATACCAGCTTTAACTGTTGACACTTGCCTAGTCCTAACCAGGTGATGCACTCAGCACATGGTGAATGTCTGCGTTGCAGGCTGTGAGCTCTGTGCTCCGAGCTGGCTGCTACTAGAATGAGTTGGAACTCTCCTGTCCCCTGTCTTTATAGTGCGTGTGCTCTCACTGGTGATTGGCTGCAGTGTTGTGTATGCTGATTGGTTTCACTGCATGTCCATCAGTGTGTGTGTGTGTGTGTGGCTGCACCATGATATACTGGTGTATATTATGACATCCCCCCATTTTATATAAAGAATATGTGCCTGCATGACAATAAATATTGTGTAGTAAATGTACCTGACTATGTGTGTGCGTGTTATTTACATGACTATGTACATGAGGCTAATCTATTTACATGGGAAGGTTCCTTGTGCCGATAAATAGGGTGTCACACCAACAACAAAATGAACATTATATATAAACTACTGGAACGATGAAACAGGATAACAGAACAGATCAAAGGGTCCAACATCGTAAAACTCATAAGTCAAGTCTCTGAGGTGGCCGACGAATTCTGGTTGACCGGCTCAAGGGTGGGTCAGGAGCCATCGGCTGAGGAACGGACTGGGCCACGGCAGAGTGAGGAGGATGGAGAGTATTCGGAATCTCCACATAGTCTAGGTTGGGGACAACAGGAGGGCGTGGCACCGGTGGAGGATCATGTAGTGAGCGTGGAACGAGACGAAGGGCATGCTGATTGCAGCGGCGAATGGAACCATCTGGCAGACGAACCAAGAACGAGCAGGGAGACACCTGCCGAAGAACCACAGCAGTTGCAGACCAGCCACCCTCCGGAAGATGGATGTTCACGTTATCATCCGGCGCCAGAGCAGGGAGATCAGTCGCCCGAGTTGAAGGACCGGAACGTGGTCGAGATCTGGACGTGAATGGACGGCACTGTGGTCCTGAGGGTGCAACCCATTAGCAGCTGGGCTGGCGACAGGCCCGTGGAGAGTGGGGCCGAACGATAGGCCAGCAAGGCGAGGTAGAAGTCAGATCCTGTGTCGGCAGCCTTGCAGAGGAGCCGTTTGATGATGTGGATGCCCTTTTCCGCTTTGCCATTGGATTGGGGGTGCAGGGGACTGGATGTCACATGCACAAAGTTGTACCTGCTGGCAAAGTTGGACCATTCCTGGCTCGCGAAGCAGGGGCCATTGTCCGACATCACAGTGAGTGGGATGCCGTGACGAGGTCTCCTTGCAGGCTGTGAGCTCTGTGCTCCGAGCTGGCTGCTACTAGAATGAGCGGGAACTCTCCTGTCCCCTGTTTTTATAGTGCGTGTGCTCTCACTGGTGATTGGCTGCGGTGTTGTGTATGCTGATTGGTCCCACTGCATGTCCATCAGTGTGTGTGTGTGTGTCTGTACCATGATATACAAGCTTGACGTCAGTGGTAGGCAAACTGTTGGAGAAGATACTGAGGGATAGGATCTATTCACATTTGGAAGAAAATAGACATATCAGTGATAGGCAGCTTGGTTTTGTGCAGGGAAGGTCATGTCTTACAAACTTGATAGAATGCTTTGAGGAAGTGACAAAGTTAATTGATGAGGGAAGGGCTGTAGATGTCATATACATAGACTTCAGTAAGGCGTTTGATAAAGTTTCCCATGGTAGGTTGATGGACAAAGTGAAGTCGCATGGGGTTCAGGGTGTACTAGCTAGATGGATAAAGAACTGGCTGGGCAACAGGAGACAGAGAGTAGTGGTGGAAGGGAGTATTTCAAAATGGAGAAAGGTGACTAGTGGTGTTCCACAGGGATCCATGCTCGGACCACTGTTGTTTACATAGATGATTTGGAGTTGGGGACCAAAGGCAATGTGTCCAAGTTTGCAGATGACACTAAGATGAGTGGTAAAGCAAAAAGTGCAGAGGATACTGGAAGTCTGCAGAGGGATTTGGATAGGCGAAGTGAATGGGCTAGGGTCTGGCAGATGGAATACAATGTTGACAAATGTGAGGTAATCCATTTTGGTAGGAATAACAGCAAAAGGGATTATTATTTAAATGATAAAATATTAAAACATGCTGCTGTGCAGAGAGACCTGGGTGTGCTAGTGCATGAGTCGCAAAAAGTTGGTTTACAGGTACAACAGGTGATTAAGAAGGGAAAAGGAAATTTGTCCTTCATTGCTAGAGGGATGGAGTTTAAGACTAGGGAGGTTATGCTGCAATTCTATAAGGTATTAGTGAGGCCACACCTGGAGTATTGTGTTCAGTTTTGGTCTCCTTACTTGAGAAAGGATGTACTGGTACTGGAGGGTGTGCAGAGGAGATTCACTAGGTTAATCCCAGAGCTGAAGGGGTTGGATTATGAGGAGAGATTGAGTAGACTGGGACTGTACTCGTTGGAATTTAGAAGGATGAGGGGGGATCTTATAGAAATATATAAAATTATGAAGGGAATAGATAAGATAGATGCGGGCATGTTGTTTCCTCTGGCGGGTGAAAGCAGAACTAGGGCGCATAGCCTCAAAGTAAGGGGAAATAGATTTAGTACTGAGTTTAGGAGGAACTTCTTCACCCAAAGGGTTGTGAATCTATGGAATTCCTTGCCCAGTGAAGCAGTAGAGGCTCCTTCATTAAATGTTTTTAAGATAAAGACAGATAGTTTTTGAAGAATAAAGGGATTAAGGGTTATGGTGTTCAGGCCAGAAAGTGGAGCTGAGTCCACAAAAGATCAGCCATGGTCTCAGTGAATGGCGGAGCAGGCTCGAGGGGCCAGATGGCCTACTCCTGCTCCTAGTTCTTATATTCTTATGTTTGTGATATACATAAATGATCTGGACGAACGTATAGGTGGTCTGATTAGCAAGTTTGCAGATGATACTAAGATTGGTGGAATTGCAGATAGCGAGGGGGACTGTCAGAGAATACAGTGAAATGTAGATAGATTTGAGAGTTGGGCAGAGAAATGGCAGATGGAGTTCAATCCAGGCAAATGCGAGGTGATGCATTTTGGAAGATCCAATTCAAGAGTGGACTATCCGGTCATGGAAGAGTCCTGGGGAAAATTGATGCACAGAGAGATCTGGGAGTTCAGGTCCATTGTAACCTGAAGGTGGCATCGCAGGTCGATAGAGTGATCAAGAAGGCATACAGCATGCTTGCCTTCATCGGACGGGCTATTGAGTACAAGAGTCGGCAGGTCATGTTACAGCTGTATAGGACTTTGGTTAGGCCACATTTGGAATACTGCGTGCAGTTCTGGTCTCCACATTACCAGGAGGACGTGGATGCTTTAGAGAGGGTGCAGAGGAGGTTCACCACGATGTTTCCTGGTATGGAGGGTGCTAGCTATGAAGAAAGGTTGAGTAGATTAGGATTGTTTTCGTTGGAAAGATGGAGGTTGAGGGGGGACCTGATTGAGGTCTACAAAATTATGAGAGGTATGGACAGGATGGATAGCAACAAGCTTTTTCCAGGAGTGGGGGTTTCAATTACAAGGGGTTACGATTTCAAGATGAGAGGGGGAAAGTTTAAGGGAGATGTGCATGGAAAGTTTTTTACGCAGAGGGTGGTGGGTGCCTGGAACGCTTTGCCAGCGGAGGTGGTAGAGGGGGGCACGATAGCATCATTTAAGATGCATCTAGACAGATATGTGAACGGGCGGGGAACAGAGGGAAGTAGATCCTTGGAAAATAGGCGACAGGTTTAGATAAAGGATCTGGATCGGCGCAGGCTGGGAGGGCCGAAGGTCCTGTTCCTGTGCTGTAATTTTCTTTGTTCTTTGTTCTTTAGTGCAATGGGTTTCACTGCTGTTTAAAATGCACTACTCACTCTCACTTCCTGGCCACTTTTAATAAAGGTGCTAGAAGCAATTTGCAGGCACTCATAATAATTGTCCAGCTATTATATTTGTGATTCAGCCTTTCATTATTTTTTTGTTGCGTGCAGCAATTAAAGTCAAATCAGAGACATCTATTATCATTCCTGGCAGTTGAATATGCAATTAACAAAAAATGAATCAGAAAGAATGGCAGTTGGAAAATTACGGTGTGATGCTGCCGGTCCAAACAATGGATGGATATTTACAGGGAAACTTTTTCAGCCACTGTACTTCAGACTGCAGCCAGTAGATTGCCCCAACAATGGAGAAAGACTTGCCTCAGTCACTATGGGCATTGGCATTATAAACATGTTTCATTCTGAATGCGATTATTCAGATGATGCACAGAACAAGAGGAGTAATACTTCCCTTCATAGGTTTGCAACAATTCTAATGTATGTCCGTGTATCGCAAAATAATTCCCTACCTGTCATCTAAGGACACAATATATTGTCAGATACCAACCTGTAAAATTGTTTTCTTTGATGCTCGGAGGTTGACCATTTTAATATGGGCTGTAAGCTTTCAATCGACTTGGGCAATGCCTTTTTAATCTAGTAGTTAAAAACTGAGATAGAAGGAGCAGGAACACAGAGCACCAACAGGGAGAACAGTATCTGATTAAAAAGAGTGGGAGTGATTTAAAAGGAATGGCAGCAATGAGCAATAGCTGATCCTAGGCAAACAGAGCGGAAAGCTCAAGGTGTGACAATATGCTCAACAGAGAGTGAGGAGGTGTGTGGATGGGGAATCAAAGCAAAGTGTTTAATTTATCTCAAGTATTACAAGTATGATATACTGCAGGTCAACAAATTGAGCAAAGTGGCTAAATGGCATGAAGAGATCTAAGGAGACAAAGTAAATTAAGTACAGGGAGCCTACATTCAATGGTTCCAATTTGTATTAAATAGGTATCTGCTATAAACAAAGAACAAATAATAACCAATCAGTAATTAAGTACTAAATAATTTCAAATCCAACTACCCCATAGATATTTAGCAATAGACCACAAGTCTGTTCATTCTAGATATTAATTGCTACTAATTAACAAGAAAATGGTGAGATAACAGCACAGGTATTGGACGCGAGCCTCAGTTGGTGATGTGACGAGGACGTTAAATCTCGTAATAGGCCTCTCGCAAGATTTGTGCCGCTCGAAACGCCTCGCTAAATTTAACAAAATCTCTTGTCATGAGAATGTCGCTTTAAGAAATGTTTGGCTGCTCATGTTACTGCAGTGATGTCAGAGTGCGGGTGGAGCTGAGCTCTGGTTCTGCTTTTTAGTTCCACTTTGAGAAAAGCTTGGGTGTGTCTGTCTTTTTGGTTTCGTTTTCAGAGCTGGATAGCTGCAGTCACAGCCAGACGGTGTATGAATCTCTCTGTAATCTAAAGACTGTAAATCGATCCTGGTGATTGAAAACAAAGAACTGTACTGACTTTAACCTAATGTGCTCCTGTTTAAAGGTTTGTTAAATATTTTGGGTGTAAAAGAACAACATATAAGTTACTTAGCGTTGTATTCTTTGGGGGGTTATCTTTGAATTAATAGTTGCTAAGATATTCACTGTTTGTTTTAAAAATGTTAACTTGAGTTCATAGAATAAACATTGTATTGCTTTAAAAAACACTTTTCATTTCTGCTGTACCACACCTGTAGAGTGGGCCGTGTGCTCCCCATGCCACAATCTATTAAAAGTTGTGGGTCAGGTGAACTCCATGATACACTTTGGGATTCTCAAAACCCTGGCCCATAACAATTGGGGGCTCGAGGGGGATAAAAGTCTATCTATTAGATTGGCTTAGTGAACTTAAAAACAGTGAGGGGTGTGCATATTGTGGTTGCTTTTCAGGTTTTTAGTTTAAGTGGGGAGTGTGTTTTGGACAATGGCTCTTTCAGAGGCTCTGAGGTTTTTGGGGGTGGAGACGGTCACACGCAGTATCTTACGGACAGAGACTAAAAGCAGACTCTTAGATTTGGCAAAAACATTGCAGTTAACATTATCTGACAAAATGCGAAAAGATGAGGTAATTATGGCGGTGGTTAAGCATTTAAAGTTGCCTGAGATACATTCTGACTCATTGGAAATGGCAAACTTTCAGTTTCAGATTAAACAAATGGAACATGAGAAAGAATTAAAGCAGCTTGAATACGAAAGCGAGGAAAAAGAAAAAGAAAGAGAGAGAGATAGAGAGGAAAAAGAAAAGGAGAGAGAAGAAAGGAGGAAAGAAAGAATAGCCCGACCAGAACAAAAAGAAAAAGAAAGGGAGATACAGATCAGGGAAAAAGACAAAGAGAGAGAGTTTGAACTTCAGAAAATGGCCATGAAACTTGACAGTCAGTTAAAATTGGCAGACATAAAGGGAAATGTATAGTTGGATGATAGTGATGAGGATAGTGAGAAAGAGCGTCATAGTCAAAGGCATGGTGGGGATCTATTTAAATATGTCCACGCATTGCCAAGGATTGACGAGAAGGAGGTAGAAGCCTTTTTAATTTCATTTGAGAAGGTAGCTAAACAAATGAAATGGCCACAGGACATGTGGGTATTACTGATTCAAACAAAGCTGGTAGGTAGGGTTAGTGAAGTGTTTGCATCACTACCGGAGGAGGTATCTGGGACGTATGAGGAGGTGAAAAAATCCATCTTAGATGCATATGAACTAGTGCCTGAAGCTTACAGATGAAGGTTTAGAAATTTAAGGAAAGAATTTGGTCAAACATACATGGAGCTTGAAAGGTTCAAACAGAGTAATTTTGATAGGTGGATAAGGGCTTTGAAAATAGACCAAATGTATGAAGCTCTCAGAGAAATTATACTTTTGGAGGAGTTTAATAATTTAATTACTGATATAGTGAGAACTCATGTGGAAGAGCAGAGGATTAAAACTGCAAGATTAGCAGCAGAAATGGCAGATGATTATGAATTAGTTCATGAATCAAAGCTTGGTTTCCGACATCAGTTTCAGCCTGTGAGGGATAGAAACTGAGGATATGAGAAATACTCAAGTGGTAAAGGTAAAGGTGATCTGATGGGAGATAATCAGGAGAGTGTACCTTCGATTAAAAAAGAAATCTAGGAGGGTGGAAAAGAAATGAAATGTTTCAAATCTTGGGCGAAATTCTCCCCCAACGGCACGATGTCCGCCGACTGGCGCCCAAAACGGTGCCAATCAGACGGGCATTGCGCCGCCCCAAAGGTGTGGAATGCTCCGCATCTTTGGGGGCTGAGCCCTGACATTGAGGGGCTAGGCCGGCGCCGGAGGGATTTCCGCCCCGCCAGCTGGCGGAAACGGCGTTTGTTGCCCCGCCAGCTGGCGGGGAAATGACATCCCCGGGCGGCGCATGCATGGGAGTGTCAGCGGCCGCTGACAGTTTCCCGCGCATGCGCAGTGGGGAGAGTCTCTTCCGCCTCCGCCATGGTGGAGGCCGTTGCGGAGGCGGAAGGGAAAGAGTGCCCCCACGGCACAGGCCCGCCCGCGGATCGGTGGGCCCCGATCGCGGGCCAGGCCACCGTGGAGGTACCCCCGAGGTGAGATCGCCCCGCGCCCCCCCCAGGCCCCCGGAGCTCGCCCACGCCGCCTTGTCCCGCCAGTAAATACCTACTTTAATTTACGCCGGCGGGACAGGCAATTTCTCGGCGGGACTTCGGCCCGTCCGGGCCGGAGAATTGAGCGGGGGGCCCCGCCAACCGGCGCGGCCCGATTCCCGCCCCTGCCCAATCTCCGATATCGGAGACTTCGGCAACCGGCGGGGGCGGGATTCACGGCGGCCAACGGCCATTCTCCAACCCGCTGGGGGGTCGGAGAATGACGCCCCTTATCACTGTAATAAAGTAGGCCATGTAAAGTCATAGTGTTGGTGGTTGAAGAAAAGCACTGGGAAGGCTGATGTGGTAAAACAGGATAAGACAGTGGGGTTTGTTAGAGTGGGAAAGGAAAGCCCAAGGGAAGCGAATGAGGTGCAAAAGATTGTACAGACTGTTCAAGAGGTGATTGATAAGAAGGTGTCAGATGTCTTTAAAGAATTTACTTGTGTGGGTAAAGTTTACTCATGTGTATCAGGAGGAGCAGGTAAAGAAGACACAATTTTAAGAGATATGGGAGCTAGTCAATCTGTAATGGGAAGAGATGAGGAGTTATGTAGGTTGGGAAGAATGTTGCCAGAAAAGGTGGTAATATGTGGAATTCACGGTGAGAGGTGAAGCGTTCCATTATATAAGGTAAGGTTAGAAAGTCCAGTGAAGAGTGGTGAAGTGGTAGTAGGAGTAATAGAGAAACTATCTTGTCCAGGAATACAGTTTATTTTGGGTAATGATATAGCTGGATCGCAAGTGGGAGAGATACCTATTGTGGTTGATAAGCCAGTGGAAAATCAGACAACTGAAGTGTTGAAGGACAAATATTGTGGGATTTTTCCGGATTGTGTAGTAAAAAGGTCGCAAAGTCACAGGTTAAGTCAAGAGGAGAAATCAAAGAGTGAAGATGAAGTTGAAGTGCACTTATCAGAAAAGAGTTTTGATCAGATGGTTGAAAAAGAGCAAGAACAGGTGGAGGATGAGGCGGATATTTTTAGTTAATGAAATTGACGGAGTTACAACAAAAAGATCTAGAAATAAAACGGATGTATCAGGAAGCATACACAGAAGAGGAATCTGAGTGTACACCAGAGTGTGATTACTGTAAAAGTGATGTCTTGAGGAGAAAATGGAGACCTTTACATATGCAGGCGGATGAAAAGTGGGTAGACGTTCATCAAGTAGTATTGCCGGTAGGGAATAGAAAGGAGGTGTTGAGGGTTGCACAAGAGGTACCAGTAGGAGGTCATTTGGGGATCAGGAAAATTCAAGCTTAAATCCAGAAACATTTTTATTGGCCTGGACTACATAAAGATGTAGTTATATTTTGTCAATCATGTCACACATGTCAAGTCAGAGGGAAACCTCAGCAGTGATAAAACCAGCGCCCGTAATCCCCATTCCAGCATTTGAGGAACCTTTTACAAGGGTCCTAATTGATTGCGTAGGACTGCTTCCTAAAACAAAAAGTGGGAATCAATATCTTTTGACTATCATGGATGTGTCTACTAGATTTCCAGAGGCCATTCCAGTACGTAATATTACAGCTAAAAAGATTGTGGAGTATCTTTACTGGATATGGACTACCCATAAAAATACAATTGGATCAAGGATCAAATTTTACCTCAAGGTTATTCAAAGAAGTTATGGATAGCTTAGTAATAAAGCAATTTAAATCAACTGCATACCATTCAGAATCGCAGGGAGCATTAGAAAGGTGACATCAGACATTAAAGACAATGTTGAGGGCTTATTTTCAAGATTGTCCAGAGGATTGGGATAAAGGAATTCCATTCGCAATGTTTGCAATTAGGGATGCACCTAATGAGTCAACCAAATTTAGTCCTTTTGAACTAATTTTTGGTCATGAGGTAAGAGGACCACTTAAATTGATTGAGGACAAATTGGTGGGTAATAAATTGGAAATTACATTATTGGATTACGTGTCAAATTTTAGGGAATGATTAAATAGAGCAGGTGAATTGGCTAAACAAAACATTTGAAAGTTGCACAAAATGTGCTGAACCGTGTCACGGACAAGAAATCCAAAGATCGTAGTTTTGCCAGTGGAGATAAATTTTAGTGTTGTTACCAGTGGTAGGTTAACCTTTAACAGCTAGGTTTTGTGGACCGTATCAGATTGAAAGGAAATTAAGTGAGGTGAATTATGTAGTAAAAACACCAGACAGAAGGAAGACTCATCGAGTGTGTCATGTGAATATGCTTAAAAGGTACTTTGAAAGGGAAGGAGAGAAAAAGGAGGAGGTTTTAATGATTCTAACTCAAAGTGACGAACCAAATCAAGATGACTGTGAATTTGGCATACCTCAAATTAAATTGGAAAATGAAGATGTTCTTAAAAATTGGGATAAATTGTTGAGTTATCTTCCAGAGGAAAAACGAGCAGACCTTAAAGAGTTATTGATATCACATGGGCAAGTTTGTGGAGATAAATTGGGAAGTACTAAAATAGCTACACCTGATGTAGATGTGGGAAATGCTATTCTGATCAAACAACATCCGTACAGACTTAACCCTTTAAAATTGGCACAGGTTAACAAAGAGATTGAAAGTATGCTTAAAAATGGCATAATTGAAGTGGTTTGCAGCCAATGGAGCTCACCCATAGTGATGGTACCTAAACCAGACGGTACTCAACGGTTGTGTGTGGACTATAAAAATGTTAATGCAGTTACAAGAACGGACTCTTATCCTATCCCACGTTTGCAGGATTGCATTGAGAAAGTGGGACAGTCCGCTTTTATTTCCAAATTGGATTTACTTAAAGGTTACTGGCAGGTACCTTTATCCGAAAGGGCGAAGGAGATTTCAGCTTTTGTGACTCCAGATGGTATATACCAATTCAAAGTTATGCCATTTGGCATGAAAACCGCCCCAGCCACATTTCAACGGTTAACTAACAAAGTTGTTTCAGGATTACCCAATTCTGCGGTATACATCGACAATCTGGTAATTTTCAGCCCGACATGGAAAGAACATTTGAAACATCTGATGCAGTTATTCGATCGACTTCCAGGAAGCGGATTTGGTGATAAACCTCGCCAAAAGTGAATTTGGAAAAGCCCAAGTCACTTTCCTTGAGGAGTTTCCGATACCCTCAAGACAAAGGGAAATAATGCGATTTCTTGGCATCAGTGGATTTGATCGATCATTTGTGCAAAGGTTTTGTGGCGTGATTGCTCCATTGATGGACTTGCTGAAGAAACGTCAAAAATTTCAATGGACAGAGGAGTTTCAACAGGCATTTGACTGCCTGAAAGCTGTGATAACCAAAGCTCCTGTGTTGGAGAATTGCAAGGGACTCTGTGATCAGATTGAACTAAAGTATCTGACTTTAAAAAGAAATGCCGAGGCGTAGAGAAATGGACGGATCGTGCAGAGACCTTTTTGTTCAAGAGATGGTCAATCATGAAGGATTTCAGTAGGAGGAAGAAGAACGGAAATAAATAGACTATTATTATACCTGTTTGCGTGTGTTGTTTTTTTTGCAACAATAAAGTATATTTACTGTGTGCATTTCTTAAAGGATGGTGAGAAGGTGAAAAACGAAACCATCTTGAAGTTGATGGGGTTTTTTTTCTTGCTGGGAGGTGTCATGAGAATGTCGCTTTCAGAAATGTTTTGCTGCTCATGTTACTGCAGTGATCTCAGAGTGTGGGTGGAGCTGAGCTCTGGTTCTGCTTTTTAGTTTCACTTTGAGAAAAGCTTGGGTGTGTCTGTCTTTTAGGTTTCGTTTTCAGAGCTGGATAGCTGCAGTCACAGCCAGATGGTGTCTGAATCTCTCTGTAATCTAAAGACTGTAAATCAATCCTGGTGATTTAAAACTAAGAACAGTAATGACTTTAACCTAATGTGCTCCTGTTTAAAGGTTTGTTAAGTCTTTTGGGTGTAAAAGGACAGCATACAGGTTACTTAGTGTTGAATTCTTTGGGGGGTTATCTTTGAATTAATGGTTGCTAAGATATTCACTGTTTGTTTTAAAAAGGTTAACTTGAGTTCATAGAATAAACATTGTTTTGCTTTAAAAAATACTTTTCATTTCTGCTGTACCACACCTGTAGAGTGGGCCGTGTGCTCCCCATACCACAATCTATTAAAAGTTGTGGATCAGGTGAACTCCATGATACTCTTTTGTATTCTCTAAACCCTGCCCCATAACACTCTCGAGACGTCGCAATCTGGATCATGCCCTCACTTGGGGAAGATCCAGATCAGCATTTTAAATGAGTCATTAGGCTAATTTAAAGGTTTGCGCAGGATTCTCCCCGGGGAACTAAGGGCCCCCTCCGTGTGACCAAGCCATGGTGCTGTTTCATACTGGTCCACACAATCGTGAACCAGGCGTAACGGCACCTGGGGAGGTTTCCAAGGCCAAAGCCATTAGCGACACCTGGCAGTCGGGCTCTGGGCAGGGTGGTACCCTCGCACCCCGGCGGACACCCAGGTACCTTGGCACTGCCAACCTGGCACATTGGCACTGTTACATGGCACTGCTAGGGTAACCAGGTGGTACCTCCAGACTGGCAGGTGCACTCCCAGGGTGCCGAACTGGCAGTGCCAATGTGCCCAGCTGCCAGGTTTCCTGTGTCAGGGATAGGACCCGGGGGTGCTTTGCCCTTAAGAGGTGGGGTGAGGGTGGCTCGAGGACCCAGTAAAGAGGTAAATTGGGTGTAGTGGGTGGATCATGGGTGGCTGAGGGAAGGTCAAAGGATCGGGGTAGCGTATAATAATGGCGCCCCAACTCGCGAATACCCTTTCTGCACTGGCGAACTGAGCGGTCAGTGCAGGAAATTATGTAAAGTGTTGTCTCGGTGGGGAGTTCCTCGCCAAGGGCAAAAAAAATGGCAGAGCACCGTTAAATAGCAGGCGCCAAGAAACACCCCATAAAATGTGACCAAAACGGGACTTCTCAAATTAAATTGCGTTGAATGTGTTCAGTCTTGATTTGTGAGAGCTTGTGGGCATTAACATCCTGAATGGTCACAGTCAATGGCTAGAATTCTCCCACGGGCCCACCCAGAATTCCACAGGAGACCAAAAGTTGGCTTTACACCAGAGTGAATTTCTAGCGGGATCTTCTGACAGTGCCCACCATGGCTGATTAGGAAACCTGTTGGAGGCTGGTGTGAAACTGATTTGCATTCCACTAATGGGATGCAGACCAGGCCTGATCAGATTCTTCCCCCCATGCCCGATTCTCCACGACAACAGTGGGAACATGTCTGGAACAATGTGGCGTGCAGAAGTCGGGAGTAGCGTGAGGAATGCTTGGAGATTCCTCCGGAGCTTGTGATGGAGGCTGTCAGCAATGCTGGACCCCAGAACACCAGAGCAGTGGGTTGGGGGATCAAGTACAGGTGGATCTTCCAGATTTAATGATATCGAGGAACTCCATCTTCCAGCTTCAGAGTGTTCCTGGAAATGCATCCCCTTTTTCAGGAGGCCCATCATCTTCATTCAATGGTGGGTCAATGGCGTTGAGTGCCTTTTCAATATGGCACTAAGATACAATGCTGGGGCGAATGCCATCATGCCTGTCCCACCAAGCAACATAGTTCTCAACCATCGGGTGCATAATTAATGAGATTAGGACTGGAAGATCTGGCCGCCCCACAGTGAGAAGCACTCCCCACCACCAAACTTAGTCCCAGAAGGGAGAATTCCACCCATTGATTCTGGCTGGAGGTACTTTGGGTCAATTCACCGAAAAAATTTCAAAGTGTCAGGGCAGTACGGTGGCGCAGAGGGTTAGCCCTGCTGCCTCC
This sequence comes from Scyliorhinus torazame, assembly GCF_047496885.1. Classification (NCBI taxonomy): domain Eukaryota; kingdom Metazoa; phylum Chordata; class Chondrichthyes; order Carcharhiniformes; family Scyliorhinidae; genus Scyliorhinus; species Scyliorhinus torazame. The sequence continues at coordinate 191,565,306 of NC_092715.1, read as the reverse complement.
CGGCACCGAGGTCCCAGGTTCGATCCTGGCTCTGGGTCACTGTCCGTGTGGACTTTGCATATTCTCCTAGTGTTTGCATGGGTTTCGCCCCCACAACCCAAAAGATGTGCAGGCTAGGTGGATTGGCGACGCTAAATTGCCCCTTAATTGGAAAAAATGAATTGGGAGAATTCCTCTGAGAATTCAAGACGGAGGGAGAATTCAGAATGTCCAAATTACCTAACATCACGGGCGGGATTCTCTGCGAACCGGCGGGGCGGGCAACTCCAACGCGAAGGAATGGCGTGAACCACTCCGGCGCCGGGCCGCCCCGAGGATTCCGCACCTTAGGGGCTCGGCTGGCTCCGGAGTGGTTTGCGCCGCGCCGGCTGGCGCGGAAGGGGCTTGGCGCCATGCCAACCGGCGGCGAAGGGCCTCTGCCGGCCGGCACGAGTTGGCGCATGCGCGGGAGCGCCAGCGTGTGTTGGCAACAACCCAGCACATGCGCAGGGGGGGTTCATCTCCGCACCGGCCATCGTGGACTGTTACACCGGCCGGCGCAGAGGAATAGAGTGCCCCCATGGCACTGGCCCGCCCGCGGATCGGTGGGCCCGGATCGCGGGCCAGGCCACCGTAGGGGCACATCCCAGGGCCAGATCCCTCCGTGCCCCGCCAAAGACCCCGGATGCCGCGAGCGCAACCAGGTCCCGCCGGTAAGTACCTATTCTACCCGGAGAATCGCCGGGGGGGGCCGTTACCAGAGGCCGGCGACCGGCGTGGCGCGAATCCCGCCCCGCCAAATCCCCAGCGCTGGAGAATTTGTCAGCCGGCGGGGGCGGGATTAACGTCGCCCCCCCCCGGCGATTCACTGACCCGGCGGGGGGTTGGCGAATCCCGCCGTCTTTCAGGACTTGTGGGAGGAAACCGGAGCACCCAGAGGAAACCCATGCAGACACGGGGAGAACGTGTAGACTCTGTACAGACAGTGACCCAAGCCGGAATCGAACCTGGGACTCTGGCGTTGTGCAGCGACAGTGCTAACCACTGTGCCGCCATCCCGGCCGCCATCAGTTAGGGCTTCCATCCCGGGACCCCCAGGTCTTCCCCACCCATACCATGACTGTTCCACCTTCTTTGTGCGCCATCCAGCGAGCCAGTTGTGCTGGCAAACCTCGTTCTGCATACTCACTCCTGGCCAGACCAGGAGCCCCTAGACTCCAGACTTCTACCAGGAATATTATGGAGACCTTGCTCAGCTGTTCTCTGCTCAGCCAGACACTTACTGTGTAGCCTTGAGAAAGCTCTCAGTGATGAAGCCCAACTCTTTACTGTTGGCTACTGCCTCTATGGTGCTGTTGCTCCTAGACTACAGGCACACAGTTCAGGCATCAAAGGTTGCTGGACATCCGGTCCACTAATCATATTCTCAGGCCGGGCACCTGTTCCTTTGAGGAGATACTTGAGACTTCAGGATCGTGAAGTGTTCTCACAACTCCATTGAAAATAGCCTGAAACAGTGAAGCTAGAGGCTGCTCACAGTCAAAGGGGGTGAAATTGGCTGTCAGGAGAAAAGCTGCAGCAGGGTTCTGTACTGCAAGTGTTTGGTGGGACAGACAGGCTGCAGCTGTGGTTTCCCCTGTTATGGATCTCCACAATATTTAAATATGGCTTGAAAGCCCCACAGATGCAAATCCCCTCACCTACATGGCCAAGGGCCAACTACCAACTTGGCCCACTCCAGCCCCCCATACAACCCCAACTTCCATGAAGAGGGCCCCGACCCCCGCGCCCCCCCCCCTGCCCCCCACCCCCCCGAGCACTGGGGTAGTAGCTCCGGTGCTCTGAGCTGCATGCTGGGAAATAGAAGTGGCTGCTCATCTGCTCACTTCCCCTCAGTAGCCATTGCGTCAGATTCCCATTTTTGTAAAGGAATACGAAACGCTGCCCACATGACATCTCGCTAGGGAGTTGGGTAATTCCCAGAAGGCTTCAATCTCACTAATGTGATTGAAATTAATGCAAATTAGTCTTAATGGCTCGCCGGTTTGGGGCGAGATCCAGATCTTGCCATCGGGACCAGGCTGGATGAATTGCAAAATGGTTTGCACCCAGTGAGAATCTTGATTTGGACCTCTCCTGCAATTCACCTGGTGCACACGTATCCGCAACGGGCACAACATGGTGGAAACAGTGAGCTCTTTAACTCAGAGTGATTCAGCTGGAGGACAAGCTAAGAGACAAGTTAACTGGTGATTGAGGGGGGACAATTTTGGGGGGATAATTTTCTCCAGAGTGCCGATACACCTCAACAGAAAGCACAGTTGTGTGAAGAGGAGGGTATAACTGTTAGTTAGCAGGTTAAAAGGGATGGTTGCAATTTCCACAGATAATGGGCGGGATAATGGCCGTTTCTGAGACTAAGGGCTGGATTCTCCGACTCTGCGGCTCTGTCTGCAGGATCCGTCTGGTCTTATGGCCAAAGCGTCGGCGTCGCCCCCGCACTGATGCTCTGCCCAGTGGGGGGCTAGCAGCCACGCAACGTAAAGCTCCCGGCTTCACCTGCCGATACGGGTGCATGCGCACAGTGACAGCCTGCAGCAGCCATGCCGTACAACACGGCGCCATACAACATGGCTCCGGCCTCACATGGACCCTGCCTGCCAACAACTGCCCAACTGCCCCCCTGTAACCCCCCCCCCCCCCCCGTGGTCCCCGGAACAGCGTCCCCCTGACTGTAGCGGTGCTGGACACAGTCCGGGTGCCCTGGGCACTGACGCCACCAGCTACCCATCCCCTGGTTTGCATGCATCGGACTGTTGTTTTCTGTTTGCACTCCCCCCCCCCCCCACTCACCCTCCCCTTCCCCCACCCCCAAGGAGAAGGCCGCGCACAACCACAACCGCCGGGAGCGGGAGAAGACAGAAGGGGGACTGCCGGACCTGCGGCCCCACACCGTGGCGGAGCAAAGGGCCCTGGATGTGGTCGGTGGACGTGAGGAAAGGGAGGCCGCCGAGCTGGTGTTCGACCATGGGCGAGGACGTGAGACCCCGTTTTATTGCGGTTCCCCATGTCACCTGTCAACACCCCCCCCTAAACACCACCCTCACCCCACAGCATCGCTACCACACCACTCCCACGCCCACCACCTCCCCTGATCCCCTCGTCTAATCGTGCGTCTTGTCTTGTGCCTCGCAGGGCCTGCTGGTGATCTGGGGTTCTATCTGGTGTCCCCGCCCCCAGCCAGTGCCACAGACAGAGCTCCTCCCCCCCTCCCCCCCCCCCCCCCCCCCGTCCCATCCCGTCCCGTCCCCCTAAGCCGAGAAATGAAGATAGCAGCTTGGACGCCAGCCGTCTGCCGGAGACTCAGGAGACCACCGAACTGGGCGGATGTTGTGGATGGTCTGGGCTCTCCCCATCCCTCTCCCCCTCCCGTGCCAGCTCTTCCTCCCCCTCCCCCGCTCCCTCACCAACCATCCCCACCACCACCACCCCAGGGAGCCGATGGGACTGTATGATGGAATGGCCAGCTCGCATGCAGGGATCACCCAGGTGGACGCTAGGAAGTGTTACCGTGGGCAGGTGTCTGCCATCGTCATGCGATGTGGAGCACCGGAGCTCATCGCAAAGCGGGTTGTCATCATCCACCATTCCATGGACCAGAACCGCTGTTCCTGCCAACCCAGGGACAGGGTGGCAGGTATCTATCATGGAGGGAGTTGCAGGCGGGGGGTGCGCTGGAGGTGGGGGTGGGGTGGGGGGGTGGGGGGGGGGGGGGTGGAGGAGATGAAGTGGGCCCTCTGCCTTCGTTACCGAGAATCCAGAAGGATGTGTTCCTTATCTGGTGCAAAGGTAAAAGTTATACCAGAGTAACTGGAGAGGAAATTGGAAAGGGAGAGAGAATATCAACTTGTTATGATCCAGGTTAGGTCCAATAGAGGCAAAAGGGAAAAGTTGCTACCAAAGGAATACCAGAAGTTAGCACCCAAATGGAAAAGTAGGGGGTTGTACTCTCCGTCGGGAGGATCCTCCGTTTCGCAGGCAGCGCACTCACGTCTACAGATTTCCTGATGGCGTGGGGGTGCCGACAATGGCTAACCCCATTGGTCGGCTGCCGGGATGGAAGATCCCACTGCCGGCGGGGGCACGCCGCACCAGAAAACAGGTGCAGCGGGACTGAGGATCCGGCCCAGTATCACATAGGCAGTAATCTTGCGAATATTATCTGAGCTGTGTGTTAATTCATACAGAGTTAGGCAGACTAGGAAGATGAATAGATGGCTGAAACACTTGCATGGAAGAAAGTGGTTCTATTTCATGGTGTACTGGCAGCAATACTGGGACAGAAAGGAACTGTACAAATGGGATGTGCCCCATCTGAACCTGAGTGGGATTGATGTTGTTGCTCGTTTTAGCCTTAGTTTAATTGCTCTTGTTCTATCACCTTTGCTCTTGAGTCGCCAGGTATCTTTCTGATACCGCCACGTGGTTCAAGTCCGAGTAATGATCAATAATCCAACACACCGCTTAGTAAGAGTTAAATCAACGCACATTTATTATATACAGTAATCAATACTTATACATTCATTCTACTTCTAAGCTACCTCCTACAACTAACAGGCCAATACTTAACTTTGGAAATGGCCCACCAGGTCAGGGAAACGAATGGCCTTTCATATGGGTTCTGAGCCTGCGGGATTCAAAGCTGGTACAGATCGATAGCCAGGAGCGCCTATCTCATAGCGAGCGTTGAAGTAAGACTTATGATTTTAGCGGCTGTTGCAGAAGGTCAGCAGAAGGGTCTCGAAGGGTGTGGAAGGATGGAGAGAGGGCGAAGAAGGGCCGATTTGAACTTGGACTCTATTCTTATAGTCCCCAGGGGCTTCGCGCCTTTCGGGGTGGACCCTGTACCTGGTTCCAAGTGATTGGACTTCATCCCAATCACTTAGATCGATATTCTCCAATGCTGGAGCGATTCCTTGTTCGATGGGCGGTTTTGGGGTGGTCGTTCACCTCTCTTTGTGTAGGCTCCTGCTGGCTCCGAAAAGTCTGGGTTGGCTTTGTGTATCTAATTTGTTGTACATTGTTCCCGGGGATTGCTACTTAATATTCAGATGGCTGGTGTGTTGTTACGCTGATGGCTGCAGGTATCGATTCTGTCTGGCCTCCCCAGAGGCGAATACACAGTTTTACCTGCAGCTGCTTGTTTTTAGTCCGGTTAGCTGATTTTCCCATCAGCCTTTTCCGTTCGCCATTTTAAATCGGGTTGGCCATTCTAAATCGGGAGTTAGCCATTTTAACTGGCTACATTGTCCTGGTGATAAAGAAAAATAAGGATGCCATTAAACAACAAAACAAGAAGAGGATCTGGGAGTCTGAAGAAAAAAATATAGGAGAGGAAACTAAATGTAAGACCAAGTTTAGTCATAAGGGTAATATAAATGTTCAGGAAGCTTATAATAGAAGTATCAAAGGACTGTTAAAAATAAAGTAAAAATGACAACTATCAAACTGAACTGTCTGTCCAGCAATGTGTACAGCATTCAAAATGAAGGTGAGGTGAACTGGAATAATTAGGAGCTTGATGCAATAGAAATAACTGAGACAGGGCTACCTAAATAACAGGACTGGCAACTAAATATTACAAGTTATAACGTAATTAGAGAAGATAACCATGCTAATTAGAGAAAACATAATGTCAGTGGGAAAATAAGAGGCAGAAACAGAATCTATATGGATTGAATGAAGATAACATTGAGCCGAATACGCTAATAGGGTATACAGCAGACCACATGAGAGTGGAAAGGTGGTGATTGAGAAATATTTAAGCAAATACGTGAAAGAAGCATAGAATAATCATGGGAGAATCATAGAACTCCCCAAAAAATTGGCAGGGAGAGGCAGGGAAAGAGGCACATAGATTAGAGTTTTTACAAGGCCTGTGTGGACTCCTTTCGAACCCAGCATGTAAAAATACCACCAAGAGAGGCAGCAGGTTTGGATCCAGTAATGGGAAATGAACCAAAACAGAAAAGAGAAACGTGCAGAGGGAAATTTCTTGGCAATAACGATCACAACAGAATAAGATTTAAGCTAACAGCTGAGAAGGACATAGAAAAGTGCAAAGGCCAGAGTAATAAATTGAAAAGAAAAGCTGATTTTAAGGAATGATAATGGAACTAGGGAAAATAAACTAAAATAAATTTACCGCAAACAAACAAATACAGCAGCAGTGGGAAACATTTAAAAGAATGATCAATAGAATCCTGGAGAAACATAAGAACAAACACTCGGTAATGACACGCCATGGATGAATAAAGAAATAAGGGAAAGATAAGGGAAAGATTTTCGAAAGACAAAGACATACATTAACTAACAGACAACAAAGGGAAGAACGACAAAAGGGAACTTGAAAATTAGTAAGATTATGAAAAGAAACCCGAAAATATTCTCCTGATGCATAAAGAGCAATGAAACTAATCTGACAGAAGTAGGACCACTAAGGAATGCACACGATAAACTAATGACAAAAATATTAAACTATTGCTTTGCCTCTGTATTTACCAAGGAGACTAACATGGTGGGCTTGATATTAGAAAACATAAGGGGCGTGATTTCCCACCGCATTGCGTCCGGCGACGATCCCATTGTGCCGGGAGCATCACAAGAGAAGCCCAAAATGGGCTTCGTGCCGGCCCAAGGGCAACACACACGGTAGCCCCAACAAACGGGCACTGGACGGGGACCGTGGAGCGTAATATTGGCAAGGGTGGCGAAGCCAACTTTATCTCTGGCAGCAGGGACAGGCACCGGGGACTGAGCCCCCCACAGTGCCGGGCAACAACGGGGTCAGGAGTGCGAGGATGGGGGATGGAGACATGCGGGGGCAGGGTCCCCAGTGCCAACCGGGGCCACCGTGTAGTCTGTTGGAACTTTTTGGGCATGGGGTTACACACTATGCTAACATGTCAGTCTTTCACCCCTGCAAAAAATGGATATTGGAATACAGCCAGAAATGGTGGCCTTCCTCCTCGTCGCTGCAGCCATGGGAGATGAACTGCCCACTGTAGGAAAGCACAGTCGCACAATGGTTAGCACAGTTGCTTCACAGCTACAGGGTCCCAGGTTCGATTCCCGGCTTGGGTCACTGTCTGCGCGGAGTCTGTACGTTCTCCCTGTGTCTACGTGGGTTTCCTCCGGGTGCTCCAGTTTCCTCCCACAGTCCAAAGATGTGCAGGTTAGGTGGATTGGTCATTCTAAATTGCCCTTAGTGTCCAAAAAGGTTAGGTTGGGTTACGGGGATAGGTTGGAAGTGCAGGCTGAAGTGAGGTGCTCTTTCCAAGGGCTGATGCAGACACAATGGGCCGAATGAACTCTGAACTATGAGCTGGAGCTGTTCGAGGAGGAAGCTGCAGCAGCGGCGCCTTCCCCAGAGGAACAGGAGGAAGCCGCTGAGGATGGACTGCCGCCTGCACAACAGGCCGAGGAGGAGGAGGTTTAAAGGAGGCACCGAGTGAAGCCTCGCATGTGCCGGCAATGCCTGGCATTCGAGGACCTGCCGCACCTGGCATGCCATCAAAGACTCCGATTGTGCAGGGGGACAGTGCGACATATCTGCCGGATCATGGAGCATCTGGCACTGCAGGGGAATGGGGAGGACCCGAGCTCCTGGTGGCCATCAAGGTGACAGGATCCGGAAACACTTACGCCACGGGGTCCTTCCAGGCGCCAAGAGGGAACTTGTCCGGGATCTCACAGAGCTCGGTGCACAAGTGCATGCGCACTGACGCAGAGGCCCTATATGCCCAGTCGCCACAGCACACCCATTTCAATGTGGACCAAGCCCACCAGGATGCCTGCAGCAGGATATGCTGACATGCTCCGGGTCCAGGGGGTGATCGATGGGATGCATGCCGCCCTATGAACACCGGCAGATCACAGCCCGCTGTTCACAAACTGAAAGGGGTTCCACTCGATGAACGTGCAGCTTGTGTGCGACCCATCAGATGTGCATCATGCATGTCTGAGCCCGATACCCAAGCAGTGTGCATGACCCCTTCATCCTGGATAACGTGATGATCCCCTGCCTCTTTGAGGCACACGCCCGCCTGGGGGTTTGGCACCTGGGTGACAAGGGTTTTCCGCTACGGTCGTGGCTGATGATGCCTATCCGGAGGCCGCAGACCAACGCAGAGACCCTCCATAACGACGCCCATACAGCGACCATGGGTGCGATTGAGCGGTGCTTCGACACCCTGAAGATGTGGTTCAGTTGCCGGACCGCTCTGGAGGGGCCCTCCAGTATGGCGCTGAGAGGGTTGCCCGCATTGTGGTGGCCTGCTGCATCCACCAAAACATCGCGCAGCAGAGGAGCAATGAACGGCAGGCTTTCTCAAACCAGGAAGATACGGAGGAGAGCAAGGTTTGGCAGGACATGAGGCCTGGGCAGGCACGGGAGGCCTCCCACCCCACAGTCCCCTACCCTCTCCCCCCTGACAACCCCCCTACCTGCATCCTCCTCTGTGATAGATCCCTGCCACACTACTGGGGAGTGGGCCATGGGTTGGCAGTAACAGCGGTTCTGCTCCATGCGATGGCGGATGATGTCAACCAATTCTGCAATCTCTGGTGCTCCGCATCATTTGACAATGTCTGACTGCTGGCCAAGGTAGCACAGCGGCAGGGTCCCAGGTTCGATTCTCGGTGTGGGTCACTGTCTGTGCGGAGTCTGCACGTTTTCTCCCACAAGTCCCAAAATACGTACTGTTAGGTAATTTGGACATTCTGAATTCTCCCTCAGTGTACCCGAACCGGCGGCGGAATGTGGAGATGCGGGACATTTCACAGTAACTTCATTGCAGTGTTAATGTAAGCCTATTTGTGACACGAATAAAGATTATTATTATTATTACTGGAACCTCTGTACCACCGCCTCAAAACCTATTCATCTCTGTGTGCCTATCTCATTATGTGAAGTCAACACCACTGAAAAAGTGAATTAAACAGCATTGATTTTCAACCTGTCGACCTCCATGAAGGAACGCCTCATTGGACTTTAATTCTGGACACTAGAACCCATGTAAAACACTATTTATTTCCTCTGTGGTCTCTGAACTGTAATTCTTTCTTTTCTCTATTCCTCTTTTATTATATGAATGCAAAGGGATTAATGTGTGACCGCCCCCCCACTCCCCGCCACCATGTCTAAATATGTGTAAATAAACTAATCTTTTAGTTATTTCTACCTCATGTTTATTATGTGGATCAAACTAAAACCAAAGGATTGGGAAATATGCCACTGCTTATAAAGGGGAAAGCAAATTAAACCACCTTTCTGTTTAAGAATAGGTGGTGAGAGGAGAAGTTAGTGCTATTTAAATTAACCTCATCCTGTCTATAACATTCAAAATACAGTTGAAATCCTTTGGTTCAAATCCACACCAAAGGCCTGTGAAATATTTGTGCAGTAAATTCCAAAGAGAATTTAGGAGAATGCTCAACATTTGCAAAGGTAAACCTGGGACACATGTCTGGGATACATGGGGCGCAATTTACTGACCGCATCCTGCTGGAATGGGAGTGGGTTACAGCCGGTAGATCCTGGGAAATGCCTTCCTGGGACTCCTGACGGTCGTTATGCCTCATGAGATTGAACCAGATCTCGTGAGATGTCAAAATCTGGACCCCGCCCACAATGGGGTGGGACCCGGTCTCACACGGTTAAGTGAGTTTAGAAACACACATAGCCAAGCTCTTGTCGGAACTAATGGCCACATGGCATCTATCGACCTCGCTGAGGAGGCACTGGCTAGGTGCCGTTCAGCACTGGTTCCCATAAACGGGGACCAGGCAGAATGGCATTTGGTGGGATCTCCCAGGTGATCAGAGGCCCCCAGGTGATCGACCTCTGGCTAGGGTGGCACCCTGGCACTTCCGGTGCCTCCCAGGAACCTTGGCACTGCCTGCCTGGCACTCTGGCAGTGTCTCCTGGGTGCCAGCCTGGCAGTGCCCAGGTGGCACTGCCAGGTTGGCAGGATGCCCTACTGGCAGTGCCAATGTGCCAGGCATTTTGCCCATTGGGCCCATGGACATCTTCCCATGTCAATTGGGGCACGGGGGGCCCAAGGACCCCTGGTAGGTGAGTTGAAGCATTAGGGCAATCTGGGGGTCCATCGGGGTGGTGAGAGATCGGGGCGCCATTTAAAAATGGCAGCCCAATCTTTTCCTGCACTGAGCAGCTCCACTCATCGGAGCTCCTCAACACAGGAAATTATGCCAAGTTTAGCCTCAGGGGGCGTTCCCCACCAGGGTCTCAAATAGCAACAGAGTGCCCTTAGAAAGGGGGGTTGTTCCCAGTGCTATAAGCGCAAGTAACGACCCTGCTAATCCCACCCAGAATGTGTAATGATATGTATATTGCCTGGGATGTAAAAGGTTAAGAAGTTATGGATAATGCTTCTTACCACTAGAGCGAAACACAGAACAGTCATATAAATATCATGTGACTAGGGGATTCCAGGATTAGAAGATGATTAGATGATTAAGACTTAGGAGAGAGCTGGAATAGTGTCAGGCATAGAGAGCAGTTATATACTTGAGAGTTCTATAAGTTAGAGATAGCATAGTTTTATATAATAACCTTCTACTTTAGGAATGTGAACGAATCTTAGTTAGTAGTGTAATAAATATATAGTTTTGTTTGTTAACAAAGCTTTTTGTTCTTTATTGAACACTATGCATCTGAGCCATTCAGGTAAAGCAGAATAGAGAATACAACAGAACGGACTCAGATTTGTTTTTGGTTAGGGTGGTTCGATTGATGAGGAAAGAAACACATCTTAAAGCATGTGTAAAGGTATCTGCTTTTGGGTTTCTTCAAAGAATCCCCATTGATGGGGACAATGTTTTAGGCTTTAAAATTAAACTTAAGACTTGGTGCACTATCAATTATGACGAGACGAGAGTAGAATGTAATCGAGGCTTTATTACACAGAGATGTGTGGCCTCCTACAGCAGCTTAAGGAATGGCTGCTGTTTGGAGAGCACCCACATTTATACTCCGCCTCCTGGGCGGAGCCAGCAGGCAGGGATCTACCCCCGTATCTGTATTACAGAGGCCTTACCGTAATACCCATATATACAATGAATATATGCGTGAATCTTCAACAGTGTAGTGTTTGCATTTTAATATTATCATTTATATTTTAAAACAGTGCTGAAGGAATCAGCAACATTTTGATTGTGTGTGGGAATAGAAAAAGTGACTAATTTCAAACAACAAGTTCACAATCACCATTAGTCACACCAGCCTTACGTATCACAGAATCCCCACAGTGGAGAAGGAGGCCATTCGGCCCATGAAGTCTGCAATGACCCTCGGAAAGAGCACCCTACCTATCCCCGTTACCCCACCTAACCTGCACATCTTTGGATGCCCAGGCAGTGCTCCTGGCACCCTGGCAGCACCAACTAGGCACCCTGGAATTGCCAGGTTGGCACTGCTAGGGTGCCATAATGGCACAGCCAGGGTCCCCAGGTGCCAGGGGAGTGCCAGAGTACTGCCTTGTCCTGTCCCCGACCATCCGGGGTGCTCTAATGGCCTCCGACACCCCAGGACTGGCCATCACATCTGTTCCCCGCTTGTGGAGACCAGTACTAATTGGTGCCCGGGTGAGGCCTCACTGGTGTGGCTGGTGACTCAGGCACCGGGAGAATGAAGCTTCATGTAGACCGCGGATAATTAAACGAGCCATTCGGCTCATCTTCATTGCAGAGTAAATGTAAGCCTACTTGTGGCAATAATAATAATGATTATCATTATTATTAGATTATACATTATCTGGATCATGGCCAGCGTGATCCAGATTGCACCGGGTGCTGCGGGTCAAATAACTGGCGCAACGTTTTGCACCCTGCGCTAAGCCCAGGGCATTCCCGGATCAGCACCAGACACAATGTGGTGGTAGAATCGTGCCCAAAGAGTGATTTCTCCTTGTGCTCTGCAAAAATAGATTTTAGAAATGCATTTCTCTGGAAACCAACTACTTTTCAGCATTCGAAAAATTGCTTTGCGGGACCTCTCCACTGCGAACATCAAAATAACCTCTATAAATACAATTTATAGAAAGGAAAGGTAAGTCAACAACAAAAAGTGATCAATGTAGATTGAGATGACCCATCTTTTAAGTATTAATTTTTTGCACTTGAACCTAATTATTATAAGGGATCTACCTTTTTTTCCCTTGTAAAATTAATCAAGAATGCATAGCAGGCACATTCATTTTGGCATTTAGGCAATGAAGAGAACCATCTGAATAATGCACAAGAAGCATCAACTTCAAAATGCGCCCGTGATTTTACTTGTGCATTATTCAGTTGCATCTGCTTGTTGTATAAATATCATACCCTGTTGTGCAGCCACCATTTATCTCACAGGGTGAAAAAGGCAAATAAAAATGAGGGAAACATCTGTAAACACAACCAGAATGTTTTAAGTTACTACATCCACATTTTGCATTGAAACTTGCTCTTCCAAAAGAAAAGCCGCATGAAAATTCAGGGAAAAAAAAGCATTTATCCAACAGAGTAAATCATGTAAAATACCTCAGTGAGATTGCAAACTTAACCATTCTTTTCTTCTACTTTAATGCATAAGGAAAACCAAGCAACCCCTAAGGAAACGGAAACAAATGTAACAGAGGGAACTGCAATAGCCCGCACGGGGCCTACAATGTGGGAATGAATATCTTCCTCATGGCCCTTGCGGAGTATGAGCTCCCCCGCTAAGGGTGGCAATCTTTCTTGACTTCTGCATAAAAGGTTGGTCAGTAGGCACCGTCCAGAAAGGAACTCAGTAGGGATCTACCGAGTTGTGTATGTATCGTGCTGTTAGTAAAACTTTGTTTCTTTTATTTTACTCGGTGTCGGCTCCCTTGTGACCATTAAAGAAATCATGTCAAAAACTACGGACAAAAGGCTGAATGCTGACAACAGGACCTCCTACAATATCCATGATTCTTTTCTCTTCCAAGTCTCTTACAAAATTCGAGATTGGCAATGTCCAGATTGGGTTTCTCCCTTTTTGTAGGTGTCCCTGATCCCTAGTATTTATGTTGAAGCCAACAACTTGTTCCAAACCTTTATAACATTTGATCACACACACACACTGCATACACACACCAGTACGGCTGTTCACCTGGGGGTCCTGCAGCACTTACGCCAAAGTAGCACTCGGAAAACTCCCCGGAGCTATTCACCACCTCCACTATGTGATGAGTGAGTGAATTGAAAGCACCTCCATAAATGGCGGTGGAGCATTTTTGTCTTATTGCTGAGTTGAAATGTTTTTTTCCTCCTGTAGTAAGGGAAAATTCAATGGACAGCCTTGCTTTTCGACCATCACTCATCTCTCAATCAAAAGATGCAGTCTGAGTTTTCGAAGAACAAGAATATAAAAAAAACATGTACCTAAGTTCTGGGCTAAGGAGCCAAGCACAATGGGTAATCTGAGCAAAATTTTACAAAATATTTTGACCGAGCTGAACACATTCTTAATAAATTTGCAGGTAATGCTATCTAGTTTGTTGTGAAGAATACTGGGATGGTAAAATTTATTGATGAATATTTGGTTTCTCTTTCAAGTATTACCCACTGAATAGAATTTTTTCACTTGGGTGTTTATTTAAGTAGAATTAGATTTTGTACAGAAGCAGGAATACTGATGCACAAAACTATCCTTGAGAACTTATTCACCATTACATGTGGCAAACGAATGATTAATTCCCACAATCTTTGCACTGGGATTTGACAATTAATGATTAAATTTGCATCAGGGTCAGTGTTTGTCTCCATTGAGAATTTAAATTAACCGGGTGTGTCTAGGTCTGTATTTAAGACTGGCATTTCAGATTTATTTAGATCTTAGTAATATTCAAGCGAGCATTGTTTACTTTAACAGATTTAGGATTTTTTGAAGGATTTCCAAGAGCTATTAGAGGTTCCATGAATTCCATTTATAGTGGATGCTGGGTAAGTGGGTTAGGGAAATTGGACGTGTTAAGGGGAGTGAGGGAGGTAAGAGAGGTTGAGGGATGTTGAAGGTAGTATGGAGGGTTGAGAGTGGGTTAATTGATTGGGAGTAAGGGGATTTAAGGGGATTGGGAGTGAGGGGGCTTGAGTGGGGTAAGGGATCTGACAGGGTTGGGTATGAGAAGGTGATTGTGGTAAGTTGGGTTGAGGGGATAATGGGGGTTGATGGAGATTTGAGGTGTTCAGAGTTATGGGATGATGGAGCAAAGAGTCAAGGGGATTTCAGAGTAAGGGGGTCGAGGATGGAATGGAGCAATGGAGTTATGGGAGTTGATGGGGGTTCGGGTGTGAGAGGATGAGGAACTAAGGGGATTTAAGCTGGGAAAGGGGATTGGGTGGAATACATAAGTACATACAAATTAGGAGTAAGCCACTAGACCTAAGGGTTTGCTAGTTCTAATAGGAGGGATTTGAATTGGCTCAGCATGGGGAGGAGACACAGAGCGTTAGTACAATAGGGCACAGCATACCACAGTAAAGCAACCAAGACAGAGGGAGTTCAGTCATGTTGAGTTCCAAGGGAGGAAGGCGAGGTTGGATGTCCTTTACTTTAATGCTAAGAGTATTATAGGTAAGACTGATGAATTAAGGTGGTGGATTGACACGTGAAATCGTGATATTGTTGCCACCACAGAGACATGGCTGAGGGAGAATGAGGACCGGCCCTCAGTGTCAGTGGGCGAGCATTTAAAAAAATGTTTTTCCAATTAAGGGGCAACTTAACTCCGCCAATTGACCTATGCTGAACATCTTTGGGTTGCGGGAGTGAAACCCACATAGACACGGGGAGAATGTGCAAACTGCACACAGACAGTGACCCGGAGCTGGGATTGAAGCCGGGTCCTTGGGTGAGGGAGCATTTTAGTGATAGCTACCACAACACAGGACGATTTAAGTGTCTTATAAAAAGGAAAAAAATGGTGTGGAAAAATCAGTTTTGGACTAGGGGAAGGCAGATTTTATTAGAATAAGGCAGGATCTGACCAGTAGACTGGGAACAGCTTCTTGTGGAAAAATCTACAGCACAACAGTTGGGGTGTCGGGGTGGGTCGGTGGGGGGCGGGGGGGGGGGGGGGGGTTAGAGGCCTTAGTGAAGTTAACAATGTGCAAGGGGAAATTTAAGAAAGCAATTAGGAGAGCAAAGAACAGTATTGGTGAGTAGAAAACTGACAAAGATAAAAGTACATTGGATCCAGGATAACTTGGCAAATTAGATCTAAAACTAAGTTAGTGATAGGAGACAGAGGGTGGTGGTAGAAGGCTGTGTCTGTGACTGAAGGCAGGTATCCAGTGGCATATCACAGGGATCAGTGCTCGGTCCCTTATTGCTCATGATATAAATAAATGACATAGATGAGAATGTAGGGGGGGGGTAGTGATGAGTAAGTTTGCGGATGAAGATTGGCAGGGCGGTTAATAGTGAGGAAGGAGGTTTTAGATTGCAGGAAAATATAGACGGGTTTTCCAGATGGGTAGAGCAGTGGCAAATGGAATTTAACCCTGAAAGGTGTGAGGCGATGCTCCAGGATGCCAGGTTCGATTCCCGGTTTGGGTCACTGTCTGCGCGGAGTCTGCACCTTCTCCCGTGTCTGCCTGGGTTTCCTCCGGGTGCTCCGGTTTCCTCCCACAGTCCAAAGATGTGCAGGTTAGGTGGATTGGCCATGCTAAATTCCCCTTAGTGTCCAAAAAAGTTAGGTGGGGTTACTGGGTTACGGGGATAGGGCAGAGGTGTGGGCTTAATTAGGGTGCTCTTTCCAAGGGTCGGTGCAGACTCGATGGGCTGAATGGCCTCCTTCTGCACTGTGAAATTCTATGATGCACTTTGGAAGGAATAACAAGACAGTACTCAATGAATGGCAGGACACTAGGAAGCTCAAAGGATCAAAGAGATCTTGGGTGCTTGGCCACAGATTCCTGAAGGCAGCAGGACAGGTTAATAGGGTGGTAAAGAAGACATATGGGTAACTTGCCTTTATCAGTTATGGCATAGATTATAAGAGCAGGGAGGTTATCTTGGAGTTTTACAAAGTTTTGGTTCGGCCACAGCTGGAGTACTGTCTGCAGTTCTGGTCACCTCACGATAGGAAGGTTGTGATTGCACTGGAGAAGGTGCAGAGGAGATTCACAAGGATGTTGCGTTTGATGGAGCATTTGAGCAATAAAGAAAGGCTGGATAGGCCGGGGTTGTTTTCTTTAGAGCAGAGAAGGTTCTATGATTGATGTGCATAAGATTATGAGGGGTATAGAGACGGTGGATAGGCAGCTGAACCCCTTCATTAAAGGATCAGTGAAGAGGAGGCATAATTTTATGGTGAGGGCAGGAGGTTTAGAGGGGATTTGGGGAAAGGTTTTTTTCACTAAGAGGATGATGTGGGCAGCATGGCAGCATAGTGGTTAGCACAGTTGCTTCACAGCTCCAGGGTCCCAGGTTTGATTCCCGGCTTGGGTCACTGTCTGTGCAGAGACTGCACGTTCTCCCCGTGTCTGCGTGGGTTTGATCCGTGTGCTCCGGTTTCCTCCCACAGTCCAAAGACGTGCGGGTTAGGTGGATTGGCCATGCTACATTGCCTGTAGTGTCCAAAACTTGTTAAGTGGGGGTTTCTGGATTACAGGGATAGGGTAGATATGTGGGCTTCAGTAGGGTGCTCTTTGTAAGGGCTGGTGCAGACTCGATGAGCCGAATGGCCTCTTTCTGCACTGTAAATTCTATGATTCTATGATTCTATGGAAGTCTGGAAGTCACTGCCTGGGAGGGTGGTAGAGACGGAAAACCTCACAACCTTTAAAAAGTACGTGTATGAGCACCTGAAGTGTCATAACATTCAAGGCTATGGGCCAAGTGCTGAAAAGTGGTATTAGTGTAGATAGTATTGTTTTGTTGGTGTAGACTCAATGGGCTTAAGAGCCTCTTCTGTATTGTATGCTCTTTGATCCTATGGTCCCTCGGGTCTGCACTGCAATTCAGTAAGATAATGGCTGATCTGATTGTAACTTCGATTCCACGTTCCAGCCTACCCTGATAACCTTTAACCCCCTTGTTACAAACATACGTACAATGAGTGTCATGGGGGCTTGAGGCACGAGAGTAAGGCAGGTTGGTGTGGTTGAGGCGAGTAAGATTGATCGAAGGGAGATACAAGAGTAAGGAAGAATAGGAGATTGTGAGGTGTAGGGGAGAGGGGATAAGGGAGGTAAAGGTGTGAGGGGTAGGTAGGAGTGAGGGGTTAGGGATATGTTGGTGAGAGCCTCGCACTAATCTGCAGAACTGGGTTGATGACTTTACGAATGGAGGTGGACCTTTTAACCGAGGAGCCTCGGCATCAGCCTGTCTCTGCAGGCTATCTACACCTCGACCAATTGAAAATCCCATCAGCCAGTACTGCGGGATCGCAGCATTGGAAAATTTCTCAGTGTCATGGGAATTTTCTCTTGTGGGAGCATCGAGAACTGGGGGTCAGTGTTTGAAAATAAGGGGACACTCATTTTATTCAGAGATTAGAATACACTGTCTATCTCAGGTGATAGTGAGCCTTTGGAACTCCCTTCCTCAAAACACAGTGGACGCAGAGTCTTTTAATGTTTCCAAGGCAGAGGTAGATAGATTCCTGATAAACAAAGGTTACTGGAGGAAGGAGGAGCTTACAGTCAGACCATTAAAGATCTGAGAGAATGGCAGAGCAGGCTCGAAGGGCCAAGTGGCCTAGTCCCTCCTAATTCGTACATTCGTAACTCTCAATTCACACCTCATACATGACCTTGGCTTAATATCCTGCGCAGGATACTTGCCTTACTCTCGTTTCTACATTCTTTAAAATTCCTTCATCGTATTTAAATAGATATTTAACAGTAGCAGAGATTACATAAGGCGTCCATTTTAAATCAGGGTGGAAGCGATGTATGCCAGAATCTTGGGCAAGTGACAAACTCATACATCAAGGTTCAGGGAAATTTTGACCTCTGGGCCTTATTTATGTATTTAAAATGGAAATCAAGAGAGACGGATGACAGATGGCTGCTCCAATATTGTCCATTTTACACCATCGCCCAAAATCAAATTACTTCCATTGTCAGTCTTCAAATCTAAAATAGTTACACACCAGTCTTAAATTGAGATGTACGATGATTATCTACAGCAGTTTGTTTGGGTATTTGAAATCTCAGTGTCGTATTGCATGAATAAATTGTATTTCTATTTCAAAATAGATCCATCATCGCTTCTCAATTGATGCAGTTGAAACAAAACTGCTTTCAAATGGGCCAATTTTCAACTGCCATCTAACTTTTTGACAATTTGTTTCATGTGCTATGGGAACAATTCAGTGGATATGAACCTCATCATGTTGGGTGGGATAATTTGTAGCAATCGTAAAGGTTAATTAGTGTTGCTCTTTCATATCATCCAGCACAGGCAGCACGGTAGCATTGTGGATAGCACAATTGCTTCACAGCTCCAGGGTCCCAGGTTCAATTCCGGCTTGGGTCACTGTCTGTGCGGAGTCTGCACATCCTCCCCGTGTGTGCGTGGGTTTCCTCCAGGTGTTCCGGTTTCCTCCCACAGTCCAAAGATGTGCAGGTTAGGTGGACTGGCCATGATAAATTGCCCTTAGTGTTCAAAATTACCCTTAGTGTTGGGTGGGGTTACTGGGTTATGGGGATAGGGTGGAGGTGTTGACCTTGGGTAGGGTGCTTTTTCCAAGAGCCGGTGCAGACTTGATGGGCCAAATGGCCTCCTTCTGCACTGTAAATTCTATGATTGTTGGAATGATAAGAGTGGCTTCACTTTCTCCACTGGTCTGGTTTAGTTAGATCCCAACCCGGGCTACTTTGTCACGTGCCAATTAAACAATTATATTTCCAGTTTCTCTTTTCCTGCATCATACGAGTCAAGCTTTTAAAGGTGCCGCTGTGTGACATTTTTAATACATGAACTACAGTAGAACTTGTCATAATATGCACTCATGCACATAATGAGATACAGATAGGCAGTGACAGACACCCAGTACAGCCAATCAACACACAGGACAGAACACAACCAATCACCAGACAGACCACTAGAGGGGGGTTTCCCACTATAAAACACACAAGGCATCAGCACTCCACCTCTTTCCACTGGTGACAACTGTAGTGACAGTCAGGGTGTACATATCAGTTAGCACCTTCTACACGTGGCTCAGAGCTAGTCTGGTCTCGTTAGTTATAATTAGCACACTTAGAGTTGTCGAGTGTCAACCCACAGCAAGCTGTGTGCACTGTTACACAAGTTCAATAAATCGTATTGAACCAACGTCTAAGTTTGGTGTCTGCTTTCCAGTACAACTGCATCCAGTTGCAATCCGTGTGACCCCAAGGTGAATAACACAACATGGTACTAGTTAGTAGTCTACCTCATCTAAGTAATTTACCTTGAGTGATTCAGTGACGACCAGCAAGTGCCTTCCAGTGGCATGGAGAAGATCCAAGCCCCTCCACAGCTCCGGATCTCTGGCAATCTCGGCGCCAACTGGCGGGTCTTCAAGCAGAAGTTCAGTCTCTACATTGAGGCCTCGGGCCTCGAGGATGCATCCGATGCCAGAAAAATCATGCTGCTCCTATCGACTGCGGGGGACCAAGCCATCCAAATTTTCAACTCGCTCACTTTTGCCAACGGCGAGGACAAGACCAAATTCAAGACCGTTTTAGTTAAATTCGACAGTCAGTGTGAAGTCAAAACGAATGAGAGCTTTGAGCGATATGTCTTCCAGCAACGCCTTCAGGGTAAGGATGAACCTTTCCAATCCTTTATAACTCATCTCCGTATATTAGCGCAGTCCTGCAACTATGGTGACACCGCTGATTCCATCATCAGGGATCAGATCGTGTTTGGGGTCCACTCCGACTCTTTGCGGGAGCAGCTCCTTAAAATAAAAAACATGACCCTGCCGCAATCGAGATGTGTAAAGTGCATGAACAGGCGAGAAGTCGGTACTCCCGTCTTAAATCGGCAGAACAGGAACAACTTGCCTCCCACGAGGCAGAGAGTGTACAGGCCATCGCCCGGATGCGGCGCCTCAGTATCGATGAAGGCGGCCGTTTCGCGTGCTTTTCCCGGGGCCCCATGCATGCGCACCAGGAACGGGAGAACGAAGCGGCCGAAGACCAAATTGCGCAGGTGCGAACGGCGGCTGGTCGCGCTGTGCATGTGCGACGACGCACGGAGCGTAACCAGATCAACATCATGGCGTGCCCGAACTGCGGCATCGCCCACTTAAAGCGGCAATACCCCAGGCGATGTTTAAATTGTGGGAACCTGGACATTATGCAGCAGTGTGCAGGTCTGCACCAGCGGTCATGGGCCAGCGATCCCATGTGCATTTGATGTGTGCAGCAAATGTGTTCGATGTGTGCAGCAAGAGCTACTGAATTATGACCCTGGTAGCACTACGGATCCAGAGGACGACTGCCTGGAGTCCCCATATCGTGTGGGCATCATCACTACATGTGAACATGCCTCCTCAAATTCAACAAGACGCCTATCTAGACTCAAGGTGGATTCTGCGGACGAATGGCGTGCTGTCATACACGTTAACCAATGCAGCATCCAGTTCAAGCTGGACACTGGTGCTTCAGCCAATCTCATATCTCAAGCAGATTTTGACTGCATCAAAAGGCAATCCAAAATTCTTCCGCCAGCCTGTCAGCTCCTTGATTATAATGGCAATGCCATTACTGCATTAGGATCTTGTCATCTGTTTGTCTCCAACAAGACCATCAATGCCACACTGCGATTCGAAATCGTCAAGCCTGACAAGGCTTCCCTGCTTGGTGCCCATGCATGTAAGCTACTCAATCTCGTCCAACGCATACATGCCACGTCCTCTGCCAATGTGGATCTTCAGGCTGACATTGATGACATCCTGGCGCAATACCCTGATGTGTTCAGTGGGATGGGTACGCTGCCGTACTGCTGCAAAATCTTACTCAGGCCTGATGCCACGCCTGTGATCCATGCTCCACGCCAGGTGCCGGCTCCTCTGAAGGAAAGTTTAAAGGCGCAGCTGCAGGAGCTCCAAGACCAGGGTATAATCTCTAAAGTGACGGAACTGACTGACTGGGTCAGCTCGATGGTCTGTGTGACGAAGCCCTCAGGAGAGTTGCACATATGTATAGATCCCAAGGATCTTAACCAGAACATAATGCGGGAACACTACCCATCCTGAAGCGGGAGGAACTAACCAGTGAGATGGCGCAAGCCAAATTCTTCACAAAGCTAGATGCATCACGTGGTTTCTGGCAGATACAGCTGGGCGAGTCCATCAGGAAGCTCTGCACGTTTAATCCAACTTTCGGAAGGTACTGTTACAACTGCATGTCGTTCGGCATTATTTCAGCCTCTGAAATCTTTCACAGGATCATGGAACAGATGATGGAGGGCATTGAGGGTGTGCGTGTCTACGTAGATGGTGTAATCATATGGCCCACGACCCCCGAGGAACACATATCTCGTTTCAAACACGTCTTTTGACGTATCCATGCAAACGGCCTCAAGTTGAACAAGGCAAGTGCTCCTTTGGCATGTCATCCATCAAGTTTTTGGGCGATCAAATATCCCAGCAGGTGTGCAACCAGATTCGGACAAAGTCAAGGCCATCAACACCATGAAGACCCCGGAAGACAAAAAGGCGATACTACGCTTCCTCGGTCTGGTTAACTTCTTGGGAAAATTCATTCCCAACCTCGCATCACACACCACGGCTCTCAGGCATCTGGTGAAGAAGTCCACTGCCTTTCAGTGGCTACCCACACATCAAGCAGAGTGGCTCGAGCTAAAGGCAAAGCTCACCACTGCTCTGGTACTAGCGTTTTTTGACCCGGAGAGGGAGACAAAAATCTCCACGGACGCCAGCCAGGACGGCATCGGTGCGGTGCTCCTACAGAAGGATGACTCCTCGTCCTGGGTTCCAGTGGCCTGTGCGTCATGGGCCATGACTCCTACTGAACAGAGATATGCTCAGATAGAAAAAGAGTGCCTGCGCCACCTAACCGGCATTGTAAAGTTCCATGATTACGTCTACGGTCTACCAACCTTCACAGTAGAGACTGACCACAGACCCTTTGTCCATATCATTCATAAGGGCTTGAATGACATGACGCCCAGGCTTCAGCGCATTCTCCTTTGACTCTGCGGGTACGATTTTGAGTTAATATACACACCAGGCAAGGAGCTAATAATTGCGGATGCCCTGTCCAGCTCCATCACCTCGCCCTGTGACCAGGTCGACTTCATCCGCCAAATTGATGCGCAGGTGCAACTGTGTGCCAGCAATCTCCTGGCCTCAGATGAAAGAGTGGTGAACATTCGAGAAGAGACTGCCAAGGATCCTTTTCTACAGGGGGTAATGCATCACCTTGTAAATGGTTGGCAGAAAGGCAATGCCCTCAGTTCTTTAATGTCAAGGACGACCTAACAGTCGTCAAGGGGATCCTCCTCAAGCTAGATCGTATCGTTATTCCTCGCAGCCTCCAGAGCTTAGTGCTCAAACAAATCCACGAGGGACACCTCGGTGTTGAGAAATGTAGGCGCAGGGCCCGGCAGGCTGTCAATTTGCCTGGAATCAACCAGGACATATCCAACATGCTCCTCAATTGTGCGACCTGCCAGCGTTTCCAGCCTGCTCAGGCCAAAGAAACACTCCAGCAACACGAGATCGTGACCTCTCCGTGGTCCAAGGTGGGAATCAACCTTTTTCACACCAATGGGCGGGACTATGTGCTCATCATAGATTACTTCTCAAGTTACCCGGAAGTTATGAAGCTGTCAGACCTCACATCAAGGACAGTCATCAAGGCCTGCAAGGAGACATTTGCCAGGCATGGTATTCCGCTCACTGTCAATGAGACAATGGTCCCTGCTTCCACAGCCAAGAGTGGTCCAATTTCGCCAAGCTGTACCAATTCAAACATATTAACTCAAGCCCGCACTACCCGAAATCTAACGGGAAGTTCGAGAAAGGGGTCCATATCATGAAGCAACTGCTCTGCAAGGCTGCGGACTCAGCTTCTGACTTCAACCTTGCGCTCCTGGCATACAAGGCAACCCCTCTGTCCACCGGTATGTCTCCGGCCCAACTCCTTATGAATAGAGACCTGCGGACGACTGTTCCGGCCATTCACTTACCAGACCTGGATCACCTCCCAGTGCTGCAAAAGGTGCAGCAACTCAGAAACCGGCAAAAGCTGACATACGATGCTCATGCTGCTGATTTTCCTGTGCTCTCTCCGGAAGATGCTGTTCGCATCAAGCTACCTGATGGAGGCTGGTCAGCCCCAGCTGTTGTTGTTCGACAGGCTTCTCCCAGGTCGTTTGTGGTTCGTACGGCTGATGGCTCCATTGTCAGGCGCAACAGAAGGGCACTGCTCACACTTGCCTGCCCACCACCGAATCTCACCTTTCCAGCTGCCTCCTTCGGACACCTCGCTCCACGAGGCCACCAATCTGGCTGCAATCCCGCCTGTCAAGGTGCTGTCGTCCCCACCTCCACCTCTCAGGCAATCGACAAGGATCCGACGCCAGCCCCAAAGATTGGACTTATAGACATTTATCTTGTACATATTGTTCTGTATCTGCACTCTAGACATCTTCCATGTACATATGCATTCACTCGCCATTTACTGTAAATACTTATATCTGTATATCCTGTCGTGTATGCTCTAAGCAACCGACAAATTTTTTTTAAAAGGGGGGGATGTCATGTTATGCATTCATGCACATAATGAGATACAGACAGGCAGTGACAGACACCCAATGCAGCCAATCAACACACAGGACAGAACACAACCAATCACCAGACAGAACACTAGAGAGGGTTTCCCACTATAAAAAACATGGGGATCAGCACTCCGCCTCTTTCCACTGGTGACAACTGTAGTGACAGTCAAGGTGTATATATCAGTTAGCACCTTCTACACGTGGCTCAGAGCTAGTCTGGTCTAGTTAGTTATACTAAGCACGCTTAGAGTAGTAGAGTGTCAACCCACAGCAAGCTGTGTGCACTGTTGCAGAAGTTCAATAAATCGTATTGAACCAACGTCTAAGTTTGCTGCATGCTTTCCAGTACAACTGCATCCAGTTGCAGTCCATGTTACCCCAGGGTGAATAACACGTCAGAGTTAATGGCAGTTGTGGATGTGGAGATGGAAAGTGTGGAAGTTGCATGGAGAGAAAGCAACGGTGGGAGATCAGGTGACGGCACTGAGAGGGAAGCACAGAAAGGTGAGCTCTGAACTCATACTGGGGATAGCAAGTTCAAAATAAGGGCATTAGATTTTATTTGGAGCTTATTTGTATTGAATATTAAATGCTTGGAAGTGTTAAATTATTTTACAATTTACCAGGACTCCTTTAATAACAATCCAGATGTTGCAACTGTTCAATCAAGTCACATCACCCAGAGTCTTTGTTTGATGCAATATAATTGGCTCCGTCACAAAAACAACCAATTAGAAATGACACTGTCGGCGCCAATCACAAATCAAAAGAGAACAACTTATATTTATTTCACAACTTTCAAGAGGTCATGATGACCCAAGGGGCTTCAAAGGCAGTGAAGTATTATTGAAGTGTGGCAGCTTATTCTTACGAAGCAAAATCCCCAAATTGGCATCGCAGTAGATAGAGAGAAACTATTTCTTTTGGTGGAAGAGTTCAGAATGAGAGGTTATATAACCTGAAAATTAGAGCTAGGCTGTTCAGCACTGATCTTACGAAGCACTTCACAGCACAAAGGATTGTAAAAAGCTGGGAATCGCTCCCTCAAACATCTATTGACACTGAGTTAATTGAAAACATCAAAGCTGATATTGATAGGTTATTTGTGAGCTAAGAGTGTTAAGAAAAATGCATCATGTGGGGTTGAGTGGAAGGGTTGTGGGGGAGGGGGGCGATGGGTGTTAATGGGGGCTATGGGTGATTCCTGATTCCTTTTTGTCACTTGTTTATGTGAAAATGTGGGCGAATGTTTGGGGTTTGGTGGGAGGATGGGATCGTTGTTATTGATATGGGGATTGACATATTTGTTACTGATTATTGTTTATTGTTGGTGGCTGTAAATTTGGGAGAAAATGCAAAAATGGAGAAGAATAAAGAAATATATATTTTTTTAAATAGGTAAACCGAGTAATGATACACACAAGACTAATTTGATTGAATGGTGGAACAGGTTTGAGGGGTTGAATGGTCTATTCCTGTTTCTATGTTCCCAAATTAACCAGACAATCAAGTTTCTGGGTGAAATATGAGGTACAAATAGAATCATAGAATGGTTACAGCTCAGAAGGTGGACATTCAGCTCTTTGGGCGAGATCTATTGGCCATATTGTGCCCAAAAAAGCAATGAAGCATGGCCGGTAGATGTCAGGAGATCCCTCTTCTGGGATTTACCCGGTTTACCACGCCTCACGAGGCATCTTCTCAGTGCTTAAAATTGGGCTAAGAGCAGCCTCCGCCGTGCGTCCCCCGCTGAGGCCCCCCTCCTCCCCCAATCTACCCCCAAATGGCTGTTCGATAGCGTGGTGTTTCTTGGCACTCCAAGTGCCGGGAAACACCCGGCTAATTGCACGCGAAGACATTCTGTTCCCATTCGGATAAATTGTGCCCTTTCTGTCTGTACCACCCCCCGTAACAGCAATTCACTGCTCTGCATTTTCCCCATAATTCTGAAAATATGTCTTCTCCAGATAATGGTCCAATTCTCTTTTGAAAGCCATGATTGAATCTGCCTCCACCTCACGCTCAGGCAGTGCATTCCAGATCCTGACCACTCTCTGAGTAAAACCCTTTCTCCTCATGCCACTGTTGCTTCTTTTGTCAATCATCTTGAACCAATGACCTCTGATTCTCAATCCTTTCACCAATGGGAATAGTTTCTTCTGTATCTGCTCTGTTCGGCCCTCTCATGATTGTGTACACCTCTATCAAATCCCCTCTCAACCTTTTTTTTCCTCAAAAGAAATATTAGCGAAACACCTCTGCATTTATGGGAGTTGTTATGATGATGTGAGAGAGCAGAGATGTAACTTCTTATCGAAAGACAGCAGCATTACACCAAAGTATCAGTTTGACATATGTGCGCCAAGCCTGGAAGGGAACCTGGGGCTTCGACCTTTGACTCAGATCAAGTGATCTATCAATCAGCAATAGTTTTTTTTAAATTCCTTTATCAGAGTTGCAAAGCCAGAGCTCAGAGTGTGCCCAGAGGCAAACCCCTAATCCAGATCCTTGCCTGCTCCAGAAACCAATTCAAATTGAATCCAATTCATGGTCCCCACAAGAGAGACATACCAGATCCAGGCATTATACCTGACCTCACGCTCATCTTAGCCAAAGATGTGCTTTACCATGTGGAAAAGGTGCAAACACAACTCAATTCAGAAAGATCTGACATGAACAAATCAAAAAACTTCCACAAGTGATTTTGAATTATTAAACAGGAAAGCTATCTTCTATATACATGTTTTTATATAATATTTATATATATAAACCATGCGCAGTAAAAATAGTCCTGAAGGACAGCAGAATAGAAAGGTTCAGTGTATAATTAGTTATCGTTTACCGCTGTTTATTGTTATCGTCAGCAGTAGGCTGCCCCATTTGACACAATGTTTTCCCATTGATCTTCTTTTCAAGAGAAAAGTAAATCTCAGATGCATTGTTACCCAATAGTAGGTACATAAATTGACTTCAAAGTAAAGCCTTTTTGCCTGGAACCTAATGTTTTTGATAAAAATACATATGTTTCTGATCCATAAACCAAGTCATGATTTATAAGAAAGGCCTTTATGACCCTGATTTGGACTGGGTGAAAGCTGGCTTTGTGAGTTTCTTATATCTGGTACTGGATGTATAAATTCAGTTCAACTACATTGAGCGGGATTCTCCCCTACCCGGTGGGGCAGGGGGTCCCAGCGGGACGGAGTGGCATGAACCACTCCGGCGTCGGGCCGCCCCGAAGGTGCAGAATCCTCCGCACCTTTAGGAGCTAGGCCCGCACCTTTAAGTGCTTGGCCCGCTCCGGAGTGGTTGGCGCCCTGCCGGCTGGCGTGGAAGGCCTTTGGCGCCACGCCAGCCGGGGCCGAAGGGACTCGAGTCCGCGTATGCACGGGAACGTCAGCGGCTGCTGACGTCATCCACGCGCATGCGCAGGGGGGGTTCACCCACGCGTCGGCCATGGCGGAGGCTGATGGTCGGCGCGTA
This sequence comes from Scyliorhinus torazame, assembly GCF_047496885.1. Lineage (NCBI taxonomy): Eukaryota > Metazoa > Chordata > Chondrichthyes > Carcharhiniformes > Scyliorhinidae > Scyliorhinus > Scyliorhinus torazame. The sequence goes on along the minus strand of NC_092715.1, from coordinate 191,538,014 downwards.
GGAAACGAGTGCCCCCACGGCACAGGCCCGCTCACGGATCGGTGGGCCCCGAACGCGGGCCAGGTCACCGTGGCAGCACCCCCTGGGGCCAGATCGCCCCGCGCCCCCCCCAGGACCGCGGAGCCCGGCCGCGCCGCCAGGTCCCGCTAGTAAGGGACCTAGTTCAATTTACGCCGGCGGGACTAGCATAGAAGCAGCGGGACTTCGGCCCATCGCGAGCCGGAAAATCGCCGGGAGGGGCCAGCTGACCGGCCCGGCGCGATTCCCGCCCCTGCCGAATCTCCGGTGCCGGAGAATTTGGCGGCCGGCCGGGGGTCGGAGAATCCCGCCCAATTGCTGCGGATATAAGGGCGGGATTCTCCAGTCTCCAAGCTGCGTGTTTCTCAGCAAAGCACCGTTCATTGTGTCATGATATCCACATCAGCATATCATGGTGCAATCACACACACACTGATGGACAGGCAGTTGGACCAACCAACACACACATAACATTGCAGCCAATCACCAGTAAGAGCACACGCACTATAAAACAGGGAACACCACAGTTCCCACTCATTCTACCAGGAGATAGCTCAGAGCACAGAGCTCACAGCGTGCCACTCAGACATAGACCATGTGCTGAGTGCTGCACTAAGATAGTGATAGGGCTGGGTCCACAGGTTAGCTGGTGAAGCACGTACCCAAGCCAGCAGTTAGTTGTTGCCATAGTTAAGACAATAAAACAGAGTTGTACCATCTACAGCCGTGTTGGATCATTTGTGCATCAGAACACCCAACACAACACATTGGTGGCGGGATTGTTTCTTCCCATAACGTGTCAATGTATTCCCATTGAAGCCACCCTAAGCCGCTGGAAAACCCACGGGCGGGGGTGCACAGCCAGCGGGAAAAGAGAATGCCAATGACCAGAGAATTCCGGCCCATAGACTTAATTGCATTTGCATGCTTCCCTTAAAGAAAATGTTAATTTTGTAATAAACATCGAAGCAAATCTTAGTATTCTCCAGAATCACTTTAAAGCTGAATGAGATAAACCAACATCATTAATTGCAGATTCCGGTTTACTTCCTACCTTGGAGCTGCCAGATTATGGATCAAGACAATTAGCAGCAGAAAATGTCAAGTGCAGACCAAAGGGATAATCATCCAAATACTCTTGGTCAGCAAAAAAAACTTACGACCAGCTGATTATTCCAGGAAATCAGGCTTGCATCAAGAAAGGGCAATTTTGATTACCAACAGCGTTTAACTCAATACAACTCTGCATTAGTTTGTTCAATTCTGAAACTGCGTGTAAACATTGGGCAGGTTTTAAAGAAGAGCAGCAAGTGAGCTAGGAGGAAAGAAAAGAGAACTTGCACTCCACATTCTGGAAAGGAAGGTGGTAGAAGGGCATCTGACTGAGGTGAATAAAATCATAGAATTTACAGTGCAGAAGAAGGTCATTCGGCCCATCGAGTCTGCACCGGCCCTTGGAAAGAGCACCCTACTTAAGCCCACACTCCACCCTATCCCCGTAACCCAGTCTAACCTTTTTGACACTAAGGAGCAATTTAACATGACTAATCCACCTAACCTGCACATCTTAAGACTATGGGAGGAAACCGGAGCACCCGGAGGAAACCCATGCAGACACGGGGGGGGAAAGTGCAAATTCCACAGAGACAGTGACGTGAGGCTGGAATTGAACCGGGTTCCCTGGAGCTGTGAGGCAGCAATGCTAACCACTGTGCCACCGTGACTCCCAAATATTAATTGATTTGGGGAAGGTAAATGCAGAATATATCCTCACGTTAAACCAGAAAATAGGATTTAAATTGGTGTAATGTGAATTGAAAACATTTATTAATTCTTTTAGTCAAAGGGTAATTAATTTTTGGAATGTTTGGCACATTGATGTGTAGAAACAAAAACATTAAGAATATTCAAATTATGAAGAAATATTCATGGTGGAGATTTAAGTAACCATATGAAATTGGTTAACACTAAGAAAGGCATGGTCAAATTAGGTGCAGTCAGCGTAGATTTATAAGAGAGTGGAAGGTCATCCGTGACTAATTTAATTGATCTTTTTCAAGGAAGCAGATAAAGAGAATATGGTGAATTCTGAGTTTTTCAGAAGATGTTTTTTTTTAAATTTAGAGTACCCAATTCATTTTTTCCAATTAAGGGGTAATTTAGCATTGCCAATCCACCTAGCCTGCACATCTTTGGGTTGTGGGGGCGAAACCCACGCAGACACGGGGAGAACGTGCAAACTCCACACGGACAGTGACCCAGAGCCGGGATCGAACCTGGGACCTCGACGCCGTGAGGCAGCATGGCTAACCCACTGCGCTACCGTGCTGCCCTGTTTTGCAGAAGATGATTGATAAGGTGTCACGTAAGAGACCTGTAATGAAAACTGAAGCATGTGCTACTGAAGGAAATGTAATGGAATATGCACAAAGAGATGGGTAGCAGAATGCTAAGTACGTTGATGTTTGCAGATTGCCAGGTGTGAGTGGTGGTTTGTTGCTGATAGCTGTCTTCATACCTCCTTTGCTTTCCATTACACACAAGATCACTGATATTGAAGTTTGCTGAAGATATATTTGGGGCATATCAAGCTACGATGTGGAGGCTGGAGGTTGCAGGGCAATGGCATGTTCAGTGGGTGGATAGGTATCACAGCCAAGCATAGAGGAATTGTAAGAAGGGTGTTTTGGAAATAAAAATAACGAGAGTTGAAGAACAGCGTGTTCAAGAAGTATGGGGTTATGGATCTTTGAATGCAGCAGTTAGTTAGAAAGGTCATCGAATGATAATGGGACTTTGCGGTTTTACGCACAGGGCATTGAGTATTCAATAAGAAAACTCCTATTAATCCCTATTTGCCCTTGGTTTGTTCCCTTTATTTTCTATTGTTTTGCCTTTTATAACTTTTGTTCCTGGACAAAAATTCATCTCTGCCTTTAAGATGGACTTCAGCTTTAATTTACAAAAAAAATGAACCCCAGCATGCTGTGCTGTCACTCTGACATCATTGATGACACATCTTGATGGAGTTCGCTGTCAACCATCCGACTGTTTCAGTTTGTTGGGCCTTATCAATGGATTGTGCAGATTGGTCTGTTTTTCTCTGGAATGTTCCTTATTCTGTGAGAATGTGCTTTTGCTTTTAGTTTTGGTTTGATCAAGAAGCTGGAGGACCATAGCACTGATCTCCCTCTCTCTCTGACATGATGGACTCTGTCTAAAGATTCAAATTAAGGACTTTTCTCTCTCTATACAGTCAGACTGAACGGTAAGGAAGTTAAGTCCAGCAGCAGCTACAGGCAGGGCCAGTTGTTTAAAGAACTCTCTTTCAAATCTCGTGAGGGGAACACTGTTTTTCCTCAGTAAGGCTAGGGGATATTCTGGGGGTGTTGAAAACAAATAAGTATTACAAGGCCTGAGGCAGATCTTCCAAGTGAACACTCAGGTTAATACATGGCAAAGTGGCTCCTCAGAGGGAATCCTACAGCCGGAGCATACTGATGGAGTGTTCTTACCAGGAGATCATCTCTAATCATGCCTTGGTGGCTTCAATCCTAAAGCATCCTGGGAGGATAGCCTTCAACAACAATTTCAACAGCTGAAGCAACGACGCTCATCTTCCATTTCTTTTGTTTTGGCTTTTATAATTTTTGTACTTGAACAAAAATTCACCTATGCCTTTACGATGGACTTCACCTGTAATTTTTTAAAAAAAGAACCTCCAAAAGGCTGTGATGTTGCTCTGATATCAATGATGACACATTTTGATGGACTTGGCTGTCGGCCCGTAGACTGTTTCAGATTGCCGGGCCTTATCAATGGATCGTGCTGATTGATCAGGGTTTTCTCTGGATTGTTCCTTACTCTTGTGAGACTATATTTTGCTTTTAGTTTCAGTTTCATCAAGAAGCTGGAGGGCCACAGCCCTGATCTCTTTCCCTAACCTAATGGACTCTGTCTAAAGAATCAAAATAAAGATCTTTTGCTCTCTACAGTCAGATTGAACTGTAAGGAAGTTCAGTCCAGCAGCAGCTGCAGGCAAGGCCAGTTGTTAAAAGAACCCTTTTTAAAATCTAGTGAAGGGAACTCTGTTTTTCCTCAGTAACGCCAGGGGACAGGCAGGTGGGCTTTGATTCTGCAAGTTTCAATGAGATCCCAACATCCTTCTGAACTCCATTGAGTGCAGACACAGAGTCTTCAACAGTTCCTCATATGACAAACTCTTCATTCCTGGGAACATTCTTGTGAGTCTCCTCTGAATCCCCTCCAAGACCAGCACATCCTCCCTTAGATACGGGGCCCAAAATTGCTCATAATATTCCAAATTGGGTCTGTCCAGAGCCTTACATGGCCTCAGCAGTACAACTCGGCCCTCTCAAAATTAATGCTAACATTGCATTTGCCCTCCTATCTGCTAACTGAACCTGTGTGTCAACCTTAAGAGAATCCTGGACTAAGACTTCTCAATCTTTTTGTGCTTCAGATTTCTGAAGCCTTTCCCCATTTAGGTAATAGACTATGCCTCTATTCTTTTTACCAGAGCGCATAACCTCACACTTTTCCACATTATATTCCACTTGGCACTTTTTTGCCAACTCTCCTGGCCTGTCCAAGTCCTTCTGCAGCCTCCCCACTTTCTCAAAACTACCTGTACCTCTACATAGCTTTGGATCATCTGCAAACTTAGCAACAATTCCCTCAGTTCCTTCGTCCAGATCGTTAATGTATATCATGAATAGTTGTGGTCCCAACACTGACCCCTGATGAACATTGCTAGTCACCGGCTGCCATGCTGAATAGGACCCCTTTCCCCCCACTCTCTGCTTTCTGCCAATCAACCAATCCTCTATTCATGCCGGAATCTTACACTTAACACCATGGGCTCATATCTTATTTAGCAATCTCCTGTCCGGAACCTTGTCAATGGCCTTTTTGGAAATCCAAATAGATCACGTCCACTGGCTCTCCTTTGTCAAAGTTACTTGTTACATCCTCAAAGAATTGTCAGGCATGACCTACGCTTGATGAAGCCGTGCTGACTCAGCGCTATTTTGCCATGCATTTCCAAGTACTCCGCAGTCCCATGCTCTTTATCGGAGTCTAAAGTCTTACCAATGACTGAAGTCAGGCTAACTGGCCTATAATTTCCCGTCTTCTGTCTCCTTCCCTTCTTAAACAGGGATGTTACATTAATCATTTCCTAGTCCTCTCGGACCCTCCCTGACTCCAGTGATTCCTGAAGGATCACCACCAATGCCTCCATAATCCCCTCAACTATCTCCATCAGAGCCTTGGGATGTAGTCCATCCGGTCCAGGTGATTTATCCACCTTCAGACCTTTCAGTTTACCCAGCACCTCCTTTGTGATGGCCACTAGACTCGCCTCCGCCCCCGACTCAGTAGAAGTTCTGGTATGCCACTGGTGTCTTCTACCATGAAGACTGATTCAAACTACCAATACAGTTCCTCTGCCATTTCTTTGTTCCCCATTACTACTTCTCCATCTTCATTTTCCAATGGTTCAATGTTCATTCTTGCCTCTCTTTTACCTTTTATCTATCAAAAAAAACTCTTGCAATCTTTTTTACACTCATATTTCATCTTCTCCCCTCTTGTTGCTTCTTTAGTTGTCCTCTGCTTGCTTTTAAAGTCTTCCAAATCCTCTGGCTTCCCACTAATACTCGCCACATTGTATGCTTTTTGTTTAGTGCTGCCCTTGACTTCCTTTGTCAGCAATGGTTGCCTCGTCCTCCCCTTAGCATGTTTCCTCCTCCTACAGATGAATTTCTGTTGTGCTTTCCAAATAACACCCATAAAACCCCTGCCATTGCTATTCCACTTTCTTCCCTGATAGGCTCCCCTTCCGATCAACTATGGTCACCTCCCTTTCATGTCTTTGTTAATACCTTCATACAATTGTAATACCGTTACATCTAATTACAGCTTCTCCCTCCCAAACTACAGGGTGAATTCTATCATATTGTGGTCATTGCCCCCAAAGGGTTCTTTTACCATAAGTTCCTTAATCAAGTCTGCCTGATTACACATCACCAAATCCAGAATTACCTGTTCTTACGTCGACTCTACCACAAGCTGCTCCAAAAAAACATCTTGTAGACATCCACAAATTTGTTTTCTTGGGATCCGCTACCAACCTGATTTTCCCAGTCCACCTCCATGTTTAAGTCCCCCATCATTGTTGTAACATTGGGCGGGATACTCTGTCCCACCAGCCCCGCTTTCTGGCACGGTGCGCCCCCGTCGGCAGCAGGATTCTCCGTTCCTGCAGCTGGCCAATGGGGTTTCCCATTGTGGTCCCCTCCAACCCATCGGAAGCGTGCGTGGGCTGCCGGTGAAGCAAGGGATCCCGCCCACCGAGAATCCCAACGATTGCCTTTCTTAAATGCCTTTTCCATCTCCTGATTTATTTTCTGCCCCACAACCTGACTACTGCTAGTGAGTCAGTACATAACTCCCACCAGGGTCTCTTTTCCCTCGTGATTCCTCAACTTTATCCACACAGATTCTACACCTTCCAACTCTATATCGCTTCTTGCTATTGATTTAATTTAATTTCTTACTAACAAGGAAACTCCACCCGCTCTGGCCATCTGCCTGTCCTTTTGATAGTACACATACCCTTGGATATTTAGATCCCAGCTCTGATCTCCTTGTAACCATGTCTCTGTGATGCCCACAACATCGTACCCACCAATTTTAATGTGTGCTTCAAGCTCATTTGCCTTGTTTCATATACTGCGCATGTTTAGGTACAACACCCTAAATCATGTGATGACCGCGCCGCTTCTCATAGTTGTCCTCTTATCTGTTGTGCTTGAAGTTAGGTTCCTGCCGCTTTAGATCATAGATCATAGAATTTACAGTGTAGAAGGAGGCCATTTGGCCCATCGAGTCTGCACCGGCTCTTGGAAAGAGCACCCTACCCAAGGTCAACACCTCCATCCTATCACCATAACCCAATAACCCCACCCAACACTAAGGGCAATTTATCATGGCCAATCCACCTAACCTGCGCATCTTTGGACTGTGGGAGGAAACCGGAGCACCTGGAGGAAACCCACGCAGACACGGGGAGGATGTGCAGACTCCGCACAGACAGTGACCCAAGCCGGAATCGAACCTGGGACCATGGAGCTGTGAAGCAATTGTGCTATCCACAATGCTACCGTGCTGCTTTACATACTCTTGTTCTGCTACTTGTTCTGAAAAATGTATTAACCTCTCCTGATAATGCCGCCCTTGAACTAGTTTGAAATCCTCATTATTAACCTGAACTCTTACCTTCTCCTTTAACTTTGATTTTCTAATTTTCCACACAACTGAACCCTCCCACCCACTATTTAGTTTAAAGTCCTATCTACAGCCCCAGTTATGTGATTCGCCTGGATTCTGATCCCAGCATAATTCAGCAGAAGACCGTGCCATCGGAATAACTCCCTCCTTCCTCAATACTGGTGCTCATGTCCCACGAATTTGTGCCCATTTCTCTCATGCCAACCTTTGAGCCACGTGTTTACCTCTTTAATCTTATTGACCCTGTGCCAATTAACTCGTGGCTCAGGTAGTAATCCAGAGATTATTACCTTTTTGGCTCTGCTTTTAAATTTAGCCCCTAGCTGCTCATATTCCTTCAGCATATCCTAGTTATACCAGCATGGTGCTTGAGGGGGAAGAGCTGTTTGTTACGAATAGCAATCAGTTTAGATGATGGGGATAAAATGATAAAGGGAAAGGTTTGTGATTTACTGGAAACATCACGCTGGCAAGGTTCATAACAGCTTTGTGAAGACAGGAAACAGTGGAGGGGATACTGCCAAAGACACCAAGATCAGGATAGCCCCCGGGGGCAGAGGGATATGCCTAAGAAGTGCCCTGGCACTGCCCCCTGGCACAGGTTGACGCAACCATGTTGTCAGTGCCAGCCTGGCAGTGCTAACCTGGAGGTGCCAATCCAGCAGTCCCAACACATGCCGACTTGGCAGTGCCAGCCCATGTCAGCCTGGAAGTGCCAACCTGTGCCAGGGAACAGTGCCGGGGTGAGCATTCTGGGGAACCCCATTTTTGGGGTGTGCCCATGTTATGCGTGGCAGTGAGGGGGGCACCGTTCAGTGAGGGAGGGGGGAGCACTCACAATATTGCTGTGGCGGTTGTAGGTGATCGGGGGTGAGGTGGGGTGGTGGGGGGGAGGGGAGTGCGGGAAAGAGAGTACCTGATATTTGTGTGGTGGTGGAGGGGAGAGACCACAATAATCTTGCAGTGGAGGGGGAGGTCTGGGGAGTGTTTTCCTCTCTGCAGATCTGGACGCCACTTAAAGATGGTGTCCTAATCTCTGTGGAGCCGGCCTTACTGGTTCTATCAGGTCCCACCCCGCCAGATTGATGGGAGAAACCATGCCCCAAATTTTGTTTTGGTCAGAGTGGCTTACGATCTGATCTGGAAACTCGGCGGTGCAACTGGAGAGATACATGTTAATTTTCAGCCAGAGCCTCACACTGATATATAGTGGGAAAATTCAACACCTTATTTAGGGGGAACGTATGCTGGGGAAGCCATTGAAGTGTATTTCAATATATTAAATATATTAACTGAGCTTTTTCTCTGGGTGGGAATCTTGTTACACCACTGACGAGGGGGTGGGAAAGTCATAGAAAGGGATCTCGCCACCTGAATTCTCATTTCTGTGGTCTCACGAGATTTTATGCTTGTTTAATACTTTATTTATCCAACTGTTTGGAACATCTTGCTGACTTTCCCAGCCGCTTATCTCTCCCAGACTTATTTACTCCACTGTATAAATATCAGGCCCTTCTGCTCGATCATTGGACTTCACCGCGGACCTGAGTTGCGACAGGTGCCAGGAACCGAGTCTCGCAGCCGCCGTCGACCCTAGGGTCCCCGACGAGCAGATGGGCATGAGATTTGTGTTATCTTCTTGTTTAATATTCTTTTTATATTATATTCTTATTTGAATTATTCTTTGCTAATAAAGTAGAGTAGACGAACTTCGTCGTTGTTCACTTAATTACGAATCATAAAGAACCCTTGCAGCAATCCAAGACATGATGCTTTTGGTGGGATGTGGCACTTGAACAAACATTCACTGACCTTGACCATCGTGCAAGATCACTGAACTCCTCTCCGGCACTATATCCAGGTCTTTGGGGCTGCTGGCATTGACTGCAAAGATGACCCATTGCATTCAAAGTGTCTGATTGGAGGGTCACTTGCATCATTGTGGATAGAGGCACTGTGTCTTCTTCACCAGTTCCTGCACCAAGACCTCCAGTGCTCCTTTGGAGAACCTTTGAGTGCATTTCTTGCCATCTTATATCATTCTTATGACTTTTCAGGTCAAACCCACTTTTGCAATTACTTCCAGCATCTGCTCCAATCAGCATGCACCTCCAGTTTAAGGACTGCAGGTTTGTTTTATGTTGCACAGTGTCATGCCCAGTATAGGCATAAAGCTATTACACGTTTTAATGTTGAATTTTGTTTATAAGTGGACAGAAAAGCTTTTATGATGATGGCATCATATCATGTTATTTTGGAGGTATCAGATCCAGACAGACCTGAAATTCAGGCAAATACATTAGTACATATGGACAATTAGAACCACTTGTGGAATTCACCATATCCTTTTATTAACAATGAACCATCAACAAACAGGGCTATGATTGACCAGATGATTTATCTTTCTGCATCAGTGTGGACAATAGAGATGTCAAAACTCAATGGGTGTTAGCCAAACAGGAAATTGATCTAATTGGCCTTTGACCTTCCATTGTATTTTGGATGGCTCCTCATCCCAAATACAGAAGCCTTGGCTGTTTGGAATTCTCGAGATGTGAAAAACCACAACAGAATTTGTTGGCTGGTTCAACACACCACCTGATTCAGAAAAGGACTTTGGATTTGTCACAGTTCAAATGGTAAAGCAGCCAAATTTGTCACCAGCTTTTAAAAATAACAGAAGAACTTGTTCAGGTCGGAAACATCATGACAAATACTGTCAGAAACAGCACCTAAGCCACTGAACCCGCTGTAAGGTAATTACTCAGCCAAGGTAATATGCAGCTTTACCTTGCAAGTGGGAGAAGGACTCTTCCCCCCAACCTATTCGAACTTCAGGTCCTTCTGAGAGCCAACCGATTGGCAATACAACTACATCAATTTTTGTAGCTTACTAAGAATCCATTGCTTTTATAAGACCTCCCCTCCTGTTAAAGCATCAATTCATCCAAGAAACAAAAGGGATTGAAATAATTCTAGATTGTAATTCTATTTTTTTTTTCTTCATTGGTATCTGATTGCATGTCTGATAGTTTCCATGAGATATCATTTTTTAAACATGCAAGACAAATGTGTAATACTAAATTATCTTCTTTATTTTTAAATTCACAAAAGATTACTGATGGAAATAATTTCAATTGGGACAAATCACACTGAGGGTAAGAAAACGCCCTAACTTTATACAGTTAAGTACTTTGATCATGAACAAGAGAAACATAAACATCATCTATAACAACAGGCTAACTTGTCTCAAAGTAGCCTCTCATGATTCAGTGCTGCTTGCTCAGGCCTGCAGCCACTCATGAGCATGCTTGGTGCTATCTGCAATTATTGAAATAGACAAGTAGCACCATGTTTGCATGCTTTTGACAAGGTGCCACACAAAAGATTGCTGCATAAAATAATGATGCATGGAATTAAGGGTAAAGTAGTAGCATGGATAGAGGATTGGTTAATTAATAGAAAGCAAAGAGTGGGATAAATGGGTGTTTCTCTGGTTGGCAATCAGTAGCTAGTGGTGTCTCGCAGGATTGTTCACAATTTGGAGTTGGGGACCAAGTGCAATGTGTCCAAGTTTGCAGACGACACTGAGATGAGTGGTGAAGCAAAACGTGCAGAGGATACTGGAAGTCTGCAGAGGGATTTGGATAGTTTAAGTGAATGGGCTAGGGTCTGGCAGATGGGATACAATGTTGACAAATGTGAGATTATCCATTTTGTAGGAATAACAGCAAAAGGGATTATTATTTAAATGATAAAATATTAAAACATGCTGCTGTGCAGAGAGACCTGGGTGTGCAAGTGCATGAGTCGCAAAAAGTTGATTTACAGATGCAACAGGTGATTAAGGAAGCAAATGGAGTTTTGTCCTTCATTGCTAGAGGGATGGAATTTAAGACTAGGGAGGTTATGCTGAAAATTATAAGGTATTAGTGAGGCCACACCTGGAGTATTGTGTTTAGTTTAGGTCTCCTTACCTGAGAAAGGACGTACTGGCGCTGGACGGTGTGCAGAGGAGATTCACTAGGTTAATCCCAGAGTTGAGGGGGTTGGATTACTAGGAGAGGTTGAGTGGCCTGGGACTGTACTCATCGGAATTTAGAAGGGTGTGGGGGAGGGGGGGATCTTATCGAAACATATAAAATTGTGAAGCAAATAGATAGGATAGATGCGGGGAGGCTGTTTCCACTGGCGGATAAAAGCAGAACAGGCGGACATAGCCTCAAAATAAGGGGAAATAGATTTAGGACTGAGTTTAGGAGGAACGTCTTCACCCAAAGGGTTGTGAATCTATGGAAACTCCCTGCCCAGTGAAGCAGTTGAGACTCCTTCATTAAATGTTTTCAAGATAAAGATAGATAGATTTTTGAAGAATAAAAGAAGAAAGGTGTTTGGACGGGGAAGTGGAGCTAAGTCCAGAAAAGATCAGCCATAATCTCATGGCGGAGTAGGCTCAAAGGGCCAGGTGGCCTACTCCTGCTCCTAGTTCTTATGTTCTTACATGACTGGCAATGTGTAGTGAAAATTTCCACCTGTTTTCTTTTCCATTAGTAGTATAAGGTATATAAAATTTTTGCAAAAGTCATCAAATGCCACTTTTCCTGCATTTAGCTAATTAACTTTGTTATAATTTTAAAACATATTCATTATCCTGTTGTTTTATTAAAATAATAGGCATAATGAATATGTTATGGGCCAAAACACTTTTTTTACTTCCATCCTATTTGTATCATCTTTGGAGACGAGCTTAGAGCACAAGCTGTCAATGGTTCGTCTATTTAAAATAATACAGCATCAGTCATAGCCAATATTTCAGTGTACAAATACGAGTAACACATCTGTAGTTGGAACATTTATCTACTGCTACACTGGTCCCTTCTGTTATCCATGACGGGTGTTCATTGTAATTTATTCATTGACTGAGATCAAAAATTACCCTTTTGCTATCAGAATATCCACAACAACATATAAAATATCCACAATAACAGCAACTTATATTTATGTAGCTCCTTCATTCTAATAAATAGTCCGAATGATCTTCACAGGAGCATTATATATTTTTTTTAATGGTATTTAGCCAGATTGAAATACATTACAGCAGATGGAAGAGATAGGTTTTAAGGAGCTAAAGGATGACAGAGAAGTAGAGAGTGGCAAGATGTTAGGAGGGGTTTCCAGAGTATAGGGACGAGGCAATGGTGATGTAGGTTATTTACAGTCATAAGCCAGGGAAATTATAACGGGGAACAAAGAAATGGAAGAAAAATCAAACACCTGCTGTTTTCAGTCTTGACTATTTTTCAAACTATCCCGAAATGGCTCGACTGTCAAGCGTAACGGCAAGCAGTGTAATACTGCACACCGAGTCTATTTTTGCTGGACACGGAATTCCGCAAGCCGGCGTGAGTGACAACAATCCTTGTTTTAGCTGTAAAAAGTGGTACCACGTCGCAGCCATGTATGAATCCGTTGTACCCTCAAGCCAATGGAAAAACTGAAAAAGGTGTACAGATTGTTAAGCAATTGGTGAAGTCAAAGTCACTTCCTGCATGACTGTTAGCCCCTCCCCCAGTCACCGTGCACCTCCTCTTTAAAAGATGAGACAGGAGACGTTAGCTTTAAGTACGGCTAGCTGCTAAGAATCAAGGAACAGTGCAGTTAGCACTGGCTGGGCGCTGCAATCATTCAAGTGAACAGGCAGCACAAAGTTGGCATGCTGTCTGCATTGCAATCAATGGGCAGAGGTTAATTGCACATCACGATCCCTGCACTTGTTTTCAGGTATCCTCCAATTTAGCTCCCGCAGTGGGCAAAAATTTGCCTTTCTCTCAGGTAGTTTATTGCATAAGATTTGAAATTTAAATGATCAAAGGAAAAAAAAAATCCCTTTTCAACCCCATAAATATCCATTGTTATGTGATTGAGCTAAGCTGCCATCACACTAATTAATTTTCTTCACAAAGCATTTTCCCTTTGTGAGGAACTAATTCCACGTCTATTATTTAGAATTTGTACCTGAACATTAAACTTGATTTATTTGATGTTGGTTGGCAGCATTTGATTTTCTGTAAAACAATCCACTGCATAGGAATGTCACCATGAGCAACGGCAAACCTTTCCATTCTGACTGCAGACTCTAGGCTTCTCATCACATTAAAACTGTCTCCCAGCTAATGGATGTAATTGATCTCAGCCTCATCCAGATTCAGAAGATAAACCATGCAAATTGTTCCTGCTCGACTTTAATAGAACCCCCTTAATGAGACAATCAAGAAATTTCAGTCCTGATTTCCTCTTTTGAGCTTCACATTGGCAATTAATGCGCACTGATTTTCCTTGACTCTTTCCTGTTCCTTTGAAAGGTTGCACAAGTTAGAACGTGGCCACAGCTGAAAACACTCAAAGAAAATCTTATTCGCTTCCGTGCAGATCTTCAAATATATCACAAATGGGATGGCAAAGTCTATTTATTTGTTTAAATGATCAACTGCTCAGAAAAAAATCAAAACAGGAAATGCTAATTTGTATGTGCACATGTATATTTCAATGTTTGTGCACATGTACTTTCTGTTCTTACATATGTTATGTACACATGCATACATACACACACATGTTTATACATATATAGATACATATATATTTCTAGTGGGGGGTCTTGTAGGGGTGGGGTGGGCAGTTCTTGCATTCAGGAGGAGGGTAGCCTTCGGATGGACTTTGGGGAAATTTCCTCAAAGAGCTACCCCCTTAGCCAACAGTGAGCTCCACCTCAACAGGGCCACGCTTCTCAGGACCAGTAGTGATTTTTGCTCACATGATTCCCGGTCCACAGGGCTGAACAATCACACATGCCCGAAGAATATGGTGCCCAACCCTTTAAGTGGATGCAAGTGGGTCTTAATAACCTTGATCCCACCGCCAGCGGGGCCTGGAGCATCAGGAATGGATCAGCGTTTTACTTCACGCACTGAATTCTCCGCCTCATCGGTAACTCCTCCACTGGTGGTGCAAGGCGGAGAGCTTCACACTATGCCTCCATTAATGAAGCCTAGGATCCTGTATGCCTTATTAACTTTCTCAACCTGCCCTACGACCTTTGATGAATTGTGTACAGACCAGGTATTTCTGCTCCCTATTAGAATTATAACCTTTCCTAATTCTTCTGACCAAAATCCATCACTTCACGCTTAATTGCATCAAATTTCATCTGCCACATGTACCTGCATTCCAGCAGCCTCACTGTGAAATGAAATGAAAATGAAAATTGCTTATTGTCACAAGTCGGCTTCAAATGAAGTTACTGTGAAAAGCCCCTCGTCGCCACATTCCGGCGCCTGTTCGGGGAGGCTGGTACGGGAATTGAACCATGGTGCTGGCCTGCCTTGGTCTGCTTTAAAAGCCAGCGATTTAGCCCAGTGTGCTAAACCAGCCCTGGCCCTCTTAAAGTATTTTACCATCCTCTGCACTGTACACAATACTACCAAATTTCATGTCATCTGCAAATTTTGATATTGGGCCTTTCACAACCAAGTATAGGTCATTTACATAGATCAAGAAAACTTGATACTGAACCCCAAAGAATACCACCGTATATTTCCCTCCATTCCAATCAACAACCACTCACCAATGCTCTTTGTTTCCTGTCATTCAGCCAATTTCATACCTGCACTGTCACTGCCTTTACATTCCATGGGCTATTGTGTGAAAGAAACCCTTCAAATGTGAGGTTTGTGATAAAGCTTTTGCGACATCTATGAGGTTCCTGAGACATCAGTGGGTTTACACAGGGGAGTAACACTTCAAGTGTGAGGTAAGCAAGCAACCAAACCTTCACACAGGCATTGATACTCATGAAATGCCAACACATTCACACAGTGGGAGCAACTTTTCATGCAATGTTTTTGACAAGCCTTTCACAAGCACTCCTCTGATCTCTTAAAGCACCAGCGTTTCCACGCTGGGGAGAAACTATTCAGGTGTAGGTGTGCGTCAAGACTGTCACGCTGTCAATGTATCACCTGGTCCATCATAAAGACACTTTATCAATGCCTTTTGGAAGTCCAAGTATACCACATCAACTTCATTACCCTTTCTCTTCAATCTCATCAAAAGCTCAATTAAGTTAATTAAACATGATTTGCCTTTAATAAATCAATTTTCGCTTTTCTTAATTAAAACGCATTTGTCAATGTCAGTTTTGTCCTGGATCATAATTTCTGATAACTTTTCCACCACTCAGGTTAAATGCTTGGCCTATAGTTTCTGGGCTCATCTTTATAACTTTTGTTGGAGAAGGATCTAAAATTTGCCATTCACCAGTCGTCTGGCACCACTATATTTTGCATTAAACATTTAAAAGTATACATAGCAAATATAGTGCTCACCGCTAATTAGCTATAGTCCACAAAGGACCCTAGGCAAATATGGGAGAGGTAAATGGTTAGGAACAAAGGACACAGAAGCAGCAATAGGCTATTCGGTCTTTCGAGCCTGCCCCATCATTTAATGAGATCATGGTTGATCTGATTAACGTTTGAACTATATAACCTGTGGGGCACCACTCCAGATCAAGCTTGGGGAACGGATCCATGAACTACCATAACAAATATAGGGATTGAACCTGCACTGTCAGCATCATTCTGCAACATAAACTAGTCACCAGGGCAAATGAACTCACCAAAGTGGTCACCTTAAATGTAAGTATTCCTCAAACCTGAAAGGAATGTTTATTGGAAGTAAGGCAATCAAGTAACACAAAAAAGTAATCTACTGTGTGATTTATTTTTTATATGATGCCTCTGTTGTTCCTTTACAGGTATGTGTAAAATCCCATCTCACTCCTACAGGGATGCTGTAAAAAAAACTGAAAATGATGGAAGTACTGAGCAGATCTGGCAACATCTGTGGAGAGAGAACAAGAATTCACATTTGGGTCAATGGCCTTATATCAGAACTGGATAAGTTAGAAACATAAGAAAGTGAAAAGGGTGGGGGTAAGGTGCAAAAATAACAAAATGGAAGATCTTTAATAGCGTGGAAAGCAGGAGAGATTAAACGATAAAAGGATTGATGGTGCATGACCAAAGGGAATGGTAGTGGGACAAGTAAAGATGCAAAAGACGTGTCGAGAGGAGGAGTGAATGGCATAATCATTTAGTCAGGCCAGAACAGGTTTGAATGATGGTCCTGCCAGGATAGTCCTGTTTGTGCATTTTTGGAAGTGGGTAGAAGTTGGCTGTTTTGGGGTGGGACAATATGAGCTAGGGAGCCATAGAAAAACAATGTCCAGAGAAGATGAGGTCAGTGGCAGTCTTGGAAATGATGGCTTAATGTTCAGTGGTGGGGCCCCGGCAGAGGTAGGAGAAAGTGCCAGAAAGTTGGAGTTCGGCTTCTGCTCGGTTGGGATCAGCACGCCACACAACATTGGCATTACCTTTGGCAGCAGCTTTGATGGCATCTCCAACCTTTCCCAGTTCTAACGAAGGGCCTGAAACATTAACTCTGTCTGTCTCTGCACAGATGCTTCCAGACCTGCTGAATCATTCCAGCATTTTCTGTTTACATTTCAGATTTCTAGTATCTGCAGTATTTTGTTTTTGTGCAGAGATACTTTCACTTTGTTGTCCGGTCATACTCTGAAAGGTGATGTATTCAAATAATTATATTCATATAAAGGATTGTGATAAAGTGAAATGATGACAGTGCCCTGTGCTGTATATCACTATTCCACACTGTATGGGAGCTCATTTAAAAATTATGACATTTTGAGATTTATGTCTCTCCTGGTGTGGGGCGTCTTGAATGGGAAGGACAGTTTGCTGAGATTTGTAATAATAATGTGATAGTCTGATCTCCAACCTGTATCAGCAAGATTTTGTTTTAGTGGAGGCGTATTATATAATTGCTCCTTTTGCGGTCTCTCTTTCAAATGTTCCATGTGATTGACATTCTTTAGTTATTATTAGAACAACTGGGGTTAATGTTTATGTTCTGATTTAAGTCTGTGTAAGAACACATGGAAATAATGCCTGAACGGTAACATAGTAATAGACCACACATTTTAGAGGTCAGTCTATTTGCTGAATTATTCACAGCTACAAATGCAGATTTCTTCAGGTGCAAGACAATACACAAATAGTGGTGGTGGAAAATTGCAAGAGGTAAAATTTAAAGGGACATGAATAATTAACAGGAAGTGGCTGAATGGAGGGACAAAAATTCTTACAGCTTTTAGAAGGCTCAAAAGGCACGTGAATCCCTATTTATCTTTTCCAAGTCGATCACCTTCAAAAGGCATGCCAAAGACACAAAGAAAAACACTCGCAATAAGGAAATCTCAATTATTTAATGAAGGTCATGGTGACTTGTTGGCTCGTAAAATCCTTACACATTATGAATTTCGGAAGAACCAGAGAATTGCCAGCTGCAAAGACGCAGCAAATATATTCTAATAGGTCTCAGGCTGTGACCACTTACTTGAATTAAGCTTTGTGGTCACAAGGATACAGGCATTTTTCAAACATATATGCTCTTAGAATAATGGTTTATGTATGATGTGCCATCATTTCCTTTTCCTTATTTTAAATAGCATATCCTCCAGTGCAATCTGTTACAATTTCAGTTGATGTTATAACTGAATGGAAAGATCCCAGAATGGAACCCTGACTCAAAGACCGTGGACGGGATTCTCTGTCCTGACAGCACCATTTTCCAGCACGATGTGCCCTCGCTGGCAGCGGGATTCTCTTTTCCCTCAGCCGACCAATGGGGTTTCCCATTGTGGGCCACCCCACGCCCTCGGGAAATGCGCGGGCGTAGGTGCGCTGCTGGTGAGTTGGAGGATCCCACTGACGGAGAATCCTGCAGAGGAACTTTTACTTTTTTAAATAAAACGTGGAGGAACTGCTAATTAGTTTTAACAACAAGAAAAAACATTTATTAAACATGAAAAAATTGGATTACAATACTCCCCCTTTTGGTTAACAATTACACCAGTTTTAGTATTGACATGGACTAAAATACATCTTAGGTTACAATGGTCTCATTAATACATAAAGTCCCCTTTAAACACACAAGGTGATTGTCATCAAATACACACTCTGCTCTGAACCCAAGTGAATGATTCTGGATCACTCCTCAGAAACCCCCCAGATGATTGTCAAGTGAGAGTTTCCAAACTCCATTCTCAAGGTCACACTTTAAAATATTCTCTCATATGTGTGATTTCCTTTAGTGGTTTGCATGACGAAAACCAGACCAGATTTCCCAATTAACACTTTTAAACAAAGCTTCTGCTCCACTTCTAAATCCAGTAAATCCACCAGTCCATAATTTTGCAACAACCCCATTAGGATTTACTTATCTTGACTGCTGTGCAAACTACTCACATTTGGTTTAACTCTTGATTCCCAGGCTGTATTAAAAGGGCATCAGACATTTGAGCATCAGACATTTGATTTACCTTTGAAGGCTCCTGTCCCACTTTAAATCTGGTTATTTAAATTGTCTCTTTAATTCAGGACACTTTGTTTATGCCCCCTTGAATTCTTCTGAACAATACCTTCGTCTCCGTTCACTTAACTCCAGTCGTCTTAAACAGTATTTCTGTCCAATTCTCTGGTTATCTGGATTATAATTTGTACTTTAGGAATGCTGCCTCTTTGCAGTTTCCATCCTGCCCAGTCTGTTGCTAACTTTGCCTTAGTTTAATTGCTCTGTTTTATCACCTTTGCTCTTGAGTCGCCAGGTATCTTTATGATAACGCCACGTGGTTCAAGTCCGAGTAATGATCAATAATCCAATACACCGATTAGTAAGATTTAAATCAAAGCACATTTATTATACACAGTGATCACTATGCATGCATAAATTCTACATCTAAGCTACTTCTACAACTAACAGGCCTATACTTAACTTGGAACTGGCCCACCAGGTCAGGGAAAAAAATGGCCTTTCGTTCGGGTTTTGAGCCTGCGGGATTCGAAGTTGGTACAGATTGATAGCTAGGAGCGCCTATCTCATAGCGAGCGTTGAAGTAAGACTTACAGGTTCGATCGGTTGCTGAAGAGTGACGGGAGCTGGAAGTGAGCTGGGAGCGAGCCGAAGAAGAAGAGAGCGACTTGAACTTGGGGCTCAATTCTTATAGTCCCCAGGGGCTTCCTGCCTTTCGGGGCGGACCCTGTACCTGGTCCCAAGTGATTGGACTTTGTCCCAATCTCTTGGTTTGATTTTCTCCAATGCTGGAGCGGTTCCCTGATCGATGGGCGGTCTTTAGGTGGTCGTTCACCTCCTTTTGTGTAGGCTTCTGCTGGCGCCGAAGAGTCTGGTTTTGCTTTGTGTGTCTAAATGTTGCTTATTGTTCCCGGGGATTGCTCATTCGTATGCAGATGGCTGGTGTTTTGTTATGCTGATGGTTGCTGGTATCGATCTTGTCTGGCCTTTCCAGAGGTAAATACACAGCCAACCTGCAGCTGCTCGTTTTTGTCCTGTTGGCTGACTTTCCCATCAGCCTTTGCCGTTCGTCATTTTGAATTGGGAGTTGACCATTTTAAATGGCTACGCACCCTCCTTGTGATCCTAACGCGAAGCGTGAAAGATCACATAACTATGTTGCTTTCCATTCCCTGACCTGGGGGGGGGGGGCACTTCCTTCATGGCCTCTGCACTGACCATAGCGATGCAAACATTTTTTAACTAACAATTCTAAGGGCGCTATGTCAAACAGGGACATGCATTACAAAACAATAAACTGGGAACCTCTAACTATTCTTAATACACTACACTCACTTAAACATTTCATTATCCTAACTTCCTCAACCATACAAACAAAATCATAGCAGTTTATACATCAGTCTTCCTGGCTTGGCAGTCAAGCTCAGGATCGTACAATTTGCTCATGAACAGTTCTTTATATTTCTTTATTTAGAATAAACGCAAGCGAATGCTCTTTATTAGAGATCGCGGGGGTTGGGGGTCTGGTCGTATCCAAAAATAGGGGATCTGATCCTATATACCGGGGTTCGAGCGCGGTAGGCTCTCCTTCTCCATTTCCGTAGACGCATAGTCTGCACTATGAAGCAGAGTATCGCTAATACCAGTAAGGTTTCTATTACATAGGACAGGGAGTACCAGGTTATAAACCTGGCACACCAAGATGATGTGGTGTTGCTGGTGACTGGGCTCTGGGTACTGCGGGGAAGTGAAACATTAACGGCTGGTGGTCTTGAAGTCATGGGGTTTGCGTTTACGCACTACCAAATGTCCATAAAGATGATGCTGATCCATGTGAAGGAAGTCCTCATTCTCTTCTCTTTCCTTTTCTTTCTTCTCTTCTCCGGACCTGGAGCTTCTGGAGTTCTGTGGAAACAAGCATAGTGTCTGTAACTATCTTTGTTTAAATCTCGTACGATAGTGTGTCTGTCCTGTAGTGCCAATTATCCTTTTATAATTGGTCACTATGTGTGACTGCCTCATTTTTTTTTCAAAACCCGAATTTTAGGACAAGACACACTTCCCAATAATGAACCAGTGCGAGCCGTCTCGCAGACTGTGCAATTTACCATCCAAATGTTTCAGGATGTAAATAGCATGTGGTCGGCAACCTTAAGGTTACCTAAAACAAAACAAACTCTTTTGAACTGAAAAGTGCCAAAATGAGGTGCGTATGGGCCGCGACGGGTAAGAGTTGGATGGAGTCCCCGGGTAGGACGGGTACCAATGCCGTGTATTTCCTACCCGAGCGTAGTTGACCAGAGGGTGGGTTCCTAGGCAGGGAGGGTCCCAAGCCGTTTCTCCACTGCCTGAGCAACCGACAAGAACGGGCAAGAAATGTAGTCATCATGGTGGGGCTGCCGTAGTGGTTCTTTCCTTCGAACCAGAAGGGCAGTTATGAACAGGGGTCTGGTACCTGAACCAGTCTCTGCAGACAAGCTAGTTCTGCTGAACTAGTGTCTGGCAATAGTGAGTCTCTGTAGGCAAGTCCTCAGAGGTTTCGGCCGAATACGTGTGGGGCAGTGAGAAAAAAAATTCTCGTTTCGGACATACAACATTTAACAAACTTACAAACAACATAAAACATTCTGCAGGTTCCATCAGAAAGGACACCACTTCTCCCAAGCGGTTCCTTTTAAAACATCATCTGGACACCTCCGTTCTCGGTTGCGAACAGGGTCGCAAAGGGGTTCTCGGTTTGGGAGTCAGACTCAAGGTCGTCATCTTCTCCCGGGTGCCAAACTCTTGAGTGTATCAGGGCTGAAAGGGCTGCATGGTGTGAGGTGGGGTCGCTCTCGTCGTTGCGGATGAGTCGTAACGAGTTATCTCGGTGCCAGTAATTGGTGTCTAGTTGTGTGGGGACAGAATCGGGGTCGTCAGTGTAGTTCGGTGGTGAGGTCGAGTCCGTGGCTGGGCTGGACGTGTTGGGGGATGGTAGGGTTACGTTGGCTGTGGGCGGGGTGTGGTGTGCTCCGTTGAGCATGACGTGGTGTGCGTGGTTCGACTGTGTTCCATATGCCTTCAGCTGGTTTATATGGAACCACGCAGTCTTACCATTGGGGTACTTTATTTTATATACGGAAGGGCTTACTTTATCCGCAATGGAGTACGGATCCGAGTATTTTGGTGACAGGAATGTGCTGGGGTTATATACAGAGAGCATAACTTGCTGTCCTATACTGTATTCAGTCGCATGCACTGTCTTGTCAAAACAGGCCTTGCTCTGTTTCTTTCTGGTTTTACTGCGGTTGCTAGCTGAGCCATTTTAACATTTTCCACTAATTGTTCAACTGCTTTTTCGTGTGAGAGGGCTGTCACTTCGGGGCTGGTCAAGTCCAAACCTAATAAAAATTCTGTGCCTTTCATGGGAAGTCCGGTCATGAGGGTGTGTGGGGTGTAACCTGTGGAAGTAGAAATTGTATTACGCAAAAACATCAGCGCAAAAGGGAGGACTGAGTCCCAAGTGGTGTTGTTCTGCTGGACCATTTTTCTGAGGGTGGATTTTAGGGTCCGATTCATGCGCTCCATGATACCATTCGACTGTGGGTGGTGTGCTATGTGGAATTTTTGGGTGATGCCAAATATCGTGAGGACGTTCTGCATGACACATCCCGTAAAATGGGAGCCTTGATCAGATTCAATGCTGCGGGGGAGTCCCCATCTTGTAAAGATGTGGTGGGTCAAAATCTTGGCTGTAGTTTTTGCAGTGTTTGTGCGGGATGGGAATGCTTCCACCCATTTCGTAAATGTGTCAATTATCACAAGTACATATTTATAGCCATTCCTGCAAGGGGGCAATGGTCCTATAAAATCGATCTGGAGGTTCGTCCAGGGGCCATTAATGGGTCGGGCGCGGCTGAGTTGAACCTTTTTGGCATATATGTCCGGATTATTCTGGGCACAGATAAGACAATTCTTGATGTAATGGTTTACATCTTCCTTTAAATTCGGCCACCAACAAAGCTGCTTGAGTTGGGCTGTAGTGGGATCGATTCCCTGATGTCCATGACCGTCATGGAACAAAGAAATCAGTTGATTCCTGTCCTGTTCAGGAACCACATAAAGGGTGTCAAAACTTTTAACACCACACCGTCATGTGCGGTCAGTGCATTTTTGAATCTCTCATAGGGAGCTGGATATTTTCCTTTTACAATCTCCCTGAGATTGCTGTCCTGCTTCTGGGCCTCCAATAGATCCTCGATCTTTGTCTGTGAGTCCTGAACTGCACTCACTGGTGCGCTTTCGGGGGTTGTCCAAAAATATCCATGTCTGGAACCTGCCTTAGCCAGTGCGTCGGCTTTCACATTTCCAGGGGGGGAGGAACGATGGTAACTGTGGACTTTGATTATCCCATAAGTCCTGTTCTGGGCTCGCTCTAAGATGTGACAGAGCAATGGGGCTGAGGGGAGGGGTTTTCCGTCCGTGGAAACAAATCCTCTTGCTTTCCACAGGGGCAGAAATTCCGTGAGGCTGTTGCAGACAGAGAAGCTGTCTGAGTATATGTCTGCTGGGCTGGGGAAGGAATCTGGGTGTTCCACTATATACGCGATGGCCGCGAGCTCTGCTGCCTGCGCGCCTAAGTGGCCTGGAAGTTTTAATGATATTTCCTCTGGGGCGCGTCCCTGTGCGTCCTCGACATATATACCGCAACCTGTTATGCGCTTCCCATCCAAGACTGTGGAAGATCCGTCCACATAGATCTTTATGGGCTCACACGTGTCTGTGTGCTGGGGGCTCTGGTTTTAACTACCTATCTTTCTGGGGGGTGTTTTCGCAATAAAGGGGGCTGTGTTGTGGTGTGGAGAGATAATCTCACATTCATGGGGGGTTCCGGGGTACTGTATGTTGTCGGCTAAATAGGTGTGTGTCCTTTTAACAGTGATGTCCCGTCCCTGCAAGAGAAGGGTCCATCTCGCTGCTCTAATCTGGCTTACTGTACCGTCCTTGAGTCGTCCGTCCAGTAAAAGTTGGGTGGGGGTGTGTTCGGTGAGAATTGTGATGGGGTTCAGTCCGGTAATAAATGAAAAATACTGCACTGCCCAAAATACTGTGAGCAGGTGCCTCTCACAGGCTGAAAATACCTGCTCCACAGCATCTAAAATTCTGGAGACGTAAGCTACGGGCCTTAACTGGTCGTGCCGTTCCTGGAGGAGCATGGCCGAAACGGTGCGGTCTGTGGCCGCTACCTCTATGGCGTAAGGGGAAAGTGGGTCTGGAACTTGTAGTGCGGGGGCTGCTATGAGTGCCTGTTTTAAAGACTCCACAGCATCCGTATGCTGCGGAAGCCATTCCCAGGGGGCTCCTTTCTTTAGGAGGTCTGAGAGGGGTGCTGCCTTGCTGGCGAAACCGTCAATGTGATTTCGGCAGTCGCTAACCAGTCCTAAAAACGACCGGAGGGCTGAAACGTTCTGGGGAAGGGGCAATTTAGCAATCGAGTCAATCCTTTTATGCTCGATCTTGCGTTTACCATGTGTGATAATTGTTCCCAAATATATCACTTTATCTTCCAAAATCTGGGCCTTTTTGGTGTTGACTTTACAACCAATTGAGTGTAAGAGTTCCAGGAGTTCGCACAGAAGCTCAATGTGCTCTTCCTTGGTGTCTGTCTGCAGTAGTAGGTCGTCTACATACTGAACCAGACATTCGGGGCGAGAAAATTTGGCTAAACCATTTGCCAGCTGTCGGTGGAAAATGGAGGGGGAGTTGTGGAATCCTTGTGGAAGGCATGTCCACGTGTACTGCTGTGCTTTAAAGGTGAAGGCAAATTTGTACTGGCACGCCTTTGTCAATGGAATGGACCAGAATCCATTACTGACGTCCAAAACCGTAAAGAATCGGGAATTGAGTCCCTGCTTGAGCATAGTCTCGGGACTTGTTGCTACTGTGGGGGCTGCTGCGGGGATGATTTTGTTGAGTTCCCGATAATCGATGGTCAGTCGCCATGATCCATCGGGCTTTCTCACTGGCCAAATCGGGGCATTATTAGTGGAGGCTACTGATCTAAGTACTCCCTGCTCTAATAAGCTTTCTATTACCTTGAATATTTCTCTCTCAGCCTCTTGGGGAAATCCATACTGTTTTTGGGGTCTAGGGTCGGGTCTTGTGATCTGTACGGAGCCAGTCATCCATCCACAGTCGTGCTTGTGGGTCGCGAATGCTGCCCTGTTCTTTTGCAGAACTGCCCTAACCTGCTTGTCCGTGCTAGGCGTGATCTGGTTGAACCAAAATTCGCCTACTGCGCTAATTTTGTCCGCGTACTCTCCTATGTTGAGCGTTGCGGGGGCTCTTGCAGATTTTGCCAACTTCCAGACACACTGGTTGACTGGATCGAATGAAAGATTATGGGAATTTATGAAATCAATTCCCAGAATGTGTTCTGCTGTGTGGGGCAGGTCAACTAAAACCACGGGGTGCTTGGTGGTGATGTTACCAATTTGAATGGGTACAGGGGCTGTGATGTGTCCCTGCTGTGAGTGGCCTGTAAAGCCACTGAGGGTGATGGTGGCTGTAGTGGGCCACGTGTCTTTTTGAAACATGGTGGAGGAATTTATTGTGGTGCGGTACCGTCCTGTATCCCATAGAAATTCGATGGGCTGTCCCTGAATTTTCGCTGCAACTACTGGTCGTCCGGACCTATCCCAAAGGGTGTCGCAGACCCAACTGGGGGAGCCCGCACACCGTCAGTCCGTTCCGGTCAAGTCCGTCTGATCCAAACGGGCGCTAACGCTATGTATGGGCTCTGTCTTTTTCTTACTCAGAGTGCCCGTCTGCTGGGCTCTCTGTGGCTTTTTCGGGGCATTGCACTCTCTTGCGAAGTGTCCCAACTGTCCGCAGTTATAACACTCCTGTGACTTGGGTGCGGGGCTGTTCTTTCCCTCATTCGCCCATGCGGGGTTCTGGTGTGTTTTTACTGCCTGCATATCTGCTCCGGCCTGCTTTTCCTCGGTATTCTTAACTGCGGATTTACTTTGAACAGTTTGCTCCCTAGCGCAGGACAATCTTTTCACTACCCACTTCTCGTTATGGGCCTCCTCTGAGGGCCTCCTCGGAGGGACCATAACTCACGCAAGCTTTCTGTCCTGTTTCTGTGGCATGGGAGATAAGGGTAAGCGTCCATTTGGCCATGTTGTCTGGGGACAAATGGGCACGGTCTAAGTCTCCAAAGACTGCTGCAAAGTGGATCCACAGGCATCCAGCAAACGCTGTAGGGTGCTCAGATTTCTTTTGCCTACATTTGTTGAGGCCGCCTACGGGGTCACCCCGGTTATACCCGATCGCATCCAGGATCACGGTATGCATTTCTGCAAGGGTGCCTCCTCCTACATTCTGTGGGTCGGGAAGGGCCGCTGCTACTGAAGGGTCTAACCTTAAAACGGTGAGCTTTACATGCTCTCGCTCATCCAGGCCGTACATGGTCGCCTGATGCTTAACTGTGACAAAGAAATGGTGGGGGTCTGAGGTGGGGAGGAACGGTGTGATCGTATCGCACACGTCCCGTAATTGGGTCACTGTTAAGGGGGTGGAGTATAGAAATCCCGCATCGTCCGATGTGGCTCTGCGGTGGGTGGCTACTGGGTTCATTGGAGCTTGAACTATCTGCTGTGTGGGGGATTGGGGCACTTTTCTCTTGTGGCTTTCCCTGCACACATGTTCCCTGAACAAATCTCTGCGCTGTTTCGTTCAATTCTTCCAAATCAGGGCCGTCTTCCTGATCTAATCTTTCTCCAAAGGTTTCCTGAAAACCTTTCTGAACAGAAAGCAGCGATTGCAGCTCTGCAATCTGCTTCCGGCACTTTGCTTGATCTAACGTGCTTTGTCTTTGTTCTGTGGTGGCAGCATGGAGTGCTCTCCATGCTGCCTTGAGATCACTACACTGTTTCTGTAATGCCTCCACCTGTTTTTCCGTTTCTTCACGTACCAGGACTGCACGTTGCGTGTCCTGATAGGCCTTTTCATATTGAGACTGGAAGCTGCTTAAGTGCGCCAGACAAGACTGGTGTGCCCTTTTGGCATCTCCACCTCTACATGTCTTGTTGCCAACTTTCTTCTCAAGTGTAAATTCTCCTTCTCTACCTCGCTTACATCGACCTTACTCATTCGATGTATGCCCTCAACTTCTTTCCGGAGCGTCCTAATGACCTCCTCTGTGCCTCGCAATTGTGCCAAGCAGGACACGATTGCCATCGGCTTGCAAGCTTTCCCTAAGCTCTTTTTGTGGTTCTCGCTCAGGTTCTCCCACCAAGTATGTCCTATACTCCCGGGACCTGTTTCCTCGTTATCACAGAATTCATTTCAAAGGGGCCATCTTTTCCCTTTGAGATATTTCCTGATCTCTTCCTCCCAAATGGGACATTGTCCCACTCGACTGCTGCTGGTCGCTGTGACCGCAAATTCCTCGGGGTTCATTAGGCGCTGCATTGCCCCATTGCCATCTTTCCTATCCGAATGCTGCTCTTCAAATTTGGGACAGGGGTTTTAATCCGAATGCTGCTCTTCAAATTTGGGACAGGGCTATTAAGGCGGTGCTGTAAATACGGGTACGGCTTTCGCTACTTTCCGAAATACAAACTTCCGACAGTTTTGTCGCAACAAAAAAATCTATCAGTTTTACCTTATCGCCCTGTTAGTTACGCATGCATACACACACTTCCGAATTATCAGTATTGATCAGAACTGCTTGAACACTTGTGGTTTTCTGTTTCCAATTGGATCTCTAATTCAAATTCTGGGTTCTCCCGGAGTGGTTTCCCACTTCTAGATCGGGTCCCGTCAAAATAATGTTGCTAACTTTGCCTTAGTTTAATTGCTCTGTTTATTCACCTTTGCTCTTGAGTCGCCAGGTATCTTTATGATAACGCCACGTGGTTCAAGTCTGAGTAATGATCAATAATCCAACACACCACTTAGTAAGATTTAAATCAAAGCACATTTATTATACACAGTAATCACTACTCATGCATAAATTCTACGTCTAAGCTACTTCTACAACTAACAGGCCTATACTTAACTTGGCACTGGCCCACCAGGTCAGGGAAACAAATGGCCTTTCGTTAGGGTTCTGAGCCTGCGGGATTCGAAGTTGGTATAGATTGATAGCTAGGAACGCCTATCTCATAGCGAGCGTTGAAGTAAGACTTATAGGTTTGATCGGCTGCTGAAGAGTGACGAGAGCTGGAAGAGAGCTGGAAGCGAGTCGAAGAAGAAGAGAGTGACTTGAACTTGTGGCTCAATTCTTATAGTCCCCAGGGGCTTCCCGCCTTTCGGAGCAGACCCTGTACCTGGTCCCAAGTGATTGGACTTTGTCCCAATCACTTGTTTCGATTTTCTCCAATGCTGGAGCGGTTCCCTGATCGATGGGTGGTCTTGAGGTGGTCGTTCACCTCCTTTTGTGTAGGCTTCTGCTAGCGCCGAAGAGTCTGGTTTTGCTTTGTGTGTCTAAATGTTGCTTATTGTTCCCGGGGATTGCTCATTCGCATGCAGATGGCTGGTGTTTTGTTATGCTGATGGTTGCTGGTATCGATCTTGTCTGGCCTTTCCAGAGGTAAATAAGCAGCCAACCTGCAGCTGCTCATTTTTGTCCTGTTGGCTGACTTTCCCATCAGCCTTTGCCGTTTGCCATTTTGAATCAGGAGTTGGCCATTTTAAGTGGCTACAAGTCTTTCTTCTGGCAGGATTGAAAGATGTCGATTGCCCGAAGTTCTATCTCCAACTGTAATCAAATTAGCTAAACTAATACTTAAATGTGTCTCTACCTTACAAGGCCCCAGTTACTAAGCATCACCCACAAACTTATGCCTTTTAATTATTCTTCACATCGTAGCCCAAACTAAGCACAATCCAAACACAATTGGAACATAGCCAACCCATGAATCTAACTATAGGTTTTACCCTTCCAGGCACAGAAACATTGGGCGTGATTCTCTGTGGGCTGACGGCGAAATCGAGATATCCCATTGGGCAGAGGATAGGTCGCGATGCCAAAATCGCAGCAGATGCTGTTTGACGCCAAATCGCAATGCTCCATCACCTCGACAGCGGCGCCAATGTGGTCCAGAACGCACGTATAGTAAATACCGTTTGCAGATCATTAGCGGGCCTGACCCGGTATTCTGTGGCGCCTCTGCGATTCTCAGCCTCCGATGGGCTGAGTTCCCAATGGCACTGTTCACTTGTGCTTTTAAATATTGTGAAACCGGCATTGCGACTGCTTTGAGAGAAAGAGGAGGTACAGAAAATGTCTGGTCGCGTTGTGCTTTCGCCATAGTTTGCTGGCAGTCATAGAACATAGAACATTACAGCGCAGTATAGACCCTTCGGTCCTCGATGTTGCGCCGACCAATGAAACCACTCTAAAGCCCATCTACACTATTCTCTTATCGTCCATATGTCTATCCAATGACCATTTGAATGCCCTTAGTGTTGGCGAGACCACTACTGTTGCAGGCAGGGCATTCCACACCCTTACTACTCTCTGACTAAAGAACCTACCTCTGACATCTGTCCTATATCTATCTCCCCTAAATTTAAAGCTATGTCCCCTCGTGCTAGACATCACCATCCAAGGAAAAAGGCTCTCACTGTCCACCCTATCCAATCATCTGATCATCTTGTATGCCTCAATTAAGTCACCTCTTAACCTTCTTCTCTCTTACGAAAACAGCCTCAAGTCCCTCAGCCTTTCCTCATATGACCTTCCCTCCATACCAGGCAACATTCTGGTAAATCTCCTCTACACCCTTTCCAATGCTTCCACATCCTTCCTATAATGCGGTGACCAGAATTGCACGCAATACTCCAAATGCGGCCGCACCAGAGTTTTGTACAGCTGCAACATGACCTCATGGCTCCGAAACTCAATCCCTCTACCAGTAAAAGTTAACACACCGTACGCCTTCTTAACAACCCTCTCAACCTGAGTGGCAACTTTCAGGGATCTATGTACATGGACACCGAGATCTCTCTGCTCACCCACACTGCCAAGAATCTTACCATTAGCCCAGTACTCTGTCTTCCTGTTATTCCTTCCAAAATGAATCACCTCACACTTTTCTGCATTAAACTCCATTTGCCACCTCTCAGCCCAGCGCTGCAGCTTAACTATGTCCCTCTGTAACTTGTAACATCCTCCGCACTGTCCACAACTCCACCGACTTTAGTGTCATCCGCAAATTCACTCACCCATCCTCCTCCGCCCTCCTCCAGGTCATTTATAAAAATGATAAACAGCAGTGGCCCCAAAACAGATCCTTGTGGTACACCACTAGTAACTGGACTCCAGTCTGAACATTTCCCATCAACCACCACCCTTTGTCTTCTTACAGCTAGCCAATTTCTGATCCAAACTGCTAAATCACCCTGAATCCCATGCCTCCATATTTTCTGCAGTAGCCTACCGTGGGGAACTTTATCAAACGCTTTACTGAAATCCATATACACCACATCAACTACTTTACCCTCATCTATCTGTTTGGTCACCTTCTCAAAGAACTCAATAAGGTTTGTGAGGCACAATCTACCCTTGACAAAACCGTGTTGACTATAACTAATCAAATTATTCCTTTCCAGATGATTATACATCCTATCTCTTATAAACCTTGCCCACACCATGGCTGGGGAGGCTTCTGCCAGAACTGGGCCAGTAGGTGGGCTGTGGGGTCGTGGTGGACAGGCACGGAACACCATTGCCATAGCTGAAAAGGCAGCTGTGGGATAATGGGTTGTATAGTTGTCCCCCCCAGTCCATCCCCTAAGTGCCCTCTGGCCCCAACCAAACCATCAGCTGAATGGGCACACTGCAGCACTACTAGTGCCATTTTTTTGGCTGTGATGAGTGTGTTGGGAGTGAAGTGTGTATCTGCAGCTGCAGCTTGTCAGCCTTCCGAGTGTCAATCACGGACCAGGCGAATACCGCACCGTTCTTCATTGGGATCGATTGTGTCCCACGTGGCACCAGGGCTCCCTCCTCCATCGTCACTGACTCGGTCCAGGTTCAGCACCCATTTTGCTGTTTGGGTAGTCCATGAATCCTGCCCCACATCAACATTTTGGGTGTGATTCTTCAGCCATGGTGCGCTCTAGCGAAAGCACAACGCGACCAGAGAATACCGGGAGAGAATACCGATAGCCTGTGCCTCGCGAGATTCACCGGAGTCCTGTGAGATGTCGTAGTCAGAACTTCGCCCCAAATGGGTGAGACCGAATGATGTTCATGAAAGTACGTCGTAAGCCTACTCCCGACTTACCTGTCCGGGATCCAACGGCCTCCCTCGATTCTCCGGCTTCCCAGGGAGCCACAGCCGGGTGCCGATCAGTGCTGGTCCACACAAACATGGACCAGGTGGAACGGCACTCAGGGGTTATCCCGGGCATTCGGAGACCCCTTGCTGGTCAGGGTAAGTACAGGGTGGCTCCCTGGCCCTCCCTCTGGAACATAGGAACCTTGGCACTGCCCAGCTGGTACCTTGGCAATGCCTCCCTGGCACTGCTCAGGTACCTGGATGACACTGCCAAGCTGACAGGAGCACTGCCTGGGTACCACGGTGGCAATTTAAGTGTGCGCGAGTGCCAGGGTGGCACTGCCAAGGGTCAGGGTGCGAGGGGGCCATGCCCATGAAACAAGGGTGGATGGGGGTTTGAAGGGTGTGGGAGTGCAGGGCAGGTAAGTAGGTGCCTCCGTGAGGTTGGGGGGTGATGGGTGGGGGTCCTAGAAGGGAGAGGCACTGTAAGGGGGCTTGGGGGGACCTGAAGAGGGGGACCCCCAGGGACCCCATAGTGGTGTGTCCTCACTTGGGGGCATGTGGGGCAATGTCCATGTATCTGGGGGGTGACATTTACCATGGGTGGGGGGGTGGGTCACCCACAAGCTCACTTAAATATAGGGGCAACCTTTCAAAATGGTGGCCAGATCTCAGCTCTCAGTGCTAAAAATAATTAAGGGCATGATTCTCCAGCCTCGTTATCTTTTTGCTCAAGCGAAACGATGCTGGTGAATAGCGGGAGAGTCGGAAAACTGGATCTGCGCCAGTTGCCAAGCAGTTTGTGATGCAATCAGCCCTCTCCCGTAGGTGAAATCACCTGGGAACACTTGCACTGGCACCCTGGCACCCAGGTAGTGCTCCAGCCAGCTTGGCAGTGCCACCTGAGCACCTTGACAGTGCCAGGGTAGCAGTGCTAAGGTGCCAGCTGGGCAGTGCCAAGGTGACCTCATTTCATAGGGAGGGCCAGGGAGGGCCAGGGAGACCCAGAGGTCTCCAATGGCCCAGGAGAACCCCCCCCCCCCCAACCCCCCGGATGCCATTCCGCCTGATCAACGTCCGGCTGCTGCCTTGCTGAAGAGGCCAGAGAATCGAGGCAGTCCGGTGCATCCCGGGAAAGTAGGCCTTAAGTA
Source organism: Scyliorhinus torazame (assembly GCF_047496885.1). Lineage (NCBI taxonomy): Eukaryota > Metazoa > Chordata > Chondrichthyes > Carcharhiniformes > Scyliorhinidae > Scyliorhinus > Scyliorhinus torazame. The sequence goes on along the minus strand of NC_092715.1, from coordinate 191,505,808 downwards.
GGTTTAAGACCTACTTCCGGGTGCGCCGTTTGGTCACGTCCCTTTTGGGCGGAGTTCTGACTCCGACGCCTCGCGGGAATTGGGTGAATCCCACGAGGCAAGGAGGCTGCCGGGAGGCCTTCTGTAGGGCTTTTCCGAGATCCTCCGGCCGCGTTGTGCTCTCGCTTGAGTGCAACACGGCCAAGGAATTGCAACCCTTATTTCCAATGTATATCAATAGAAATCTATTCTCCTTAAAACTACCTTTACTTTCCTAACATATGACAGTTTGTACAAATGGTCATCGTACACATGACATTAGCATATTGACACTACCTCTAGGCATGTGCTGCAGCCAACATTCTAAAATATGTTCCTCGTTGTTTCTAAAGGAAATACTCAAGAACTAGCCTAAGATGTGGCAGATGGATATCAGCCTAGTCCCTCACTGCTTCAATTATTCCAAACAACATAGCACCACTGACACATTCAGCTTCCCACTCAAGTGACAGAGGGTGTGCCAGGATTCAAGCAAAGCCAGCTAGAAACCTGCAGCAGTGGATATGAGAGTAGCTACAAAGTCACCTCGGGACCTGCCACAAGGAGGTAAGGATTCAAACGTCCCACTGAAAGCCAAAAGTTAACCAGTGCATTTATTGGCAGATGAAGAATACAAGTCCCATCCATAGTCACAAAGGGACTTAGGGTAAAACATATTAAGCACAAAATTTCACGATTAGGAAAATAAATTTGCTAACATTTTCTTTCATCTGTCCCCAGATAATTTTATTCTAATGATGCAGAATCAGGGGTTGGCATGTCAAAACATTGGCATTGAGTTCTAATAATGATCAAGGTACAGTGAGCCATTGCAGGAAAGTGATTTGTTCATGTTGAGAGAAGTATTGAGAAGATTTGATGCTCATTTATGATAAGCCTGCTTTTTGACTTTCAGCCTCTAAGGCTGTTTCACCAGTGATCTTGTGTTATTAATCATCAGGGTCTTGCTTACCCTCATTGGTGGGTGGCCTTCTGCTCCTCAAACTGCTTCATTGTTAGGCCTTTCTGGAAGACAAAGTTGAGCAACATTCAGCAGACTGAAAAAATCTTTGAAAGCCTGGCAAGGCTGTGTTATAAGCAACCCCTTGATTCCTCCAGACATCTAAAGTACTGCATCAAGATGCTCATTGTGTGTTTGATAATGATCCAGAAGACTGCATGAGCCTCATTGTATCTTAGCTCAGCATCTGTTCAAGCTGCCTCAGCAGTGCCTAAGCCAGGACTGAAGAAGGTCACCCAGTTTCTCTTCAGATCTCTGCTTGCTGCCTGCCTTCTCTTTTAAGCAGTCCAGGCACACAGCATTCTTTTAAAATGTAGGCATCATAATTGCACCCTGAGAAAGAAAGTTGACCTGTATGACCCTGTGAGGCAGATCAGTGACCAACTGCACATTGATGCAGTGGATCCCATTTCTGCTTTGCGAAAGCCTTATATTTATAGTCTTGATTGGTAAATGGGTGTCAACTGCATTGTTCTAGAAAACGGATTGTGAATAAAATGACAGTGTTTTTATAATCCGTTGTTCATGAGGAAAATGCTCCCCCTGCAAAACATTGCATCAGTGATCTGACTGATGCAGTCTGTTACTGCAGGTTGACTGACACTGCTGCTTTGAATGAGCTTGATCTCGAAACAAGTTAGGGTCGTGGTAGTCTTCCTTTCCGAATCCGATGTCAGAGTGTCAGAGGTATTCTGCAGGTTAGTTGGAGTAATTGACGCAATTGTCACTGCCTACCTGGTGAGGTGGAATCAGATCAAGCTTTCCTCAGGCTTACAGAGGTAGGTGTGCCAAGGCTGTGTACTTCACATAGAAACTGGAGTACTCTATTCAACCTTCAAGTATTCTTCACCTCTAATGACACCATAATTAAGATAGTTCAATTCCAGTTACCTACCTTAGCTCAATATTCCTTGGTACCTGTAGGGTATGGTATCATAATGATTATGTCACTGAGCTGGTAATTCGGAAGCCTAAACCTTTTCCTATTATTTGTTTAATATTTGTTTTGTTCATGAGGAGCAAACCTTGCTGACAAAGCCAACATTTATTGTTCACCTCCAACTGCCCTGAGAAGGCAGTGGCAAGTTAATTTCTGAAACTCCTGCTGGTGTAGGCACAACCTCAGCGCTGTTAAGGAGGGAGTTCCAATTTTGACCCAGCACTGATGGAGGAAGGGCAATCTAGTTTCAGGTCAGAATGATCTGTCACTTGGAGAGAGATTTTCAGGTGCTGCCGGTAATGGATTGTGGATTCACATTGCCCATGCATATTGCTGTTTGCAGGATTAGCATATGATAAGTTAAAACCACTTTCACTTTTGCTGAACAGAGATACTTTGTGAAGTAGACCTAAGGGAAGACTGAGGGACTGAAGGAATGGGAAGGTCATCCTACATGTCTTGAGGTTTTGGGGCATGATGTTTGGTTCCTATATAATAAAGTGATTGAAGAGCTCATGAGGATCATATAATCATGGTAATTGATGATCAGGAGCGATTAAGATGATCATTGGTTAATCTTCTTGACTCCATTTTATCTAATGTCGGTTGGTCTCTTACTGTACTGTAATTTGTGTTAGTCTGCATTGGATGTAGAGAACAAAAGGTAAAATTGGACTGTGTTTTGAATAAACCATTACTGTTGAATAGTGAAGTATCTGAGTCCTTATAGTGAATGATGAACTCAATAAAAAGAATTATATATTTAACATAGATTTGTACTGCATGATTTGAATGAGTACTCACATTAGAATTTGTAACCTGGTCTTGTTGAAGCCAAAGATCTGATTGTTTGGTTCTTACAAATTATGTCTGTGTTTAAACCAATGAAATAATATCGAACAGGACAGAAGTGTAACAGTATTCTCAAGTATTTTCTGATCTAGTTCATCTAGATAGTAATGGTCACGGGTTTGGAAGATACTTTAAAAAACATTGGTGAATTGCTGCAATGCATCTTGTAGGTGGATACACATTGCAGCCATGGTGTGCTAGTGGTGGAGACAATGGGCGAAATTCTCCGGAAACGGCACAATGTCCGACGACTGGCGCCCAAAACGGCGCAAATCAGACGGGCATCGCGCTGCCCCAAAGGTGCGGAAGGCTCCACATCTTTGGGGGTCGAGCCCCAACCTTGAGGGGCTAGGTCGGCGCCAGACGAATTTCCGCCCTGCCAGCTGGCGGAAAAGGCCTTTGGTGCCCCGCCAGCTGGCGCGGAAATGACATCTCCAGGCGGCGCATGCGCGGGAGCGTCAGCGGCCGCTGACAGCTTCCCACGCATGCGCAGTGGAGGGAGTCTCTTCCGCCTCCGCCATGGTGGAGACCGTGGCGGAGGCGGAAGGGAAAGAGTGCCGCCACGGCACAGGCCCGCCCGCGGATCTGTGGGCCCTGATCGCAGGCCAGGCCACCGTGGGGGCACCCCCCGGGGCCAGATCGCCCCGCGCCCGCCCGCGCCGCTTTGTCCCGCCGGTAAGGTAGGTGGTTTAATTTACGACGGCGGGACAGGCATTTTAGCGGCGGGACTTCGGCCCATCCGGGCCGGAGAATCGCGCGGGGGGGGCCCGCCAACCGGCGCGGCGCGATTCCCGCCCCCGCCGAATCTCCGGTGCCGGAGACTTCGGCAGCCAGCGGGGGCGGGATTCACGCCAGCCCCCGCCGATTCTCCGACCCGGCGGGGGATCGGAGAATTTCGCCCAATGAATGTTTAAGGTGGTGTATGGAAGGACTACTGTTTGGAAGGGAAAGGAGGCTCTGACAAAACTCTGTTCTGAGTCTCTAATTAAGAAAGAAACAAAGATATTTTGAGAACAATGCTGACTATACGAGCTCTACAAGATCCCACAGCGCTACACAAGAAAGGTCCACTCAGATCCGAGTGGTCCACGAGTGAACCACGCTACACAGAATTCAGTAGAGATTTTTCAGTTGACCCAGTGGGGCTGATAAGGGGGAGAGGTGAATCCCAGGAGTCAAACAGAGGATGAAAAGGATGCCAAAGTGTGATGAATCAATGAATGAAGTCACCCCATTGTTTTAGTTCTGAAACTCAACAGGAACTGATGGTTCCGTAATAATTTCAGAAGTTCACTGAGATATTCATGACAAATCCCAAATTTCTTTACCCGTCAGTCTGGCCTCAATAAAAGTCGAGATGGATTTGCAGGTACAGCATTAGTTATTTTATTTGGCTTGCAAGCTTACATAGAATTTACAGTGCAGAAGGAGGCCATTCGACCCATCGAGTCTGCACCGGCTCTTGGAAAGAGCAACCTACCCAAGGTCCACACCTCCACCCTATCCCCATAACCCAGCAACCCCACCCAACACTATGGGCAATTTTGGACACTAAGGGCAATTTAGCATGGCCAATCCACCTAACCTGCACATCTTTGGACTGTGGGAGGAAACCGGAGCACCCGGAGGAAACCCACGCACACACGGGGAGGATGTGCAGACTCCGCAGAGACAGTGACCCAAGCCGGAATCGAACCTGGGACCCTGGAGCTGTGAAGCAATTGTGCTGTCCACAATGCTACCGTGCTGCCCCACAGCTTGACTCAGTTCACAGCGGCACAAAGCACATCTTGCTTCGTACACCTCTGGAATCAAGTGAGTCTGTAGAACAAAGCAGTCTCTACTGATACATTCAAATGGCATCAAGTTTCACATTCACGATTCCCATAGGTCATCCTATACCCCTCCTGACCTGGTGATACATTCTGATTGGCTCACTTCCAATCCCTTCCTCTGGCCCCTATTACCCAGTATCCTTTTCTCCTCCTTTGGTGGACACACCTCTTCCTTTGCTTTGCCATGTGGTCTGAAATCCTTTGTCTGTGAACTCACCAGGATTAGACTGGCCTATTTCTACATTACATTAACTAATCTCTCTAAAGTAACTATTTTATATCACATTCGTCATTCAGATCCGACATTTGCCTGATGACTTGGGTGGATGAGTTGTTTGGGAAAAGCCAACCATTTTACCCAATTGGACCTGACCAAATCCCTCTAAACATCTCCACAAAAGAGAAAACAGCCCCTGTCAACTCCCAGCAACTCTATCAGTACACCACCATGTTATTGCTTGGGACTGCGACATCTAGAATATGACATCAAACTTTGATGATGTTATTAACTAGAGTACAGACTGGGTTCACATTTGCGAAAAGTAGGGGCTGTACTGGACAGCTTAAGGATATTTGGGCTCACACCAAACCCGCAGGCATGTCGCATTAGTATGTCAGAGACCAACTATCTCAGTATACTGTGGGGATGGAGTGGTGAACATAGAACATAGAACATAGAACATAGAAAATACAGCACAGAACAGGCCCTTCGGCCCACGATGTTGTGCCGAACCTTTGTCCTAGATTAATCATAGATTATCATTGAATTTACAATGCAGAAGGAGGCCATTCGGCCCCCCGAGTCTGCACCAGCTCTTGGAAAGAGCACCCTACCCAAACTCAACACCTCCACCCAACACCAAGGGCAATTTGGACATTAAGGGCAATTTATCATTGGCCAATTCACCTAACCCGCACATCTTTGGACTGTGGGAGGAAACCGGAGCACCCGGAGGAAACCCACGCAGACACGGGGAGGACGTGCAGACTCCGCACAGACAATGACCCAAGCCGGAATCGAACCTGGGACCATGGATCTGTGAAGCAATTGTGCTATCCACAATGCTACCGTGCTGCCCTTAAGAACAAATAAATCTACACTATCATTTTCCCGTAATCCATGTACCTATCCAACAGCTGCTTGAAGGTCCCTAATGTTTCCGACTCAACTACTTCCACAGGCAGTGCATTCCATGCCCCCACTACTCTCTGGGTAAAGAACCTACCTCTGATATCCCTCCTATATCTTCCACCTTTCACCTTAAATTTATGTCCCCTTGTAATGGTGTGTTCCACCTGGGGAAAAAGTCTCTGACTGTCTACTCTATCTATTCCCCTGATCATCTTATAAACCTCTATCAAGTCGCCCCTCATCCTTCTCCGCTCTAATGAGAAAAGGCCTAGCACCCTCAACCTTTCCTCGTAAGACCTACTCTCCATTCCAGGCAACATCCTGGTAAATCTTCTTTGCACCTTTTCCAGAGCTTCCACATCCTTCCTAAAATGAGGCGACCAGAACTGTACACAGTACTCCAAATGTGGCCTTACCAAAGTTTTGTACAGCTGCATCATCACCTCACGGCTCTTAAATTCAATCCCTCTGTTAATGAACGCGAGCACACCATAGGCCTTCTTCACAGCTCTATCCACTTGAGTGGCAACTTTCAAAGATGTATGAACATAGACCCCAAGGTCTCTCTGCTCCTCCACAATGCCAAGAACTCTACCGTTAACCCTGTATTCCACATTCATATTTGTCCTTCCAAAATGGACAACCTCACACTTTTCAGGGTTAAACTCCATCTGCCACTTCTCAGCCCAGCTCTGCATCCTATCTATGTCTCTTTGCAGCCGACAACAGCCCTCCTTACTATCCACAACTCCACCAATCTTCGTATCGTCTGCAAATTTACTGACCCACCCTTCAACTCCCTCATCCAAGTCATTAATGAAAATCACAAACAGCAGAGGACCCAGAACTGATCCCTGCGGTACACCACTGGTAACTGGGATCCAGGCTGAATATTTGCCATCCACCACCACTCTCTGACTTCTATCGGTTAGCCAGTTCGTTATCCAACTGGCCAAATTTCCCACTATCCCATGCCTCCTTACTTTGTGCAGAAGCCTACCATGGGGAACTTTATCAAATGCCTTACTAAAATCCATGTACACTACATCCACTGCTTTACCTTCATCCACATGCTTGGTCACCTCCTCAAAGAATTCAATAAGATTTGTAAGGCAAGACCTACCCCTCACAAATCCGTGCTGACTATCCCTAATCAAGCAGTGTCTTTCCAGATGCTCAGAAATCCCATCCTTCAGTACCCTTTCCATTACTTTGCCTACCACCGAAGTAAGACTAACTGGCCTGTAATTCCCAGGGTTATCCCTAGTTCCTTTTTTGAACAGGGGCACGACATTCGCCACTCTCCAATCCCCTGGTACCACCCCTGTTGACAGTGAGGACGAAAAGATAATTGCCAACGGCTCTGCAATTTCATCTCTTGCTTCCCATAGAATCCTTGGATATATCCCGTCAGGCCCGGGGCTCTTGTCTATCCTCAAGTTTTTCAAAATGCCCAACACATCTTCCTTCCTAACAAGTATTTCCTCGAGCTTACCAATCTGTTTCACACTGTCCTCTCCAACAATATCGCCCCTCTCATTTGTAAATACAGAAGAAAAGTACTCATTCAAGACCTCTCCTATCTCTTCAGACTCAATACACAATCTCCCGCTACTGTCCTTGATCGGACCTACCCTCGCTCTAGTCATTCTCATATTTCTCACATATGTGTAAAAGGCCTTGGGGTTTTCCTTGATCCTACCCGCCAAAGATTGTTCATGCCCTCTCTTAGCTCTCCTAATCCCTTTCTTCAGTTCCCTCCTGGCTATCTTGTATCCCTCCAATGCCCTGTCTGAACCTTGTTTCCTCAGCCTTACATAAGTCTCCTTTTTCCTCTTAACAAGACATTCAACCTCTCTTGTCAACCATGGTTCCCTCACTCGACCATCTCTTCCCTGCCTGACAGGGACATACATATCAAGGACACCTAGCACCTGTTCCTTGAACAAGTTCCACATTTCACTTGTGTCCTTCCCTGCCAGCCTATGTTCCCAACTTATGCACTTCAATTCTTGTCTGACAACATCGTATTTACCCTTCCCCCAATTGTAAACCTTGCCCTGTTGCACGTACCTATCCCTCTCCATTACTAAAGTGAAAGTCACAGAATTGTGGTCACTATCTCCAAAATGCTCCCCCACTAACAAATCTATCACTTGCCCTGGTTCATTACCCAGTACTAAATCTAATATTGCCCCTCCTCTAGAAAAGCTTCCTGGACACACTGCACAAACACCACCCCATCCAAACTATTTGATCTAAAGAGTTTCCACTCAATATTTGGGAAGTTAAAGTCGCCCATGACTACTACCCTATGACTTCTGCACCTTTCCAAAATCTGTTTCCCAATCTGTTCCTCCACATCTCTGCTACTATTGGGGGGCCTATAGAAAACTCCTAACAAGGTGACTGCTCCTTTCCTATTTCTGACTTCAACCCATACTACCTCAATAGGGTGATACTCCTCGAACTGCCTTTCTGCAGCTGTTATACTATCTCTAATTAATAATGCTACCCCCCCACCTCTTTTACCACCCTCCCTAATCTTATTGAAACATCTATACCCAGGGACCTCCAACAACCATTTCTGCCCCTCTTCTATCCAAATTTCCGTGATGGCCACCACATCGTAGTCCCAAGTACCGATCCATGCCTTAAGTTCACCCACCTTATTCCTGATGCTTCTTGCGTTGAAGTATACACACTTCAACCCATCTCCGTGCCTGCAAATACTCTCCTTTGTCAGTGTTCCCTTCCCCACTGCCTCATTACATGCTTTGGCGTCCTGAATATCGGCTACCTTAGTTGCTGGACTACAAATCCGGTTCCCATTCCCCTGCCAAATTAGTTTAAACCCTCCCGAAGAGTACTAGCAAACCTCCCTCCCAGGATATTGGTGCCCCTCTGGTTCAGATGCAACCCGTCCTGCTTGTACAGGTCCCACCTTCCCCAGAATGCGCTCCAATTATCCAAATACCTGAAGCCCTCCCTCCTACACCATTCCTGCAGCCACGTGTTCAACTGCACTCTCTCCCTATTCCTAGCCTCGCTATCACGTGGCACCGGCAACAAACCAGAGATGACAACTCTGTCTGTCCTGGCTTTCAACTTCCAGCCTAACTCCCTAAACTTGTTTATTACCTCCACACCCCTTTTCCTACCTATGTCGTTGGTACCAATGTGCACCACGACTTCTGGCTGCTCCCCCTCCCCCTTAAGGATCCTGAAGACACGATCCGAGACATCCCTGGCCCTGGCACCCGGGAGGCAACATACCTTCCGGGAGTCTCGCTCGCGACCACAGAATCTCCTATCTATTCCCCTAACCATTGAATCTCCTACAACTATTGCTTTTCTATTCTCCCCCCTTCCCTTCTGAGCCCCAGAGCCAGACTCAGTGCCAGAGACCTGGCCGCTAGGGCCTTCCCCCGGTAGGTCATCCCCCCCAACAGCATCCAAAACGGTATACTTGTTTTGAAGGGGAACGGCCACGAGGGATCCCTGCACTGTCTGCCTGTTTGTTTTTTTCCCCCTGACTGTAACCCAGCTATTCTTGTCCTGTACCTTGGGTGTGGTTACCTCCCTGTAACTCTTCTCAATCACCCCCTCTGCCTCCCGGATGATCCGAAGTTCATCCAGCTTCAGCTCCAGTTCCCTAACACGGTCTTTGAGGAGCTGAAGTTGGGTGCACTTCCCGCAGGTATAGTCAGTGGGGACACCGGTGGTATCCCTCACCACCCACATCCTACAGGAGGAGCATGTAACTGGCCTAGCCTCCATCCCCTCTTACCTTACAGAATATAGCTGCTGTGTGGACTAACTAGATCTCCCCCCTCCGACTCTGCTACACTTCTTGTAAACTCCTGGCTCTCTTCGCACTCTTTGCGGAAACGTCGGAAACAAAATGAAAGGAGCACCTTACTCCCTCCTCACCTAACTCCCTCGGTCACCAAACTCTCACTATAGCACTCAAAAAGCACCAAATTCAGCACTCCCTCGGTCACCAAACTCTCACTATCGCACTCAAAAAGCACCAAATTCAGCACTCAGTGCAAACAGTGAAGGTTCAACAGGAACTCTGAGCAGGGAATAAGAAGCAAAATTATGGCTTTCTTGTTGGGTATTGGCTGACAATTTACTCCAATTTTCTTCCTATAAGACCATAAGACATAGGAGCGGAAGTAAGGCCATTCGGCCCATCGAGTCCACTCCACCATTCGATCATGGCTGATTTCAACTCCATTTACCCGCTCTCTCTCCATAGCCCTTAATTCCTCGAGAAATCAAGAATTTATCAACTTCTGTCTTAAAGACACTCAACGTCCCGGCCTCCACCGCCCTCTGTGGCAATGAATTCCACAGACCCACCACTCTCTGGCTGAAGAAATTTATCCTAATCTCTGTTCTAAAGTGACTCCCTTTTATTCTAAGGCTGTGCCCCCGGGTCCTAGTCTCCCCTGCTAATGGAAACAACTTCCCTACATCCACCCTATCTAAGCCATTCATTATCTTGTAGGTTTCTATTAGATCTCCCCTCAACCTCCTAAATTCCAATGAATATAATCCCAGGATCCTCAGACATTCATCATATGTTAGGCCTACCATTCCTGGGATCATCCGTGTGAATCTCCGCTGGACCCGCTCCAGTGCCAGTATGTCCTTCCTGAGGTGTGAGGCCCAATATTGCTCACAGTATTCTAAATGGGGCCTAACTAGTGCTTTATAAAGCTTCAGAAGTACAGCCCTGCTTTTATATTCCAAGCCTCTTGAGATAAATAACAACATTGCATTTGCTTTCTTAATTACGGACTCAACCTGCAAGTTTACCTTTAGAGAATCCTGGACTAGGACTCCCAAGTCCCTTTGCACTTCAGCATTATGAATTTTGTCACCGTTTAGAAAATAGTCCATGCCTCTATTTTTTCCAAAGTGCAAGACCTCGCACTTGCCCACGTTGAATTTCATCAGCCATTTCTTGGACCACTCTCCTAAACTGTCTAAATCTTTCTGCAGCCTCCCCACCTCCTCCATACTACCTGCCCCTCCACCTATCTTTGTATCATCGGCAAACTTAGCCAGAATGCCCCAGTCCCGTCATCTAGATCGTTAATATATAAAGAGAACAGCTGTGGCCCCAACACTGAACCCTGCGGGACATCACTCGTCACCGGTTGCCATTCCGAAGAAGAACCTTTTATCCCAACTCTCTGCCTTCTGCCTGACAGCCAATCATCAATCCATGTTAGTACCTTGCCTCGAATACCATGGGCCCTTATTTTACTCAGCAGTCTCCCATGAGGCACCTTATCAAAGGCCTTTTGGAAGTCAAGATAGATAACATCCATTGGCTCTCCTTGGTCTAACCTATTTGTTATCTCTTCAAAGAAGTCTAACAGGTTTGTCAGGCACGACCTCCCCTTACTAAATCCATGCTGACTTGTCCTAATCCGACTCTGCACTTCCAAGAATTTAGAAATCTCATCCTTAACAATGGATTCTAGAATCTTGCCAACAACCGAGGTTAGGATAATTGGCCTATAATTTTCCATCTTTTTCCTTGTTCTATCTTGAACAGGGGGGTCACAACAGCGATTTTCCAATCCTCTGGGACTTTCCCTGACTCCAGTGACTTTTGAAAGATCGTAACTAACGCCTCCACTATTTCTTCAGCTATCTCCTTTAGAACTCTAGGATGTAGCCCATCTGGGCCCAGAGATTTATCAATTTTAGACCTCTTAATTTCTCTAGCACTTTCTGCTTTTAGATGGCTACCATATTCAACTCTGCCCCCTGACTCTCCTGAATTGTTGGGATATTACTCATGTCTTCTACTGTGAAGACTGACGCAAAGTACTTATTTAGTTCCTCAGCTATTTCCTTGTCTCCCATCAATAGATTACCAGCGTCATTTTGGAGCGGCCCAATGTCTACTTTTGCCTCCCGTTTGTTTTTAATGTATTTAAAGAAACTTTTACTATCATTCCTAATGTTTCTGGCTAGCCTACCTTCATAATTGATCCTCTCTTTCCTTATTTCTCTCTTTGTTATCCTCTGTTTGTTTTTGTAGCCTTCCCAATCTTCTGACTTCCCACTACTCTTTGCCACATTATAGGCTTTCTCTTTTGCTTTGATGCATTCCCTGACTTCCTTTGTCAGCCATGGCTGCCTAAAGTTACCTTTATTTAACTGTAACACCTTTACATCTGAATCTACCTTCTTTCTTTCAAATTGGAGATTGAATTCTACCATATTATGATCACTGCCTCCTAAGTGTTCCCTTACTTTAAGATCTTTAATCAAGTCTGGCTCATTACATAACACTAAGTCCAGGATGGCCTGTCCCCTCATGGACCCCATCACAAGCTGTTCCAAAAAGCCCTCCTGTAAACATTCAATGAATTCCCTTTCCTTGGGTCCACTGGCAGCATTATTTACCCAGTCCACCTGCATATTGAAGTCCCCCATGATCACTGTGACCTTGCCTTTCTGACATGCACTTTCTATTTTGTGGTGCATGTTGTGCCCCTGGTCCTGACCACTGTTAGGAGGCCTGTACATAACTCCCATTATGGGTTTTTTGCCTTTGTGGTTCCTCAACTCTACCCACACAGACTCCACATCATCTGACCCTATGTCGTTTAGTGCTATTGATTTAATTTCATTCTTAATTAACAAGGCAACCCCGCCCCCTCTGCCCACCTCTCTGTCTTTTCGATAGGTTGCAAATCCCTGGATGTTTAAATGCCAGTCCTGAACCCCCTGCAACCACGTCTCTGTGATGCCTACCACATCATACCTGCCAGTCACAACCTGGGCCACAAGCTCATCTACCTTGTTCCGTACACTGCGCGCATTTAAATATAGCACCTTTAATTCTCTATTCACCGCCCCTTTTTGTTTCTTAGTGTGGTGGACCTTGGTTTACTGAGCCTTTCCATACACTGTCATATTTTGTGGGATGGGGACTATCGTAACCTCTCCTGAGTTCTGTCTTTTCGTGCTTTTTTGTATTCATAAGCAGCTACGCTTCCCACTGATTACTTCACCTCTTGGTTCCCTGACTTTCCCTTCCCCCCCCAATCTCTAGTTTAAAGTCCTATTGACCACCCTATTTACTCTTTTCGCCAGAACACTGGTCCCAGCTCGGTTCAGGTGGAGACCATTCCAACGGTATAGGTCCCCCCAAAACTGATGCCAGTGTCCTATGAAAAGGAACCCCTCTTTCCCACACCACTCTTTCAGCCACGTGTTAACTTCTCTTATTCTTGCCTCCCTATGCCAATTTGCACGTGGCTCGGGAAGTAATCCGGAGATTATGACCCTTGAGGACCTGTTTTTTAATTTGAATCCCAGCTCTTTATAATCTCTAAACAGGTCCTCTTTTCTAGACTTGCCTATGTTGTTGGTACTGACATGGACCACAACAACTGGATCCTCCCCCTCCCTCTCCAGTATCCTTTCAAGCCGGTCAGAGATGTCCCGCACCCTAGCACTGGGCAGGCAACATACCATGCGGGACTCTTTATCCTGCTCACAAAGGATACTATCTATCCCCCTGATAATAGAATCCCCTACAACTACAACTTGCCTATTTACTCCCTGCCCTTGAATGGCCTGCTGAACCATGGTGCCTTGGTCAGCTGACTCATCCTTCTTGCAGCCCTGTTCGCCATCCACACAGGGAGCAAGTGCCTCATACCTGTTGGACAGGGTCAAGGGCTGAGGCTCCTGAGTTCCTGACTGCTGGTTCCCTTTACCTGCCTGACTTGCAGTCACACCCTGCTGTCCCTGGCCACTGGCAAGATTTAAACTACTTACTCTGACAGGTGTGACTGCCTCCTGAAACACAGTGTCCAGGTAAGTCTCCCCCTCCCGGATGTGCCTCAGTGTTTGAAGCTCAGACTCCAGCTCATCAACTCTGAGCCGGAGCTCTTCGAGCAGCCAACACTTACTGCAGATGTGGTCGCTGAAGCTCGCAATGGGATCTGCCAGCTCCCACATCAAGCAGCTCAAGCACATCACCTGACCAGCCATCACTAATTAATTAATTAGTTTAATTTAAGTTTACGAGTTTAGCTGTGTTTTTTTTTTTTAAATTTGGGGCAGATATGCTATCAACCAATCAGATCACAGCTTCCCTCTGACATCACTTTTGGAGAGAAAAACGGAAAACAGGAAGTTACCGTTAGGTTTTTATCCTCACAGAGACTGCTCCTCCTCCTCCGAACAGCTCCCAAAATTAGGCGCGAAGAAAGAGAGAGAACAAAACAGTCGGGAAAAAGCACCTTCTCCCACCCTTCACGAATTACCTCACTGCACCAAATTACCAAATTCTCACTCTGTCTGTGTCTCACTCACTCAGGCTGTGTCTCCTTGACCAGCGCAATGCTTACTAAGTGCGCTTTCTGTCTGTCTTTTATACAAACTTTAGGATGACTCACACTAAAACTTCAAAGAGAAGAATACAATGTGTACCTTTGTGCCCCTTAACAGGCCTCAGGTGACTGCCAGATAACTGCCTCTCAGCAATTAGGGTGGGGGCAGCTTCAGCCAATCAGACACTAATCTACACTGCACTTTTAACTGAAAAACAGCACAATTAGATTAACCACTTACCTTTCCTGGTTACCTCACTGCACCAAATTACCAAATTCTCACTCTGTCTGTGTCTCACTCACTCAGGCTGTGTCTCCTTGACCAGCGCAATGCTTACTAAGTGTGCTTTCTGTCTGTCTTTTATACAAACTTTAGGATGACTCACACTAAAACTTCAAAGAGAAGAGTACAATGTGTACCTTTGTGCCCCTTAACAGGCCTCAGCAATTAGGGTGTGGGCAGCTTCAGCCAATCAGACACTAATCTACACTGCACTTTTAACTGAAAAACAGCACAATTAGATTAACCACTTACCTTTCCTGGTTACCTCACTGCACCAAATTACCAAATTCTCACTCTGTCTGTGTCTCACTCACTCAGGCTGTGTCTCCTTGACCAGCGCAATGCTGACTAAGTGTGCTTTCTGTCTGTCTTTTATACAAACTTTAGGATGACTCACACTAAAACTTCAAAGAGAAGAGTACAATGTGTACCTTTGTGCCCCTTAACAGGCCTCAGCAATTAGGGTGTGGGCAGCTTCAGCCAATCAGACACTAATCTACACTGCACTTTTAACTGAAAAACAGCACAATTAGATTAACCACTTACCTTTCCTGGTTACCTCACTGCACCAAATTACCAAATTCTCACTCTGTCTGTGTCTCACTCACTCAAGCTGTGTCTCCTTGACCAGCGTAATCCTCTTACCAAACTAACTAAAGCAGAGACACCAATCTTGGGATGGGCGGAACTGGGAGGCAAAGCTGCTTTCCAGGATCTGAACTATGTGCTATGTAATAATCATGTGCGTGTGTCTGTATGTTGCTATGTTGCTGCATGTGTGGCATGTGTGTGCATATGTGGTGTGTGTGTGTGCATGCATGGTGTGCGTGGTGTGTCTGTGTAGTTGTCTGCCTTGTGTATTGCACAAAAAGGTGTTTGGAATTTGGATTATTTAAGGACTACAGTTTATAGACCATGTGCCAAAATGGGATGAAGTACCACAGATAGCTATAGGAATAGATAGGTGCAGATAATCTGTCTCTAGTGCCTGTGAACCTGCTTTGTAGCCTCTTTCCCCCATAGAATCCCTACTAGGCAGAAGGAGGCCATTTGGCCCATCCAGTCTGCACAGACCCTCCGAAAGAGCACTCAATCAAGGCCCACTCCCCTGCCCTATGCCTGTAACCCTTTGCATTGATGAAGGACAATCACCTAACCTGCACATCTTTGGTCACCAAGGGGCAATTTTAGGATGGCGAATCTGCCTACCCTGCACATCTTTGGACTGTGGGAGAAAACCCACGCAGACACAGGGAGAACGTTCAACCTCCACACAGACAGTCACCTATGGAATTGAACCTGGGTCTCTGGCACTCGCGCTAACGACTGTGCCAGCGAATATCTTCTCACTTTCCAACTTTGCACCCCATCTGCCACCTTGTTGCCCACTCATCTTACCTGTCTGTATCTCTTTTCAGTCTCTGTGTCCTTCCCCACAGCTCACCTTACTATCTAATTTGCGCGCATCAGCAACATTTTAAACACAGGCTCCAGCAGGAATTAAACCCACAACCCTTGGTTTACAAATCCAGTGCTCTGACTACTGAGGTACAGAGCCAACTTTCTCTTCCTCTTTCCCTTTTCCTCCTTGCGCAAAATTCCAAGAGGCCAAAATAATTCCCACGTCCAGATTTCAAATTAAAACAATAAAAACTGTTACTAAAAATTTTCATTGAAATAGGCAAAGAAAAATGGTGTCAAAAGTAATTCAGAAATCCAGCTCTCAGATTCAAACTTTAATTTTAGACACAAAAATCGTCCTCTGAAAAATTCAGCAAATCCCCTTTAAGAAGTTGTTTGCACTCAGGATAGACAGACCATGACAATCTGAACCAAAGGCTGGACTCTCATGCTCTCCTCCCGGGTGCGTTTGGTAGTTGAGGTGGGCATTTACTCAGGCCAGAGGGTTGTTTGTGGGGACCTCGTTGAATGCCTTCCCACCATTATCCCGATTAAGTCTGTTACAGGAAGGCCCGCGGATGAACTTCCTACCCCGCCATCAATTAAGGCCCTTAGGTGGGCAATGGATGCCGACTTCAGTATCTCATCCTGCCACTGCTGGTATTTACCAAGCCCTGGTGTGTTTGATTACAGGTTTCTGTAAGAGTGGAGTGGGGTGGGAAGGGGTGGAGGGTGAGGGTGTTCTGGTCGAGGGATGTCACATTCGGAAGTGGGACCCACTGAGAGCCAATTGCTGCCCTTGCTGCCCCCACCCCTCCCCTACACCTCCCCACACCTTGCTGTCCCTGGGGTCATGGTGGGCCTAGGCCTCAGGTTGTATGGTACCAGTGGCACTGCCAATCAATGAGGCGAGCAGGCTTTTGCTCCAGGGTCCATGACCCTGGGGAAGCCCGCCACTGCCCAGTAAGAAGCAAGTGATGCTTTTTTGGGTACTGGCCAAAAATCGACTCGACGCCTCATTAAAGCTAAAGCACCAATCCTGGGATGGTTGTTTTCCAGGGTCTGAAGCAAGTGCTGTGCAATAGTCCTGTACTCATAGTCCCAGATTTCAGCAAAAACTCCTGTTGCAACTTGATGCCTCAGGAACTGCACTCTTTCAAATAGTAGTTTGACATTTATTTCAGCTGGCTTTCCCAAAAAGAGGCAACATGGGCTCTTGCGGGCTCTCCAGTTGGCAGGAAAGACCCCTGTTGTTTCCGACCCATAAGGCAATCAAATCAACGAGTACATTTTGCATGAGAATGTATACTCACGCTCACAGTGCCATTTAACTGTTGCATGATTTTACACATTTAGTACAGAAGTACCACAGGTGAAGACTTTGGGGGTCGGTAAGCTCAGTTTGCTGGTTCATAATGCAGAGTGACGGAGATAGCGTGGGTCCAGCTGCTGTATTGGTTGAGGTTACCGTGAACGCCCCGCCTTCTCAACCTTATCCCTCGCTTGAGGCATGGAGACCATCAGATTAAATCATCGCTTGTCAGCTCTCTCTCTCAAAGGAGACAGCTACCTCTGGGACTGTGGCGATTCTCATTTTCATCACAGGCTGGCTTATTATTAGTATTAATAATCCAGCAGGTGGTGTTTCATACTTTAATTCTTGGCCCTTATTGTAGTTATCATCCCAACAGGGCCAATCCCACTGAGTGGAAAATATACTTCATTGTTCTTTTTTGATCAAGACATAAGTTTTTACATAAGTTGGCGTGTGTCTCTGGGTCCCATAGTCTCAAGTTTAAAATTCATACTTGCACAATGTTAGGGGTTGAATGGAGGAACACATTTTTTCATCTTTTAATAATATGATCCAGGTTAGATCTTTTCATTAACAAACAAAAAGTTCATCTTACATGAGTCACAGACCCAAAGAAGAACTGAGCTATGTTTTGACCACACAGCAATGGAACTTCTGCAGCTAAATAGAACACAATCACATTTACAATTGAATGGGAGGGAAAGACTGCTCGATACTATTCAGCTTTCGGCGAAGGCAGCTCACTACTCCAGTGACTCATCTGATTGTATCAGTAACTGAAAGCGATAACAGCTGTAGAATGCTACCTATATTGTAAATACTTCGAGGAGCAGTGAAAATTACATGTTTCTGTGAGGAATAAAAGAACATATAAACCACACAAAATGTGTGCAGTGATGTAGAAGTGAAATCATGTACAACCTCCAACAAATATTGAATTTGAAACTGAAATGGTCTAAGGTGGTCTTGTGGCACACTGGGTAGCTTCTCTGCCTATGAGCCATGAAGCTGTGGGTTTGAGTCCCACCCCAAGACATGTTGGCCAAGCAGGGTACATTCATAATGCAGTCAATCAAAGTGAGTGGTAGCCTGCAAATCCTTCTAGCACACCAATGGCTGGCAGGAAGAGTGGGAGAGATTCCTGGTCAGTTGTGCTTGATACAGTTGGATGCCCCTCAGGCTATAAACCTCTGGCGACAGACTAGTGACGGATTCCAGTAATGCTATGGAACAGACAAAAGTTTGCCTTAATGCACCATTAGGTGCGGGAAGAGAAGTGGAATGGAAACCAAAGTGTAAATCTTATTAATCAGTCTGGGGCTAGTAGCAGAAATAAATTACCTTCATAGTATGGTGATACGAGTACATGAATATCTGTATATAACTGTACAAATGTATAAAGCCATTTATCAATGTATGTAATCACAGGCATGACCTCCTGCCAGTGCATGATACCAAACATATATCACGTGACTAATGGGACTCTACAGTTGGTGGCAGAACGGAAAGTAAGACAGTCACACTTAGAGTAGCCCCCTAGGGACTTGGATAAATTTGTTTGTATATAGATCTGTTAGTTATCTTCCCACATGTTAAACAATAAATCATCGTTCTGTTTGAACACATCCATGTTCTGCGTGTCTTCATCATTGGGGGGAACCATGGAACACAACATATAGAATCATAGAATCCCGAGAGTACATAAGGAGGCCATTTGGCCCATTGGGTCTGCACCGACCCTCTGAAAGATTATTCCACCCAAGCTCACTTACCCACCCTATTCCAATCAACCCTTAACATAAACTACACATCTTTTTCATACTAAGGGGCAATTTAGGATGGCCAATCTACTTAACCTACACATTTTTGGACTGTGAGAGGAAGCCGAACCACCCGGAGGAAACCCAGGCAGACACACGGAGAAAGCGCAAACTCCACACAGACAGTGACCCAAGGCTGGAATTGAATCCGGGTTCCTGGTGCTGTGAGGCAGCAGTGCTAATCACTATGCCAATGTACCACCCAATAATAATCTTTATTATTATCACAAGTAGGCTTACATTAATATTGCAATGATGTGACTGTGAAAATCCCCTAGTCGCCACACTCCAGCACCTGTTCGGGTACACTGAGGGGGAATTCAGAATGTCCAATTCACCGAACAGCATGTCTTTCAGAACTCGTGGGAGGAAACTTGAATACTTGGAGAAAGCCCACGCAGACACGGGGAGAATATGCAAACTCCGCAAAGACAGTGACCCATGCCGGAATCGAACCTGGGATACTGGCCCTGTGAAGCAACAGTGCTAACCACTGTCCTACTGTGCCGCCAATGAATATTCTTTACATATTGAAGCATGCTCCTCTTGGTGGACCAAGAATGTCCTTTCATTATCCAAGGAGATTTTTAAAAGTTAGACAATCCTCCCACCTTTGCAAAGGAGAATAGTGTAAATGAGGGAATTGGGTGAGATAATTTAACGGAGGAAAGTATAGAGTAAAAAGGGGTCAAATTCTTATAAATAAACAGTACAGCATTAGGAAAATAATTGGCAAGCTGCCTTTGGTAACATCAGGAAGTTTTATTGATAGTCTGACAATAATCCCAGCTCCAGTTTATTGTTTGTACCTGGCTGCATTGCAATAATCTTGGTGCCTGAAAATTGCATGTTTAGCATTTCCTCCACTCACTCTCACCATACCTGCTTATATTTTCATGGTTAGAATTCTCTTGTTCAGCATTGATGGAGTAACATCCGTTTCCACATTTATTCTGAAACAAGTCTTAAATAGAACCCCATTTTTAGCACCGGGAACAGGATTCAAGTTTGTTATGAAATGCTGGAAATGGGGGAAGCGCTGTACTCACCGCTGCATTCGCTGCTATAATCAATCTTATTCTGTCTGCATGAAACGATGTACTCATTTTAGGATGAGTGGTTTTAATTGATCTGATACTTTGCGGCCTAATCATAAATGATCACTCATGCTCATTGTATAACACTTTTGGAATATAAAAAAAAATATTCAAGAATTTACCATTTATGAGAGATTGTGCCTTACTAAATGGTGATAGTCAGTTGCTGTGTAATCAGTGTTTAGTTATAGTGGACAGAATTTTACACTCCCCCCCCCCCCCCCCCGCTGCCCCCACTCCCCGGAGGGTTCTGAGGTGGTGGGGGGATTGTAAAATTGCATGCATGGTGTTCCCTCCAGGGTTCCGCCTGCCCAACCTAGATGCAATTTTACGATAGATCAGGCAAGGCACATACCCCTACTAAGGCCACTTAAGGACCTTTTTCCACTCTGCCTCAATTTTTAGGCTGCAAGGCACTCGTTGGATCAGGTGAAAGACCCTCAATTGGAAGGGCACTTCTGATTTGGTGCACCCTCCCTTTTCTTCCCCTCAAGGACCTGAAGCTCTGGCCTCCCTACCCTCTGGCCTATCCTCTGATACTGAGATTGTTCCCTTGCCAACCCCCCAGGGCATTTGCTACCGTCCCGCCTCGAACAGCCCTGGTACGTAACTGAAGTGCTGTCCCAGGACTTAGGTTCGGGCATGGTGCTGCAGTACCTCTTCTGGCCACTGTAGCGATGTGCCTGGAGGAGCTGGGAAACTGTCGAGCAATTTGATTGGCTGATAGGTCTCCAAGGCAGGACATCAATCCAAGGCCGAACTGAAGACATCATTTGCTGATAATCAATGCTCAATTGAGTGTAAAATGGCAGCAGATCTGTCAGAGTCGACGTGAACTCATCCTGAGAATTCAGGCCCGTATCCGACGTCAGGTTTTTGTGGCAGCAGCCTGGTATATTTTTAATTAAATGAGTTTCTGAATGGGTATTCTACCTCTCTTGAATTGGCATATTGTAAATATTTTGAAAATATTTTATGTTATTTTTAGTAGTGTTGAAATTAACCTGCAGCACATTTGAAATTCTATGCAGTGTTTTGTAAAACATCAGCAGAGCATGAATATGGTGGAAAGAAAGTGGAAATTTTCTGATCGATGGCATCAGTACTACTGGCAAAGCTTGAGTGCATGGGGTTTGGGAAATTAAGCAATCAGTTCTCATTGGAAACAACTCCATTTTAATCTAGAGGCTGTTTTCATGCACAATTTTCTTCCACTAATTCTGAGCAGTACCTTAACTAAGCATTTCTTCTGCATTTAAATGAGGGGTTTCTAGATTTCCTGCCAAATGTCTTGTTTCCTTGGACAGAAACACCTTCCAGCTCTACAACTGCACATTCATACCCAGGTGGCAATGGGATGTTGCATATATAAAGTAAATATAGAAGGGACGCAAACCTTTATTTTAAAAAAAATTAATTTAGAATATCCAATTATTATTTTTTTCCAATTAAGGGGCAATTTAGCATGGCCAATCCACCTGACCTGCACATAGATCATTATAGACCATAGAATTTACAGTGCAGAAGGAGGCCATTCGGCCCATCGAGTCTACACCGGCTCTTGGAAAGAGCACCCTACCCAAGGCCACACCTCCACCCTATCCCCATAGCCCAGTAACCCCACCCAACACTGAGGGCAATTTTGGACACTAAGGGCAACTTAGCGTGGCCAATCCACCTAACCTGCACATCTTTGGACTGTGGGAGGAAACCCACTCAGACACTGGGAGAACGTGCAGACTCTGCACAGTGACCCAAGCCGGGAATCGAACCTGGGACCCAGGAGCTGTGAAGCAAATGTGCTAACCACTGTGCTACCGTGCTGCCCGTCTTTGGGTTGTGGGGGTGAAACCCATGCAGACATGGGGAGAATGTGCAAACTCCACACAGGGCCGCGATTCGAACTCGGGTCCTCAGCGCCGCAATCTGTAAACCTTTATTTCGGCTTTTGGATTATGAATGTATGGATTATACCTGCAGAATTATTTTGGCTAGATTTTGCACACTTTTTCCACATCAGAATAGGGGGAATATATTTGAGTAAACAAGAAGCTGATTCAATACGGCAAATATTTTAGGCCCACCCCGACACAGCTACTGGGGTTTGGGTACAAGATGTAAAAGTGCAACCAATCCACTGCTTATGCCTCGATCATCATTTATATAGTGCAAGATTGCTTGACATGCTGTCCCGGAGAGGTGCGGCACTTCATTATATTTAAAGCTAGCACTCAATGTACAAAAGGGACTGTAAGAATAACAGTTGTCGGCCAGGTTTCTTAAGGCTCTGGAAATCTGGCAGCAAAATGGAATTAGGAGTAACTAGCTGCAGAAGGTAACGCTTTTCAAAGCACTGCATGTGGACCAAGGATATCAGGACTGTTTTCCCAACGGCACATAAGCAAATTCTTGTCAATCAAGGAGTCCTCTTGCTGTCACCATATGCTGACCTGTCCCTTCAACCCCAGGGCTGAAGTGATATTACCCATAATCTTCACACCTTTCCCACCATACCCCAGTATTTTACTTCCTCCCAATTGCCAGTATCCAATCCACACCCCTCTCCAATCGCTTTTTTTTCCTTCCCTCTTCCCGCACTTCCTGCCATTCTGATTACTACTGGATATCCATCATCAGTGCCTCAGAGCAAGGAACTTTGGCTCCTCAG
This sequence comes from Scyliorhinus torazame, assembly GCF_047496885.1. Classification (NCBI taxonomy): domain Eukaryota; kingdom Metazoa; phylum Chordata; class Chondrichthyes; order Carcharhiniformes; family Scyliorhinidae; genus Scyliorhinus; species Scyliorhinus torazame. The sequence continues at coordinate 191,483,051 of NC_092715.1, read as the reverse complement.
AATGCCTGTGCTTAGAAATGGAAATTGCTAAAGCCACAGGGTTTCCAGAGACTGGACAATTCCCGCCCGAGGAAAATTCCCTAAACCAAATCTTAACCCTAACCTTTAAATGGCCCGCCACATTTTCCGTCCCGCCCGCGACGATTCCTAGGCAGGCTGAACTGGAAAATCTATCCTTTTATAAATCTCCAAAATACACCATGGCATTGTAGCGTGATCCTATTGGCTGCTCTCTGAAATGTGAGGTTTCACAAGACTAGGCCAACTCCTTAGCAAAACACAGCCTTCCAACAACTTGCCAACACATTCACACTCATGCAGTGGGATTAATATCTGACTTCTGGGGTGACTATTTCCTCCAGAACCAAAAAATAGGTTTTGTATATTTCTTTATGAAGCAGCCATTCTATTCCTAGGTCCAAAAGATTAGACACAACAAATGTTCTCACCCCTCAATCACACACTGCTTTTGGTGGTCTGGTCCTTACAGCATGCATTCACAATTACAAAAATTAGATTGAAGGAAAGTCTGTAAGTTAAGATATAGAACATAGAACATACAGTGCAGAAGAGTGGGGCCTTTGTTTCCAATATTACAGAGAATACAACTATAGAAAAATCTTGCCAACAGTTCAGACAAAAGGAAGATCTTTAAAGAAGGGCAATGTCAGTGATTTCTCAAGTACCAATGTTGTTCTACTTTAAAAAAAATAAATTTAGTGTACCCAATTCATTTTTTCCAATTAAGGGGCAATTTAGCATGGCCAATCGACCTAGCCTGTGCATCTTTGGGTTGTGGGTGAAAAACCCACGCAAACACGGGGAGAATGTGCAAACTCCACACTGACAGTGACCCAGAGCCGGGATCGAACCTGGGAGGCTGCAGGGCTAACCCACTGCGCCACCGTGCTGCCCATGTTGTTCTACTTTATTACAATATTAGAGAATGCCTTTTTGCCAAGCCTGACTCATGCTCACTCCAGCTATTCTGGTGCTGCAATTCCCTCAGTATGAACAGTCAGCACGATGGGAGCTGACCTCTGGGCAACAATGAAGGGTATGAAACTTTGTATAGCTCATTCCGTCTGATTCAACAGGTATGTTGAAATATTATATTGAGCTCACATTGGATCTGGATCCATGGCCTTATTGAAGCAATCTGAGCTTTGTGAAGTGATATGGTGAATGGGCCTCTGTCACTGGCGACCACATTGCAGTTCGTCCTGAATTTGTTGAATGCTGAAGGGTAGATTACAGTGCAGAGAAAACTTTGTGTGCAGAAGAACTCCTCATGCATGTTGGACATTGACGGGAGATTGGCAACAGGAAAAATTGGCATTCAGATCGCAAACACTTTGTTTAAAAAAATCAGGCCTTTGAGGTTCAGTGGATTCTATGTCCTTCACTGGCACAGTGATCTGCTGTTGCTCACTCACCTCAAAATATCTAAATTCCTCGGGGCAATTGGATCAGTGCGAACCTGGCATAGACTGGGAAATGGATTGAGAGTGTCATGAAATGCTGCCTTCTAAGACCCACTGGAATCTGCTACTGCACGTTTTGTTTCAGAAATAATCTTTTTTTATTTGATTTTTGATTTTTACAATTAAGGGCAATTTAGCATGGCCAAGCCACCTACCCTACACATCTTTGGGTTGTGGGGGTGAGACCGACGCAGAACCGGGGAGAAATGTGCAATCTCCACATGGACAGTGACCCGGGACCGAACCCAGGTCCTCGGTGCCATGAGGCAGCAGTGCTAACCACTGTACCACGGTGCCACCCTTTGAAAGAATATAAAAGTACTGTCTGCAACACGTCCTTTCCAATATTGCTTCTGTGAGAATATGCTGAGCAACACGAGCAGATTCTCTGGGCAGAGATGTCCTCTTCTCACCACTTCTACCTGTGTATCCAGTCGTACTCCACTATGCAAAGTCTCCTCTGGAGCATCCAGAATGGTGTCCCACTTTGATTCACTTTTACACACATCTGCCATTGCATCCACCCAATCCTGAGGATTGTTCATGCCTCTGTGTTTCATTGTGTTGTCAGGGTCCAGACAGGGGTTTTGGAGATTGTCTATTATGGGGCTGGTTTAGCTCAGTTGGCTGAATGGTTGGTTTATGATGTAGAACATGGCCAATAGCACAGGTTCAATTCCTCTACTGGCTGAGGTTAGGCATAAAGGCCTCGCCTTCACAACCTTGCCCCATCACCTGATCCTCAGGTTAATTCGCCACCAGTCAGCTCTTCCCCTCAAAGGTGAAAGCAGCCTATGGGCATCTGGGACTATGGTGATTTTACTTTTTATTCATCGAAAGTATGTATTTCTCAAAATCATTACTCTTTATTTACAGCAAATATTTACACATCTGCACCTGTACACAAGGTTCTCCTGCTTCCAGATCTCGTAATTCTCAGTCACGTGATCCGACATTACTATTACATTGGCATCATGTTTGCTCCTGATGCTTAACCCTTTACTCTACATTTACCTCCCAAGTCTTTATCACGATCATGTTTGCATCCTCCAGCACTGCCTCCCAAAATGTCAAACTTCACAGGGTCAGTCACCCAGCCAATCTCCCTCATCTTGTTCTGATCTCTTTTTGAAGTCAAGGACATTCCATACTCTCCCTTCTGTTGGTGTGAGTGTTCTTCTCTGAGTGGCTGTAGAGCTTGTGGGAAGTCTATCTTCATAATCTTGATCCAAGTAGTGATCCCAAGGTTCTATTGGCTTTCTCCCAATAATATGAAGGCACTGCAACTTTTTCTTATGAGACCCTGGTCTGTCCGGAAATCTTAGTTGTAAAGCTTTGTCATTGATTGTATGTTGCCTCTGTTGGTCTCAGACCCATACATTGTCCCCAGGCCTCAAGACTGATAAATCCCATGCGCTATGCCTGTGATTAAAGTTCCGAGCCTGGTTGCTTCTTTGTTCTTCCTTTTTTATCCTCTTGTGGTTATTTGTGGTGATATTGAGTTTGGGTTTTTATTCCTGGCTGCTCACAGCACAGGTAAGGTGGTTAGATATCATTTCTTCTGTAGAGCAACTAATGCCTGGCCACCAGACTGATTGCTGCACTCTTGCACAACAGTTTGCTATTTCTGGATGGTCTTGGTGAAGTCTGACGAATATCAAGCTGAAGTGGCCTCATATATATGACTATTCTCTCATTGAAGTCATCATTGACCGTGAGGTGCTTGCACTGTTCAAAGTATTGCCATAGTATTAGATTAGTGGCGATATAGTCCGGCCATCCTTCCAGACAATATTTTCAGATTTGGAGACATTTTTCATCTCGTTACTGATTGATCCCACATCCTGCAAACACCTGTGTAGTGCACAATGACTTACGAGAGAGACGAGTAGAGATGAAGTCGATGAGGCTTTATTAAGCGAGACTTATCCCCAGCAGTTCAGCAACAGAATGGAGCGGCGGGGAGAAGCTCGGGTTCTTATACTCCGCCTTCAGGGCGGAGCCAGGAGTCAACAGCCAACCAGGACCCGGGATCTGTCAGCCAATAGCATCACGGCTTCACAGTCCCACATGACCCCTAATACATACTACCACATTCACCCCTTGTTAAAAAATGAACCCGGCGGGGTGGTGGTTGGCATGGTGGTAGGGGTTTACAAGGCTGGTCCTGGGAGCAAAATTTCGGGCATGTCATTACAGTTTTGGCCCTACACTGGGCTATGTATAAGGTTTGTGAAACTATTTACAATATTAGTAAGAGAAGAATTTTTTGTTACAGTCCAACAACATTCTTGGTGTCACGCCGATGCCACGAGTCGAGCGGGCGGTCTGGTCTGCCTCGTCGATCGCCTCAGCCCCGGTGGTGGTGCAGGTGCTTGTTCCGACGTTGTCGTCTCCGGGAGCGTTTCGGTGTTTGTTCCTGTTTCACTCCTCGGCGGACACGGGAGGAGGACCAATCCTCCCGGGAAGGGGGCGGTCGCGGGGTGCGCCGGTGGCAGGGAGGGGATGATCGGTGTCGGGGGGGGGTGTGTGTGTTGCCGGCGGGCGCCAGGTCTCGCAGGGAGACCGTGTCCTGTCGGCCGTCGGGGTACGCCACGTAGGCGTACTGCGGGTTCGCGTGGAGGAGGTGAACCCTCTCGACCAACGGGTCCGACTTGTGGGCCCGCACATGTTTCCGGAGCAAGGTGGGTCCTGGGGCCGCCAGCCAGGTCAGCAGCGACGTTCCGGAGGAGGACTTCCTGGGGAAGACAAGGAGGCGCTCATGAGGCGTTTGGTTAGTGGTGGTACACAGCAGCGACCGGATGGAGTGGAGAGCGTCCGGGAGGACCCCCTGCCACCGGGAAACTGGGAGATCCCTGGACCGTAGGGCCAGTAGGACGGTCTTCCAGACCGTGCCGTTCTCCCTCTCTACTTGCCCGTTCCCCCGGGGGATGCAGCTGGTCGTCCTGCTCGAGGCTATGCCCTTGCTGAGCAGGAACTGGCGCAGCTCGTCACTCATGAAGGAGGACCCCCTGTCGCTATGGATATATGCGGGGCAACCGAACAGTGTGAATATGGTGCCAAGGGCTTTAATAACTGTGGCCGCTGTCATGTCAGGGCAAGGGATGGCGAAGGGGAAATGGGAGTACTCGTCCACCACGTTCAGGAAGTATGTGTTGCGGTCGGTGGAGGGGAGGGGCCCTTTGAAATCCAGACTGAGGCGTTCAAAGGGGCGGGAAGCCTTGATCAGGTGCGCTCTATCCGGCCTGAAAAAGTGCAGTTTGCACTCCGCGCAGATGTGGCAGTTCCTGGTGACTGTACGGACCTCCTCCACAGAGTAGGGGAGGTTGCGGGACTTTATAAAATGGTAGAACCGAGTGACCCCCGGGTGGCAGAGGTCCTCGTGGAGGGCTTGGAGGCGGTCTATTTGTGCGTTGGCACGTGTGCCGCGAGATAGGGCATCGGACGGCTCGTTCAGCTTTCCGGGACGGTACAAGATCTCATAGTTGAAGGTGGAGAGCTCGATCCTCCACCTTAAGATCTTGTCATTTTTAATTTTGCCCCGCTGTGCATTATCGAACATGAAGGCTACCGACCGTTGGTCAGTGAGGAGAGTGAATCTCCTGCCGGCCAAGTAATGCCTCCAATGTCGCACAGCGTCCACTATGGCTTGGGCTTCCTTTTCCACTGAGGAGTGGCGGATTTCTGAAGCGTGGAGGGTTCGGGAGAAAAAGGTCACGGGTCTGCCCGCTTGGTTAAGGGTGGCCGCCAGAGCTACGTCGGTGCGTCGTTCTCGACCTGGAAGGGGAGGGACTCGTCGATGGCACGCATCGTGGCCTTTGCGATATCCGCTTTGATGCAGCTGAAGGCCTGGCGAGCCTCTGTCGACAGGGGGAAGGTAGTGGTCTGTATTAGCGGGCGGGCCTTGTCTGCATACTGGGGGACCCACTGGGCGGAATATGAAAAGAACCCCAGGCAACGTTTCAGGGCTTTGGAGCAGTGGGGGAGGGGAAATTCCATGAGGGGGCGCATGCGTTCGGGGTCGGGGCCTATTATCCCATTGCGCACTACGTATCCCAGGATGGCCAACCGGTTTGTGCTAAAAACGTACTTTTCCTCGTTGTATGTGAGGTTCAAGGCGTTAGCGGTCTGGAGGAATTTTTGGAGGTTGGCGTCGTGGTCCTGCTGATCGTGGCCGCAGATGGTTACGTTGTCGAGATACGGGAACGTGGCCTGCAACCCGTGCTGGTGAACCATTCGGTCCATCTCCCGCTGGAAGACCGAGACCCCGTTCGTGACACCAAATGGGACCCTTAGGAAGTGGTATAGACGCCCGTCTGCCTCGAAGGCTGTGTACTTGCGGTCACCTGGGCAGATGGGGAGCTGGTGGTAGGCGGACTTGAGGTCCACGGTGGAGAAAACCTTAAACTGGGCAATCCGATTTACCATGTCGGATATGCGGGGGAGAGGGTATGCATCTAGCTGTGTGTACCTGTTGATGGTCTGGCTATAGTTTATGACCATCCTTTGCTTTTCCCCGGTCTTTACTACTACCACCTGGGCTCTCCAGGGACTATTGCTGGCCTGGATTATGCCTTCCTTCAGCAACCGCTGGACTTCAGACCGAATAAATATCCGGTCCTGGGTGCTGTACCGTCTGCTCCTAGTGGCGACGGGTTTGCAATCCGGGGTGAGGTTGGCAAACAAGGACGGCGGTTCAACCTTGAGAGTTGCGAGGCCGCAGATAGTGAGTGGGGGGATTGGGCCGCCGAATTGAAATGTTAGGCTCTGCAGGTTACACTGGAAATCTAATCCCAGTAATGTGGGCGCGCAGAGTTGGGGAAGGACGTAAAGCCTGTAGTTTTTAAACTCCCTCCCTTGCACCGTTAGGTTCGCGATGCAGAACCCTTTGATCTCTACGGAGTGGGATCCTGCAGCTAGGGAAATCTTTTGCGTACTTGGATGGATGGTCAGAAAACAGCGTCTTACCGTGTCGGTGTGAATGAAACTTTCGGTGCTCCCGGAGTCGATCAGGCATGATGTCTCGTGTCCGTTGATCAGCACCGTTGTTGTCGTCGTCTGGAGCGTCCGGGGCCGTGATTGATCCAGCGTCACCGAAGCCAGTCGTGGTCGTAGTGTCTCGGCGTCTTCTTCGGACCCCGTGGAGCCGGCGATGCTGGGGTCCTTTGTTGTCATCCAAGATGGCGGCGTCCATGAATCGCACGCGGCCGGGGGTGGACAAAATGGCCGCCCCCATGAATCGCACATGGCTGGGGAGTCACAAGATGGCGGCGCCCATCCTCCCCTCGTGGTGGCCGGGACCCAAAATGGCGGCGCCCGCGGGTCGCACATGGGGCGCTGGGGGGGTTGGGGAGCGTGTGGGATGCGCTGGGCTCGTTCTTCTCCGGGGATTGCGGCGACCCCCCGGGACCGGCACACAGCCGCGTAATGGCCCTTCTTGCCGCAGCTTTTGCAAATAGCTGCGTGGGCCGGGCAGCGCTGCCGGGGGTGTTTCGCTTGCCCGCAGAAATAGCAGCGGGCCCCCCCGGGATGATCTGGCGCTTTAACCGCGCAAGCCTGTGAGGGGGGGGGGGTTTGTCGCGACGGGGGTCCATGGAGCCCAAGGGGCTGCCGCGCTGTCGGGGCCGTAGGCGCGGGCGTTTTGCGAGGCCACATCTAGGGAAGCTGCAATGGACCGTGCCTCTGAGAGTCCTAGCGACTCTTTTTCTAAAAGTCTTTGGCGGATTTGGGGAGAGTTCATACCTGCCACAAACGCATCACGAATTAGCATGTCCATGTGTTCAATCGCGTTCACCGGCGGGCAGCTGCAGTCCCGTCCCAAAATCTAACGATTCTTCGGGACTTTGCCGTCTCGTTGCGAGTTGGTAGCGTGCGTAGACCTGGTTCATGGGGCGAACGTAGATGCTCTTCAGTGCTGCGAGCGCCGTCGGGAAATCCTCTGCGTCTTCTATGAGAGGGTAAATTTCCGGGCTTACCCTCGAATGCAGGACCTGCATTTTCTGGTCTTCTGTGATCCGGCCAGGGGCTGTTCGGAGGTAGCCTTCAAAACAAGCAAGTGTTTAAAAACTGCTGACGAGTTCGCTGCGTGGGGGCTGATACGCAGGCATTCCGGGGCGATCCGGAGCTCCATAGTCCTTTAAGCTCGCTTAATAAATTGTAGCGCACAATGACTTACGAGAGAGACGAGTAGAGATGAAGTCGATGAGGCTTTATTGAGCGAGACTTGTCCCCAGCAGTTCAGCAACAGAATGGAGCGGCGGGGAGAAGCTCGGGTTCTTATACTCCGCCTTCAGGGCGGAGCCAGGAGTCAACAGCCAACCAGGACCCGGGATCTGTCAGCCAATAGCATCACGGCTTCACAGTCCCACATGACCCCTAATACATACTACCACAACCTGCTAGGTATGCGGTCGAAGATGTGGCTCTAGGATTGGGCTCATGTGCCATCCAAGAACCTGCAGAACCCATGACCAGTAGCATGGAGAATCTTAGGTGGGTGATTGCCAAAGAAGAAGAAGAGAAGAATCGCACGATTCAGGATGTTCATGGTTCAACCACCTCAATGAAGTGTAAATTTGTGACAGCGTGCCTGCTATTGTTTGATCCTTCCCTTGCATATACTTTGTTAGGTGTCACAACTCATCAATCATAGTACAAACCACTAGAATCTGGGTGGCATTCTCACAGTTTCTTTCCGGTTCAGAAGGGTTCCTGGTGGCTTATGGTCCCTTTCAATTTTGCAACACAATTCTATAACATAGTCTGAAAAATATTTGCACACCTACGTTGCTGCCAATGTATCTTTCTCTATCATGGTGTATCTGGTTCTGTTTCTGTTATTGACCTGAGGCTTAATAGAGAGATCTACGCCTGCCGTCTCTTTGCACTTGAAATAAAATCACCCCCAAACCTGTAGCCAGTGCATCTGCTGCTACAATGGTTGGTAATTCTGGGTAGAAAAGTACCAAGATTTCAGAAGAAATTGAAAGTTGTTTAATCCTTTCAAAAGCATTTTGTGAGTCCATATTCCAGCATCACTGCTGACCTTTCTCAAAAGTGGTGTCAAAGGGGGATGTGGGGAGGGTCCCAAAAGCCAGGGAGGGGGGCCTAAAATGGGGGGAGTGCAGAGATCGTGGCAGCTGGTCAAAATTGCGCATGATCTGTGAGGAGCCATTTCCCGGTGCAGGAAATCGACTAAAATGTGGCCTCGGTGGAACTCCCCACAGCCCAAAGTGAATAGTGTAATGAATCTCGGCGCTGCAACTGCAGAAAAACATTCCACTAAACAAATCCGAAACCAGACATAGATGCAATCCAACTAATTGAGAACAAAGTTCCTTAGCGAGCATTTAGCCACATGTTTCCGGGTGCTCGAAGTGTCAGCAAACACATGACTATACAACGCGACTCGCATTGCACAAGGGGCTTCAGCGGAAAACGTGCGGCCCAAGTGGTACATAACCCGGTCTTGTACACTGGGGAGTACCAGCGAGCAGGATGATGTCCCGATCCCTGAGTCCCCCAAAGCGGTCCCTGACCTCCCCCCCCCCCCCAGCCTGAATGCACTATGGGAGGGTCCCCAGTCTCCCCCAACACCCATGCCGGGCACCCCGGCCCGATTGTTCGAGTGCAAATATGCCAGCTTAGCACCTTGCCACTGCCAACCTGGCAGTCCCTATGCCAGGGTGCCCACATGGCACCAGCAGTGCCAGGGTACCACCCAGCCCAAAGGGCATGCAGCTTGGGGCGTCTTATCCCCTGTGAGGCCCCCACAAGTGCTGTTCTGTCCGGTCCCCGCTTGTGGAGACCAGTGCTGACTGGCGCTCGCCCGAGGTCTCCAAGGCAAAGGGGATGAATCCCAAAACTTCAGGTACCTCGGAAATCTGCACACTAGAATGAGACTAGCTGTCTCTCTAATATGCAGATTTGCCAAAAAGTTCCCACAAGGGTTGGGATTCACATTGCAACATCTCGCGAAATCATGTTGGATCCCGCGAGGCATTGCGAGCTGGATAGATCCTGGGAACGTGGTCCCCCGGCTTTTATTGACCATGCTGCACCTTGGCGAGCTGCTTTTCGGGGCACGGCGTGGTCATTGGATGAATCTCACATTTGTTGAGTTGAGTTAAATCCACACTAATTCTTCTGCAGCTATTTGGCATTTGCACTGTAACCATTCCTGAACACCATTTTGTTAACATAGTGAACGGTGAGATCACCCTTGCTATTATATCTTTTCAATTTCATTCTTGACTATGTCCAAGAGTGGGTGTGGGACTTTCCTTGGTGTAAGAGGCAAATTGGTTTAGCATCAGCTTTAAGGATAATATGGTACTTGGTCCTCAACTACTGAAGAATCTTGGAATTTGATTTCAAAATGTACTAATTCACATCAGCAACATCATCTAATTTAGAGATTAATTTTGTTTTAGGTGTGCCTTTCCTCTCAGTCGAGAGCTCTCTTGATTTTGAATAACATAGATACGTTTGAGGATTTCTAAGTCTTTTTATTTCAGATTTGCCATGAGTTGACCTTTGACTGTTAATGTTGTCCCACGAGAACTTGTAATTTGATCACTGAGGGTTGCAATTTAATCTGTTTGAGACACCTGGCTTCATTTGATAAAATAGAAACCCCAGCTCCAGTGTCTAGTTTAAACTCTGTGGGGCCTCCAGCCACATCGAGTTTATTTTTCCAATACTTGTTTTCAATATCATTTACTTCCCCCAGGAAGTTTAGTTCCTTTACTTTTGATAGTTCCACATCTTGAATGTGGCTGTTTTAAAATGTTCTAGCTCTTTTCACAGTTCTTTTCAGCAAAAGTTTAGAAGTGGCCTATTTTTCTCCAGTTGTGGCACTCTTCCCTCCCCCTGCTGGTCATTTTCTCGCTTGTGAAATTTTGTTCTTGCCATACTGAAGACATTTTAAAATGGCATTGATGTGCTTCCCCCTACTTTAGCAGCATTAGGCTTTGGAAGAAACCTACAAACTGAATGATCTCACTCGATTTTCTCCGTAGGACCTCTTCTTCCCATGATTATGTTTCCTGAGTTCTATTTGCCTTGCAACCTGCACAGCTTTTCCTAATGTTAGATCCTCTCTTATCGGTAAAGATCGGATTATGCTTTGTCTCAGACCCTGACTATGATTTGTTATGCACCAACTCATTTTTTAAGATTCCACAAATACAATTCTCTCCCAGTCAATAGAGTTAGTTGATGAACGAATCCATGCTATTGCCTGGTCTTTGCTTTCTTTTGTTGAATTTTGCCCTCTCATTTATTAAATTACAATGAATGCTGCAGTAAGAGTTAAAAGCTCACAAGACATCTTCGTAAGAAGTTGAAGTCTCATCAAAGCCCTGCCTCGCTGTCATATGACCAGTGATAGACCCTACTGCACAAAGTGGACGATTGATCTGTTCTTTTGGGGCTTTTTTGTGTAATCCTGAGGCAGTTTTCTGCCTTGTGAGCATTTTTTTCTCCAATTGTCCAGTTCTAGCACCATGCAAGCTTTCTGCACTCTGAAATGGTTCTGGAAGTGGTAGGGTGGATTCCATGCTTCTGCTGAGCTCTGGAATTGTTCCCGCTTTACTGTTGCTTTGGGCCTGTGGTCACTGCTGTCTCGTCTTGGGGCCTGTGTGTCAGCTTGGAGATGCAGCATTTGACTTCTTGGCGAGTGTTAATTTTTTTTCTTTTATCCTTCCTTCGAGGATCTCTTTGCCAGTCCTGTATCTTTTTTATGAGGTGCGTTGGGTCCTTTACTCAATGTTGCCATGTTTTGTTGTGTGGTCATTGCGATTGTCTATTCTTTCAAAGTGTGCACGAGTCTGTAGTTTCTCAAAACCGTTACTCTTGATTTACCGTAATATTGAAACATTTGGACCTCTGCACGATATTGGAGCTTCGACCTCATTCCAGATTGTTTTTGTTTTATTCATTCATGGATGTGACCGTTGCTGTCTGGGTCAAAATGTATTGCCCATCCTTGAGGGCATTTAAGAGTCAATCACATTGCTGTGGGTTTGAAGTCACATATGGGCCAGACCCGGTGAGGATGGCAGATTTCCTTCCCTAAACGGAATTAGTGAACCAGGTGGGTTTTTAGCACAATCGACAATGGTTTCATGGTCATCATTAGACTTTTTTCAATTCCAGATTTTTTTATTGAATTCAAATTCTAACATCTGCCCTGGTGGGATTCGAACCTGGGTCCCCAGAGCATTACCCTGGATCTCTTGATTATTATTCCAGTGACAATACCACTATAGCACAGCCTCCCCTCTTGGGTGCTTTCCAGTCATGTGATCTAACATCATTATTACATGAGCATCATGTATGTTTCTAATGTTAACCCTTTACTCGACACTCTGCGCCATTTTGGAAATGTTTCCAAATGTCAATATTTTCTTGATCAACAATACACTCCAATATAAATTGTTGCAGGCGTCTAAATCCCTGCAGCAGGACTGGAAATGTTGTCACTGAAATAGCAAGCTTTTCAATCATTGGCAGATTGCCAGTTGGCAGTTCCTTATTTGTGGATAATAAAACATATTCCTGAAAGATGGTACAGCAATTTCTTGCAGGCTGTGTGCACCCACAGCTCACTGCTAAAGGTCTCTGCCACTTCACTGCTGGCCACAGCTCTCCATGATTGGAATTTGGTGAGAATTTCCACACTCCACTGCAGGAAGAAAATCTGAAATTCTAAAAACAGAAGCAACAGAAATCCAGGAGATAATAACAACAGACTCAAAAGCAGTTTGACAATCGCGCATCGGATTGTCTCAACAGAAGATTTGTTGTCTCTTCCAGTTCCTGACAGGATTTGTTCATTTTTCTCAACAATTTCCTCCTTTTCATGCTTTTTATGGTACGGTCAAGCGAGTTCAATCCCTGTACCGGCCGAGGTTAGCACAGTGGCTATCACTGCTGCCTTAAAGCGCCAGTGACCTGGGTTCAATTCCGGTCTTGGGTGACTTTCTGTACAAAGTTTGCATATTCTTCCCGTGTCTACATGGGTTTCCTCCGGGTGTTTCGGCTTCTTCCCATGGTCCAAAGATGTGCAGGTTAAGTGGATTGGCCATGGTAAATTGCCTCTTAATGTACAGGCATGTGCAAGTTAACTGGGCTTACGGGTGGGGAGTGGGCCTGGGTGTGGCGCTCTTTCAGAGGGCTGGTGCAGACTTGATGGGCCAAATGGCCTCCTTCTGAACTGTAGGGGTTCTATGATCATTAACATATACAAATTTATGGTGAGCATTACCAGCAACCAAGAGCGTTAGTCAATCATTAGTCAATTTATCTCACTCCCAGTGCCTCAATCACCATTCTGGCTGTGATTACCTAATTCAATAATTCAAAGCGAAGGGTGGAGGGGTTTGCCTCCTCATCAACTCCTCCTGGTGCTTGGATGTGGCGACCCTGGCGACCTACTGCTCCCGGACCTGGAATGCCTGACTGTGAAGTGCCGCCCATGCTATCTAAAATTGTTTTATTCCTGAGCTATCCATAACTTCTTTGAATAAATTTGTGGTAAAATTTGATCCTTGATCCGATTGTATTTCTGTGGGTAGTCCATATCATAGATCATAGAATTTACAGTGCAGAAAGAGGCCATTCGGCCCATCGAGCCTGCACCGGCTCTTGGAAAGAGCACCCTACCCAAGGTCCACACCTCCACCCTATCCTCATAACCCAGTAACCCCACCCAACACTAAGGGCAATTTTGGACACTAAGGGCAATTTAGCATGGCCAATCCACCTAACCTGCACATCTTTGGACTATGGGAGGAAACCAGAGCACCCTGGGGAAACCCATGCACACACGGGCAGAATGTGAAGACTCCGCACAGACAGTGACCCAAGCCGGAAATCGAACCTGGGACCCTGGAACTGTGAAGCAATTGTGCTATCCACAATGCTACCGTGCTGCCCTAAGAATTTATGTAACTCCTCCACAATCTTTTTAGCTGTAATATTACATACTGGAATGGCCTCTGGAAACCTAGTAGACACATCCATTATAGTCAATAGATATTGATTCCCACTTTTTGTTTTAGGAAGCGGTCCTACGCAATCAATTAGGACCATTGTAAAAGGTACCTCAAGTGGTGGAATGGTTTTATCACTGCTTGAGGTTTCCCTGTCACTTGACATGTGTGAATGATTGACAAAATTTAACTACATCTTTATGTAGGCCAGGCCAATAAAAATGTTTCTGGATTTTAGCTTGAGTTTTCCTTATCCCCAAATGACCTCCCACTGGTACCTCATGTGCAACTCGCAACACCTCCTTTCTATACCCTACTGGCAATACTACTTGATGAACTTCTGCCCACTGTTCATCCGCCTGCATATGTAAAGGTCTCCATTTTCTCATCAAGACATCACTTTTACGGTAATAACACTCTGGTATACACTCAGATTCCTCTTCCGTATATGCTTTCTGATACCTCCGTTTTATTTCTACATCTTTCTGTTGTAACTCTGCCAATGTTCCTGAACTAAAAATATCATCCTCATCCTCCACCTGCTCTTCTTCTTTTTTAACCATCTGATCAAAAATTGTTTCTGATAAGTGCACTTCAACTTCATCTTCACTCTTTGATTTCTCCTCTTGTCTTAACCTGTGACTTTGCGACCTTGTTACTACACAATCCAGAAAAATCCCAGGATATTCGTCCTTCAACACTTCAGTTGTCTGATTTTCCACTGGCTTATCAACCGCAGAAGGCATCACTCCCACTTGCGATCCAGCGGTATCATTACCCAAGATAAACTGTTTTCCTGGGTAAGATAGTTTCTCTATTACTCCTACTACCACTTCACCACTCTTCACTGGACTTTCCAACCTTACCTTATATAATGGAACGCTACTCCACTCACCCTGAATTCCACATATTACCACCTTTTCTGGTAACATTCTTCCCAACCTACATAACTCCTCATCTCTTACCATTAAAGATTGACTAGCTCCCGTATCTCTTAAAATTGTGATATCTTTACCTGCTCCTCCTGATACACATGAGTAAACTTTACCCACACAAGTAAATTCCTTAAAGAAATCTGGCACCTTCTTATCAATCACCTCTTGAACAGGCTGTACAATCTTTTGCACCTCCGTCGCTTCCCTTGGGCTTTCCTTTACCACTCTAACAAACCCCACTGTCTTATCCTGTTTTACCACATTAGCCTTCCCAGTGCTTTTCTTCAACCACCAACACTGACTTTACATGGCCTAATTTATTACAGTGAAAACATTTGAAACTTTTCATTTCTTTTCCACCCTCCTGGATTTATTTTTTAATCTGAGGTACACTCTCCTTATTCTCTCCCATCAGATCACCTTTACCTTTACCACTTGAGTATTTCTCATATCCCCAGTTTCTATCCCTCACAGGTTGAAACTGATGTCAGAAACCAAGCTTTGATTTATGAACTAATTCATAATCATCTGCCATTTCCGCTGCTAATCTCGCAGTTTTAATCCTCTGCTCTTCCACATGAGTTCTCACTACATCAGGAATTAAATTTTTAAACTCCTCCAAAAGTATAATTTCTCTGAGTGCTTCATATATTTGGTCTATTTTCAAAGCCCTTATCCACCTATCAAAATTACTCTGAGCCTTTCAAACTCCATGTATGTTTGACCAAATTTTTTCCTTAAATTTCTAAACCTTTGTCTGTAGGCTTCCGCCACTATTCATATACCTAAGATGGATTTTTTTTCACCTCCTCATACGTCCCAGATACCTCCTCCGGTAGTGATGCAAACACTTCACTAGCCCTACCTACCAGCTTTGTTTGAATCAGCAATACCCACATGTCCTGTAGCCATTTCATTTGTTTAGCTACCTTCTCAAATGAAATGAAAAGGGTTCTACCTCCTTCTCGTCAAACCTTGGCAATGCCTGGACATATTTAAATAGATCCCCACCACACCTTCGACTATGACGCTCTTTCTCACTATCCTCATCACTATCATCCAACTGTACGTTTCTCTTCACGTCTGCCAATTTTAACTGACTGTCATGCTTCATGGCCATTTTTTGAAGTTCAAACTCTCTCTCTTTATCTTTTCCCTGATCTGTATCTCCCTTTCTTTTTCTTTCTGTTCTGCTAGGGCTATTCTTTATTTCCTCCTTTCTTCTCTCTCCTTTTCTTTGTCCTCTCTATCTCTCTCTCTCTTTCTTTTTCTTTTTCCTCTCTTTCGTATTCAAGCTGCTTTAATTCTTTCTCATGTTCCATTTGTTTAATTTGTAACTGAATTTTTGCCATTTCCAATGAGTCAAACTGTATCTCAGGCAACTTTAAATGCTTAATCACCGCCATAATTACCTAATCTATTCGCATTTTGTCAGGCAATGTTTCTGCCAAATCTAACAGTCTGCTTTTAGTCACTGTCCGTAAGGTACTGCGTGTGACCATCTGCACCCCCAAAAACTTCTGAGCCTCTGAAAGAGCCATTGTCCACAACACACTCCCCACTTAAACTAAAATATCATACCTGAAAAGCAACCACAATATGCTCACCCCTCACTGTCTTTAAGTTCACTAAGCCAATCCGATAGATAGATTTTTATCCCCCTCAAGCCCCCATAACTTGTTTTCACATCTGACCCACAACTTTTAATAGATTGTGGTATGGGGAGCACACGGCCCTCTCTACAGGTATGGTACAGCAGAAATGGAGCAGTATTTTTTAAAACAAAACAATGTTTATTCTATGAACACAAGTTAACCTTTCTAAAACAAACAGTGAACATCTTAGCAACCAGTAAATCAAATACACCACCCAAAGAATATAACACTAAGTATACTGTATGCTGTTCTTTTAACACCTAGAAGACTGAACAAACCTTTAAACATACGCACATCAGAGTTTACATTCATTACTGAAAACATTTATAATTTTTCTGAATTCACCAAATGATCAAGAGATAGTCCTTCATGGCAGAGAGATCAACAGTACAGCTGCTTTGGCTGACTTCAGCTGCAACACACTGGAAAACCCAAACACACCCAAACTTTTCCTCAAAGTGAAACTAAAAAGCAGAACCAGAGCTCAGCTCCACCCACACGCTGACACCACTGCAATAACATGAGCAGCCAAACATTTCTTAAAGTGACATTCTCATGACAGTTGGGTCCAGAAACTGTTGCCGGATCAAATTTATTCCTGCGGGTTCTATGTGAGTAAAACCCCTGGAACAAATAATGTTAAATTTCCGCATGTACTGTCATCCAATGGCCACGAATGTGAATGACAATGGTTGTAATAGATTTCCTAATTAGGTTCCATCCTTGAGATTGTACTTCAAAATAAATGTTTGCCCAGAGGTACTTCCACTGTTGAAGGCCGAAATACTTTGTTTGAAGTAAACTGAGGTTTCACCTCAGCCCTGTTTCACCTCAGTTTCACCTTGGAACTGCAACCAACAATTTACAATAGCTACTGTGAGTTCCAGGATGGGATCTCAGTTTACCTATAGTGTTATGTGAATAGAATCATAGGAACAGCAGTTGGCCATTTAGCCCCTTGAGCCTGTCCTGCCTTTCAATGAGGTCATGGCTGATCTGTGGCTTAATTCCATATACCTGCCTTGAGCCCTTATCCCCCTTAATATCTTTGCCTCACAAAACTCTATCTATCTCAGATGTAAATTTAACAACTGACCTAGCTTCAACTGCTGTTTGAGGAGTGAATTCCAAACCTCTACCACTCCTTTGAGTGAAGAAGTTCTTCCCAAAATCTCTCCTGAATAGTCTAGCCCTAATTTTTAGACTATGCCCCGTAGTTTTAGAATCTCCAACCAGTGGTACTATTTTATCTTTATATATCCTGTCTTTCCCTGTTAATATATTAAATTCTTCAATTAGATCACCCCTTAACCTTCTAAATTCTAGCAAAAATAGGCCTAATTTGTGTAATCTCTCCTTTTAACTCAACCCGCATATTCCAGGTATCATTTCAGTAAAACTATGTTGCACTTCCCCCAAGGCTATAACATCCTTCCTAAGGTGTGGTGCCCAGAACTGCTCACATTACTCCAAGAGTGGTCCAACCAGGGTTTGTATAGCTGCAACATAACCCCTGTGTCTTTATATTCTTAATTTTCTAGATATAAATGTTAGCATTCCATTAGTCTTTTTGATTATTTTCTGCACTTGTTCCTAACATTTTAAGAATCTGTGCACTGAAAACCCCAAGTGTCTTTGCATCCACTGTTCCTAACCCCTTTCCATTTGGAAAGTACTCTGCTCTATCCATTGTTGGTCCAAAATGGATAACCTCACACTTGCTTACATTGAATTCCATCTTCCACAGATTTGCTCATTCACCTAGTCTGTCAATATCTCCTTGCAATTTTATGATATCATCTACAGGCATTCACATAGCCCAAATAGTATTCTATTTCAGCACAATCCTGACCTAAAACATCAGGGCTGTGCAATGAGCTCCCCAATGGAAATTTGCACCTTAAATGAAAATGCAGGTGCAAGAGGAGTAGCGGAAAGCTGTAAAAGAAGGCAGATAAATCAGCCTGTGCCACAGTCGAACAGTAACATTCCTGCATCATCCATATCCTACAGGATTCATTGAGCCAGCAGATCGGTTTGAAACCTTTCCATGATTTCTGTCACAGGATACTGTATAGAATCCCTATTGTGCAGAAGGAGGCCATTCGGCTCATCAAGTCTGTTCTGACCCACTGAATGAGCACTCCACCCAAGCCCACTTCCCTGCCCGACCTCCATAACTCTTTATCCTAACCTCCACATCTTTGTGATCATACGGGGCAATTTAGCATGGCCAATTCACCTAATCTGCACATCTTTGGACTGTGTGAGGAAACCGGAGCACCCGGAGGAAACCCACAGTCACCCAAGGCGGGAATTGAACCCGGGTCCCTGGTGCTGTGAGGTGGCAGTGCTAACCACTGTGCCATCACTTCAGCTATGAAGGATTGGAGGAGCTTTGATGCTTGTTATGTAGGCTTTAGTAACCTAAGCTGAATGTCACTACTCCAGCAATCATGAGTAGTTGAAGTATACCAGAGTTAGTACATGCAGACAATCACATAGCTCAACTGAATTTAGCTGATGCAGTAGATGGGAGACACATACCTGAATGACACCAGTTAGAAAAGAATGAACTCAGTTGAACAGTATGTAACACAATCTTCAGAATTACAGAAAAGGATGGTGTTCAGGTTCTCATTCAGTTTTAGTTTCACACTGAATTAGTCATGAAGGTAGGGACCTTTCATGTGACATAAATTTGATTAATAGTGAGTGTGAAAGCTGTCGATTTCCCAGTGGCCTGCAGGCAGCCTGGGCTCAAGACAGAGGAGTTCAAGTTCAGAGAGTCCAAGGTTTATCCAAGCGTTTTTCATGCTTTCTCGGGACGATTTGATAAATATAGAATAAAGCTAAGTATTATATTTCTTATAAAGCAGTAATGTTGCTGAAACTAGTCTCTCAAAGCTATTAATTAATAATAAAAATGTGAACCTTACAGCTAGTAGCAAGCCTGCAATCAAGGTGCACAGCATGAACAGCTCTGGCTGTGGCACTGAAAGTGATCACAGCTCTCACTTCTAGTGCCATAAGCTCATTCCAGGGGGCCACAGATTACTTCTGTCAGATCAGCCAATTTGCTATGCACTTTTATAAGACATAGTCACTAATGCTTTCTTTATCAGGAAAGCACAATTTATATAATTAACAGTGCCCCCCACACAGATGCCTGAAAGGGCCAAAACATTTTTCAGAATTCCCTGATTCTCCAAGGTTGCCGTGACTACTGATTGCACCATGTGGCATTGCATGTCCCAAATGTAAACTTTCATATTTATATGGACCCAAATGCTTGCATCCTGGATGTGAAGCTTATTTGTGATGACAAGCACAGCTTCTTGCACGCAAACGTATGACATTGTGAAGGCTGTTGTAATGCTTTTACAGTGTCTCAGCTCTATTTCAATAGCAGAGGCAAAGGGCCTGGATGGCTACTGGGTGATGAGGGATACCCAGTACTCTCATAGCTCATGGCGCCCTGTTGTAGGACTGCCGACGCGCATGAGTAAAAACATGAGAATTGAGCAAGTAATCGAGATGCTCAAAGAGAGGTTCCAGTGTCAAGACAAATCTGAGAGTGCCTTGCAGAATGCCCCTGGCACTGTCTTACAAATTCTGGAAGCATAACTTTATAATTATGCAATCAGGAAAGAAGCAATGGTCGATGTCCCAGAGAATGTGAGCGAGCCTGATAATGACACACCTGCAGCTATAGACCAGCCCATAAAGCTGATCGAGTGGCAATGACTGCTAGATAGCTGAGAGACAGACATATTCAGCGTATGTTCACAGATAAATAGGCTGCTATTATTTGGAAGTCTCAGAGAGAAAACTAATGGTAATGATAAATGGGAAAAGTTTTCCCTGCTACCATGCTTCAAGGGCAACGCGGTAGCACAAGTGGATAGCACAGTGCCAGCGTCCCAGGTTCGATTCCCCACTGGCTCACTGTCTGTGCGGAGTCTGCACGTTCTCCCCGTGTCTGCGTGGGTTTCCTCCGGGTGCTCCAGTTTCCTCCCACAGTCAAAGACGTGCAGTTAGTTGGATTGGCCATGATAAATTACCCTTAGTGACCAAAAAGGTTAGGAGGGGTTATTGGGGTCCGGGGATAGGGTGGAAGTGAGGGCTTAAGTGGGTCGGTGCAGACCCGATGGGCTGAATGGCCTCCTTTTCCACTGTATGTTCTATGTTCTTTGTTTTGGGGTCAGTGGTAGGATGTGTGCTCACCGAGCTTCTGTTCTCGAACCTTGCAGCACAATCACTAGTAGTTTAAAGGGGTTTGCTTCCAATATTCTAATTGTTGATAATGTTAAGCTACATAGTCCTCTCGCAAATACAGGGAGATAAATAAACATCAATCAGAGTGCTGGCCGCTTTTCCAGATGGACAAAGCAGCTTAATTTTAAAGTAGACAAATGTTAGATCATGCATGTCAGAACAGGGGAAATGATTAAAGGCACACAATGGAAACATACCCCTTATCAGATAGGAAAAAGGAACGGGATTGTGGTGTGAATAATATTAATTTCCTGACCATTATGAAATCATAATCAAGAAAGATAATCAAGTACAAGGATGCACCTTGAGTGTATTTGGGCTCAAATTAAAAGAGGACCCGCTCCGTAGAGATTGCTGAAGGTGCCACATTTGGAATGTTTTGTTCAACTTTAGGCACTCTCCATCCAAAAGGAATGCAACTGAGAAAAGGGTTCAAAGGACTAAGGATGGGCACATCGGAACAGGAATAGGCCATTTAGCAAACCTGTTCTGACATTCAATGAGATTGTGACTGATCCGGGACTATATTCCGCAATACCTTTGGTTAACAAAAAAGTACCAGGATCAGGTTCAAAATGAACAGTTAAACCCCTGTCAATTGTCATTTGTAAAAGAATGTTCTAAACGTCCACTGCCCTTCTGCCCTTCGTGTAAAGGTATTTACTTAATTCAACGTTGAAACAGTTGGATCCAATTTTTAGATTATTTTTAGACTCCCCAACCAGTGGAATCAATTTCCCACTATTTTTCCAGGATTTAAAATTCATGGAGTGGCTGTCCAGAATTCCTAAGTGTAAAGGAATAACAGCAATGAAAGCCTGAGTAAGAACCGTGCCTCTTGCTGATCCCTGATTCAGAGCGTAATTATGCCCTGAGACTCTTGCTCGCCAAACTAATTGGCCATCATGAGTTAATCCTTAACGATATCAGCTGTCCACATTCTTCAAGTCAAGGATATGAGTGAAAACTCATGTTTCAAGGAGTAAAAGGTTGGATGCAGGGGATCGAGCGGGAATGTGTAAGCGTAGTTGCTAGACCCCAGCGCTGGCCATAGAGGGTCCATTAGCTCTCAAGGTGTGTATGAGCATCCAAATGATCCTGCCCGCGAGGGATGGCTGGTTGGGATTCTAACCTAAATTTTTTTTGACTATTTGGGAACTAATTAAACATAATAACTTAATTATAATTTAGAGGATATCTAAGCCAGAGATCGGAGGATATTATAGTTAGCTATCGCATTTCTATTAGAAATCTAGTGCTAGGAAACAGATAGTTGACAGTAACTTTGTAATTTAAAAAAAAAAAAAAAAAGTATTTATAAAAAAAAAAGACAAATTTTAATTTTAATTAATTGACGCAATGTCAGTTAGAGGGGTGCTGTGCTCTGACTGTGAGATGTGGCAGGTCCGGGAGGCTTCCAGCGTCCTGGATGGCTTCATCTGCAGAAAGTGCACCCAACTGCAGCTCCTCACAGACCGCATGGTTCGGTTGGAGCAGCAATTGGATGCACTTAGGAGCATGCAGGTGGCGGAAAGCGTCATAGATCGCAGTTATATAAATGTGGTCACACCCAAGGTGCAGGCAGAGAAATGGGTGACCACCAGAAAGGGCAGGCAGTCAGTGCAGGAATCCCCTGTGGTTGTCCCCCTCTCGAACAGGTATACCCCTTTGGATACTGTCGGGGGGGATAGCCTATCAGGGGAAAGCAGCAGCAGCCAGAGCAGTGGCACCACGGCTGGCTCTGATGTTCAGAAGGGAGGGTCAAAGCGCAGAAGAGTAATAGTTATAGGGGACTCTATAGTCAGGGGAACAGATAGGCGCTTCTGTGGACGTGAAAGAGACTCCAGGATGGTATGTTGCCTCCCTGGTGCCAGGGTCCAGGATGTCTCCGAACGGGTAGAGGGAATC
This sequence comes from Scyliorhinus torazame, assembly GCF_047496885.1. Taxonomy (NCBI): domain Eukaryota; kingdom Metazoa; phylum Chordata; class Chondrichthyes; order Carcharhiniformes; family Scyliorhinidae; genus Scyliorhinus; species Scyliorhinus torazame. The sequence goes on along the minus strand of NC_092715.1, from coordinate 191,460,795 downwards.
CTGAAGGGGGAGGGCAAACAGGTAGAGGTCGTTGTACATATTGGTACTAACGACATAGGCAGGAAGAGGCATGAGGTCCTGCAGCAGGAGTTCAGGGAGCTAGGCAGAAAGTTAAAAGACAGGACCTCGAGGGTTGTAATCTCGGGATTACTCCCTGTGCCACGTGCCAGTGAGGCTAGAAATAGGAAGATAGAGCAGACAAACACGTGGCTAAACAGCTGGTGTAGGAGGGAGGGTTTCGGTTATCTGGACCACTGGGAGCTCTTCCGGGGCAGGTGTGACCTGTATAAGATGGACGGGTTGCATCTAAACCGGAGAGGCATAAATATCCTGGCCGCGAGATTTGCTAGTGTCACACGGGAGGGTTTAAACTAGTATGGCAGGGGGGTGGGCACGGGAGCAATAGGTCAGAAGGTGAGAGCGTTGAGGGAGAACTAGGGAATATGGACAGTGTGGCTCTGAGGCAGAGCAGACGGGGAGAAGTTGCTGAACACAGCGGGTCTGGTGGCCTGAAGTGCATATGTTTTAATGCAAGGAGCATTACGGGTAAGGCAGATGAACTTAGAGCTTGGATTAGTACTTGGAACTATGATGTTGTTGCCATTACAGAGACCTGGTTGAGGGAAGGGCAGGATTGGCAGCTAAACGTTCCAGGATTTAGATGTTTCAGGCGGGATAGAGGGGGATGTAAAAGGGGAGGCGGAGTTGCGCTACTTGTTCAGGAGAGTATCACAGCTATACAGCGAGAGGACACCTCAGAGGGCAGTGAGGCTATATGGGTAGAGATCAGGAATAAGAAGGGTGCAGTCACAATGTTGGGGGTATACTACAGGCCTCCCAACAGCCAGCGGGAGATAGAGGAGCAGATAGGTAGACAGATTTTGGAAAAGAGTAAAAACAACAGGGTTGTGGTGATGGGAGACTTCAACTTCCCCAATATTGACTGGGACTCACTTAGTGCCAGGGGCTTAGACGGGGCAGAGTTTGTAAGGAGCATCCAGGAGGGCTTCTTAAAACAATATGTAAACAGTCCAACTAGGGAAGAGGCGGTACTGGACCTGGTATTGGGGAATGAGCCCGGCCAGGTGGTAGATGTTTCAGTAGGGGAGCATTTCGGTAACAGTGACCACAATTCAGTAAGTTTTAAAGTACTGGTGGACAAGGATAAGAGTGGTCCGAGGATGAATGTGCTAAATTGGGGGAAGGCTAAGTATAACAATATTAGGCGGGAACTGAAGAGCATAGATTGGGGGCGGATGTTTGAGGGCAAATCAACATCTGACATGTGGGAGGCTTTCAAGTGTCAGTTGATAGGAATACAGGACAGGCATGTTCCTGTGAGGAAGAAAGACAAATACGGCAATTTTCGGGAACCTTGGATGACGAATGATATTGTAGGCCTCGTCAAAAAGAAAAAGGAGGCATTTGTCAGGGCTAAAAGGCTGGGAACAGACGAAGCCTGTGTGGCATATAAGGAAAGTAGGAAGGAACTTAAGCAGGGAGTCAGGAGGGCTAGAAGGGGTCATGAAAAGTCATTGGCAAATAGGGTTAAGGAAAATCCCAAGGCTTTTTACACTTACATAAAAAGCAAGAGGGTAGCCAGGGAAAGGGTTGGCCCACTGAAGGATAGGCAAGGGAATCTATGTGTGGAGCCAGAGGAAATGGGCGAGGTACTAAATGAATACTTTGCATCAGTATTCACCAAAGAGAAGGAATTGGTAGATGTTGAGTCTGGAGAAGGGGGTGTAGATAGCCTGGGTCACATTGTGATCCAAAAAGACGAGGTGTTGGGTGTCTTAAAAAATATTAAGGTAGATAAGTCCCCAGGGCCGGATGGGATCTACCCCAGAATACTGAAGGAGGCTGGAGAGGAAATTGCTGAGGCCTTGACAGAAATCTTTGGATCCTCGCTGTCTTCAGGGGATGTCCCGGAGGACTGGAGAATAGCCAATGTTGTTCCTCTGTTTAAGAAGGGTGGCAGGGATAATCCCGGGAACTACAGGCCGGTGAGCCTTACTTCAGTGGTAGGGAAATTACTGGAGAGAATTCTTCGAGACAGGATCTACTCCCATTTGGAAGCAAATGGACGTATTAGTGAGAGGCAGCACGGTTTTGTGAAGGGGAGGTCGTGTCTCACTAACTTGATCGAGTTTTTCGAGGAGGTCACTAAGATGATTGATGCAGGTAGGGCAGTAGATGTTGTCTATATGGACTTCAGTAAGGCCTTTGACAAGGTCCCTCATGGTAGACTAGTACAAAAGGTGAAGTCACACGGGATCAGGGGTGAACTGGCAAGGTGGATACAGAACTGGCTAGGCCATAGAAGGCAGAGGGTAGCAATGGAGGGATGCTTTTCTAATTGGAGGGCTGTGACCAGTGGTGTTCCACAGGGATCAGTGCTGGGACCTTTGCTCTTTGTAGTATATATAAATGATTTGGAGGAAAATGTAACTGGTCTGATTAGTAAGTTTGCAGACGACACAAAGGTTGGTGGAATTGCGGATAGCGATGAGGACTGTCTGAGGATACAGCAGGATTTAGATTGTCTGGAGACTTGGGCGGAGAGATGGCAGATGGAGTTTAACCTGGACAAATGCGAGGTAATGCATTTTGGAAGGGCTAATGCAGGTAGGGAATATACAGTGAATGGTAGAACCCTCAAGAGTATTGAAAGTCAAAGAGATCTAGGAGTACAGGTCCACAGATCACTGAAAGGGGCTACACAGGTGGAGAAGGTAGTCAAGAAGGCATACGGCATGCTTGCCTTCATTGGCCGGGGCATTGAGTATAAGAATTGGCAAGTCATGTTGCAGCTGTATAGAACCTTAGTTAGGCCACACTTGGAGTATAGTGTTCAATTCTGGTCGCCACACTACCAGAAGGATGTGGAGGCTTTAGAGAGGGTGCAGAAGAGATTTACCAGAATGTTGCCTGGTATGGAGGGCATAAGCTATGAGGAGCGATTGAATAAACTCGGTTTGTTCTCACTGGAACGAAGGAGGTTGAGGGGCGACCTGATAGAGGTATACAAAATTATGAGGGGCATAGACAGAGTGGATAGTCAGAGGCTTTTCCCCAGGGTAGAGGGGTCAATTACTAGGGGGCATAGGTTTAAGGTGAGAGGGGCAAAGTTTAGAGTAGATGTACGAGGCAAGTTTTTTACGCAGAGGGTAGTGGGTGCCTGGAACTCACTACCGGAGGAGGTAGTGGAGGCAGGGACGATAGTGACATTTAAGGGGCATCTTGACAAATATATGAATAGGATGGGAATAGAAGGATACGGACCCAGGAAGTGTAGAAGATTGTAGTTTAGTCGGGCAGTATGGTCGGCACGGGCTTGGAGGGCCGAAGGGCCTGTTCCTGTGCTGTACATTTCTTTGTTCTTTGTTGTTCTTTGTTGATGGGCAACCATTGAAACACCCTGGCAGAATCTCCAGTGATGTATATATTAAGGGAGGGAATAACCAGACGGGAGGCCACAGGTTACTCTGAAGGGGTGAGGGCATTGACCGGGGTCGGTCCAGCGATGAAATGAGTAAGCGCTAGACTCCGGATTAGGTGTAGGAACGGCTGCTTCCAGGAACAGGAGGACAAAGGTAAGGGAAGGTCAGAAGGTATCCGGCTCAAAGGCGAAGAAGGAGACCGAGGGCGGAATTCTCCCCCCCCCACGCCGGGTGGGAGAATCGCCCGGGCGCCGCGCGAGTCCCGCCACGCCGTCCCGATGGCGCACGCGATTCTCCCCCCCCTCTCCCCAAACCGGCGCGGCACGAATCACGGCTGGCCGCTGGGAGGATCGCCGCTAGCCGTTGGTAATGGGCGAGTGGCGATTCTCCGCCCCCGATGGGCTGAGCGGCCTGCCCAACGCGACAGGTTCCCGCCGGCGCCGTCCATGCCTGGTCGCTGCCGGCAGGAACAGCGCGGGAACGCTGGGGGGGGGCAGCCTGTGGGGGGGCGAGGGGGGTTCCTGCACCGGGGGGGGGGCTCAAAAGGGGTCTGGCCCGCGATCAGTGCCCACCGATCGGCGGGCCGGCCTATCTGAAGGAGGACCTCCGTTCCTCCGCTGCCCTGCAAGATCGATCCGCCATCTTCTTGCGGGGCGGCCACGGGGAGGACGGCAACCGTGCATGCGCGGGTGACATCAGTTACGCAATGCCGGTCGCGTCATTTACGTGCCGCCGCTTTTACGCGCGCCGAAGCCTGGCGTAAACACTCCGGTTTTCACTCCGGCGTCGGGACTTAGTCTCCCGATGGGAGAATTGCGACGCCGAGGGTTTACAGGACTCAAGTGTCTTTCATGGAGCTGTCAGACAACATGTGCTGCAAGAAACGGTGCCTCAACAGGGAGACACTGCAGCACCTGTGCGACATTATTGCCAACTTGCCACCACATGGAAGAGGTGTCTCGGTGGCACAGTGGCTAGCACTGCTGCCTCACAGCACCAGGGACCCTGGTTCACTTCCGGCCTTGGGTGAATGCGTGGAGTGTTCTCCCTGTGTCTGCATGAGTTTTGTCTGGATGCTTCGGTTTCCTCCCACAATCCAAAGATGTGCATGTTATGTGGATTGGCCATGATCAATGCGCGGGGGCTGTGTCTATAGGGCAGAGGAGGGGGCCCAGGTGGAATGCTCTTTTGGAGGGTCAGTACAGACTTGATGGGCCGAATAGCCTCCTTCTGCACCACTGTTCCTTTTTTTTCAATTCTGAGATTTTTTTTTCCCCCCCAATGATGGGGCAATTTAGTGTGGCCAATACACCTACCCTACACATCTTTGGGTTGCGGGGGTGAGACCCACGCAGACATGGGGAGAACGTGCAAACTCCACACGGATCCGGGGCCGGGGTCGAACCCAGATCCCCGGCGCTGTGAGGCAACAGTGCTATCCACTGCGCCACCGTGCTGCCCTTTCTCTGGATTCTATAGTGGAGGGCACCCGCTCCCTGTGGCCATGAATGTCATGGCCACTCCAAAAGTCTACGCAAATGGATCATTCCAGGGCTGGACAGGTGACCTGCATGAGATCTAGCAGTCACCTGTCCACAAATGCATCCGTGAGGTCACGGATTCACACTACGTCAGGGCATTGGACTACAATGGTTTTGAACTGGTCCAGGTTCATCAGGACGAGAGGGCTGTGGTCTACCTTTGGGTGTCACTAGTGTTGCAGCGTCACCCTGTTCTGCCTGCTCCCAGTAAGATGCACCAGTATTAGGAAGGGGTGATTCAGATGGGCTGGTCAATCCCAGGCTCTCCTGGGTGGAAGGCCCCAGGATGTGCTTCTGAGTTTCCTCCTCCCACATGTGCTTATGGGGCCCTGGGTTACTCCATTGGACAGAGGGGCTCCTGGAGTGAGCTCCAGAAGTCTCAAAGTTATCTGGTGCTGTCAGGCCAGGCAGCACCATGGTTCCAAACCCCTCAAGGACTGAGTCATGCGTCTGAGTTCTCCAGTCATGACTCTGACCTCTAGCCCCAGGCTTTCCACTGCAGATGCCACCCTTGTTGTGATAGCCTGGGTGCCATGCAACTGCGGCAACATTTCCTGTGATTTCAAGGCTGAATGGAGGAGTCCCAAAGCCTTCAGTCGCAGGAATGTCGCTGACTACACCTCCTGGTATTCCCCGCTCTGCCTTTGCATCTCAAGCCACTGAGGGACAAACGTGACCAGAGGCAAGGCACCTATTTGTGGCACAGCTGAGTCCTGGAACCCAGCAGACCTCCGACTGTCTGGAATGTTCATGCCTCCACCGGATGTGCATCAAAAGCAGTGTGGTGCTCACAAGATAGGGACTCAGAAGCCTGTCTGCTACGTTTGCCAACTAAGGTTGTGCTTGTCTCTGTGATGGTGAATGATGCGGGTGATAGATGTGGCACGTCATCCACGCCCTCCTCGAGATCTCCTCTGAGGTACTGTCGAGCGTGGCTGTGGGGGATGGGGTATGCATGGCTGGTTGACAGCTGAGGCTCATCAGTTGATGTTCCCGCAAGGCGATGGACATGGTTTCAATACATGGCCTGGTTATGGGTTTGGACAGCAAAAAGCTCACTTGAGACTTGTCACCTGGATGAAGTTGCAGTGGCTCCTTACTTTTCTGTTACAGGCCAACCTCGATATCTGTGCAGACCCGTTCCTGCTCCTCCCCTGCGAGTTCCATGGCCATCTCCTCAAAAGGAGTCTTTGATTCGGACATTTCACTGCCCGTCTTCTCTCTCTCTCTGCAGCTATGGACAATTTTCTCCTGCAGGGACACAGCTATGGACAATTTTCTCCTGCAGGGACACAAAAGGAGACAATATGAGCTGGATGCCTGGCGGTTCAGAGGTCGAGGACAACTGGCACAGATGGGCACTGAGCCAGGGTGGTGTTCTGATGAGGACTGGCAGGGGGGATTTGAAGATGATGCTGAGAGGTCGGGTGCTGGGAACCTGCGTGGTGGTGGCATATGGGTTTAAGGTGACATTTTGGGGATTGACGGAGAGGTGGAGTGCCAAGGGGAGACCCTTGTAGATTTGGTAGGTCATTCATTTTTTTCCCCCATTGAACCCTTGTCTTCTTGGTCAGCATTGCCACTGTCTCTCAGGTGGGATTGGTGACCTTGCTGGAGAGCCTCCTGCCAACCCATGGGTAAATTGTGGCCCCCTGGCATCTAGCACTCAAGTTAGCATTGTCGTCAAGTGTCTCTAGCTGCCATTCTCTTCGCTTGAATCAGACAAGTGCTGTGGAGCCGTTTCAATGCAGAGCTCCCTTGATTGAAGTTCTCAGATCACCCCCCTGGGGCGGGTGAATCAGATGCTTTGCACCTCAGGCATGGCATTTTTCTAAGGTTAAAAAAAAAAACTCTATGTGCCTACAGATTGCAATCCAGATCGCGCCGATGGGGCCGACGGGATTCGCGCGGATTTTCACGCCAGAAATGTTACCACCATTATTTCAGCCAATTTGACACCAGGGGCGAAATTCTCCCGAAACGGCGCGATGTCCGCCGACTGGCGCCCAAAACGGCGCCAATCAGACGGGCATCGCGCCACCCCAAAGGTGCGGAATGCTCCGCATCTTTGGGGGCCGAGCCCCAACATTGAGGGGCTAGGCCGACGCCGGAGGAATTTCAACCCCGCCAGCTGGCGGAAACGGCCTTTGGTACCCCGCCAGCTGGCGCGGAAATGACATGTCGGGGCGGCGCATGCACGGGAGCGTCAGCAGCCGCTGACAGTTTCCCGCGCATGCGCAGTGGAGGGAGTCTCTTCCGCCTCCGCCATGGTGGAGACCATGGCGGAGGCGGAAGGGAAAGAGTGCCCCCACGGCACAGGCCCGCCCGCGGATCGGTGGGCCCCGATCGCGGGCCAGGCCACCGTGGGGGCACCCCCGGGGCCAGATCGCCCCGCGCCCCCCCAGGACCCCGGAGCCCACCCACGCCGCCTTGTCCCGCCGTTCAAAAGGTGGTTTAATCCACGCCGGCGGGACAGGCAATTTATCGGCGGGACTTCGGCCCATCCGGGCCGGAGAATCGAGCAGGGGGCCCGCCAACCGGCCCGGCGCGATTCCCGCCCCCGCCGAATCCCGGGTGTCGGAGACTTCGGCAACCGGCGGGGGCGGGATTCACGCCAGCCCCCGGCGATTCTCCGACCCGGCGGGGGGTCGGGGAATGACGCCCCTTATGTTTTTAAAAAAATATATTTTTATTCTCCTTTTTCACATTTTCTCCCAAATTTACATCCACCAACAATAAACAATAATCAGCAACAAATATGTCAATCCCCATATCAATAACAACGATCCTATCCTCCCACCAAACCCCAAACATCAGCCCGCATGTTTACATAAACAAATGACAAAAAGGAATCAGGGATTCCCCATAGTCATCCTTAATATACACAGCCCCCTTCCCCCCAACCCTCCGACCGATCCCCCCCAACTAATGTTCGATGTTATCTAGTTCTTGAAAGTGCACAATGAATAATGCCCACGAATTGTAGAACCCCTCCGTCCTTCCCCTCAGTTCAAACTTAACCTTCTCAAGAGTCAAGAATTCCAACAGGTCCCCCCGCCAGGGCACAGGGTGGAGAGGCTGCTCTCCATCACAACAGGATCCGCCTTCGGGCGATCAACGAGGCGAAAGCTACGATATCTGCCTCCGCCACCGTTTCCAACCCTGGCTGGTCCGACATCCCGCATATAAGGGCAGCATGGTAGCATTGTGGGTAGCATAATTGCTTCACAGCTCCAGGGTCCCAGGTTCGATTCCGGCTTGGGTCACTGTCTGTGCGGAGTCTGCACATCCTCCCCGTGTGTGCGTGGGTTTCCTCCAGGTGCTCCGGTTTCCTCCCACAGTCCAAAGATGAGCAGGTTAGGTGGATTGGCCATGATAAATTGCCCTTAGTGTCCAAAATTGCCCTTCGTGTTGGGTGGGGTTACTGGGTTATGGGGATAGGGTGGAGGTGTGGACCTTGGGTGGGGTGCTCTTTCCAAGAGTCGGTGCAGATTCCTTCTGCACTGTAAATTCTATGAAATATGGCCTCCAGGGGACCCGGGTCCAGTTTCACGTGCACCACCTTGGAAATTACCCTAAAAACTTCCTTCCAGTAATCCTCTAGCTTTGGACAGGACCAAAACATATGAATGTAATTAGCAGCCCCCCCCCCCCCCCCCCCCCGCCCCCGCAACGCTCACACACATCTTCTACTCCTTCAAAGAATTGGCTCATCCTCGCCCTCATGAGGTGTGCTCAGTATACCACCTTCAGCTGAATCAGCCCCAACCTCGCACATGAGGTGGAGGCATTCACTCTCCGGAGCACCTCACACCAGACCCCCTCCTCTATAACCTCTCCCAATTCTTCCTCCCACTTTGCTTTGAGCCCTTCCAGTGGTGCCTTATCCTCTTCCAAAATAGCTCCGTACACCGCTGACACTCCCCCCTTCTCCAGTCCCCTTGTCATCCGCACCTCCTCCAGCAATGTGGAGGTCGGTTCCTCCGGGAAGCTCTGTATCTCCTTTCTGGTAAAATCTCGAACCTGCATGTATCTAAACATTTCTCCCTGCTCCAGCCCATACTTCGCTTCCAGCCCCTTCAATCCTGCAAACCGACACCTAAGAAACAAATCTTTTAGTGTCTTAATCCCCCTCTCTTCCCATTTCCGAAAACTTCCATCCCACCTCCCTGGCTCAAATCTGTGGTTCCCCCGAATCGGCATTTATCTTGACACTGCCCCCAACCCGAAGTGTTGGCGAAACTGCCTCCAAATTCTCCATGAAGTTTTTATTACCGGACTCCCCGAGTACTTCCCCGGACCCGGGCCTATCAGGAGCGGCGCTGTTGCTAACGCCTTCAATCCCGACCCCCTACACAAACTCTCCTCCATTCTGACCGATTGGGAGTCATCCCCTCTGAACCAGCTCCGTACCTTCTCCACATTCGCCGCCCAGTCGTAATACATCAGGTTCGGAAGATCCAAACCCCCTGCCTGCCTTCCCCTCTGTAGCAACACCTTTCTCACTCTGGCCACCTTCCCTCCCCATATGAATGAGGTAATCCTTCCTTCAATCTCCCTGAAAAAAGCCTTTGGCAGGAAAATCGGTAGGCATTGAAAAATAAACCGAAATCGCGGCAACACATTCATTTTAACCGCCTGTACCCGACCCGCCAGTGACAGAGGGAGACCATCCCACCTTGCCAGATCAGCTTTCACTCTCCCCACCAAACTCGAGATATTGTACCTGCGAAGCCTCCCCCACTCCCAGGCATCCTGCACCCCCAGATACCTAAAGAGTTTCCCTGCTCTACGGAATGGCAGCCCCCCCACCCCTGCCCCCACCACCGGCCGAGACAGCACAAAATACTCACTCTTGTCCAGGTTCAGCTTGTACCCCGAGAAAGACCCAAATACTCGCAGTAGCTCCAATATTCCCCCAATCGACACACTCGCTTACTACACGTATAACAGCAAGTCATCGGCATATAAGGACACCCTATGCTCTATACCACACCGCACTATTCCTTTCCATGCTCCCGAACTTCTTAATGTGATGGCCAACGGCTCAATCGCGAGTGCAAACAGCAGGGGCGACATAGGACATCCCTGCCTTGTCCCACGATGGAGAGAAAAGTATCTTGAGCTGATGTTGTTTGTGCGGACACTCGCCCTGGGCTCCTTATATCGTAGCTTTACTCAGTTCACAAATCTTGGTCCAATCCCAAACTGCTCCAGAACTGCCATCAAGTACCCCCATTCTACCCGGTCGAACATCTTCTCGGCGTCCAATGCCACAACCACCTCGGTTTCCTTCCCCCTCCGCTGGTGCCATAACGACGTTCAATACCCTCCTAATGTTCGAAAAGACCTGCCTCCCTCTCACAAACCCCGTCTGATCCTCACCTATCAGCTTCGGGAGGCACGCCTCCAGCCTACCCGACAGTACCTTCGGCAATACTTTTGCGTTCACATTCAAAAGCGATTATGGGCCTATACGACCCCCACTCCGTCGGATCCTTATCTTTTTTTAGCAACAGTGAAATCTATGCCTGCCCCAAAGTTTGTGGCAACACCCCCTTCCCTATTGCCTCTTCAAACATCCCCACCATCAGGGGTGCCAGCTTATCCTTGAATTTTTTATAATATTTCACCGGAAACCCATCCGGCCCTGCCACCTTCCCCGACTGCATCCCCCCAATCGCATCCTTTATCTCCTGCTCCACTATTGCTCCTTCAAATGTAACCCTGTCCCCCTCCCCTAGCCTCGGGTACTCCACCCCATCTAGAAATTCCTGCATCTCACGGTCTCCCCCATGTGGCTCTGACCTGTCCAACCTCTCATAAAACTCCTCAAAAACCTTGTTAATCGGATCCGGAGCCACCACCATCTTCCCTGCCCTATCCCTCACCTGAAGAATTTCCCTTGCCACTGCTTCCCTCCGGAGCTGACCTGCTTATCTCCATGTTCATAAACTGCACCCCTTGCTCATCTCAGTTGGCGCACCGCCTTCCTGGTAGACAGTCGGTCGAAGCACGCCTGTAGTTCCTTCCTCTTTTCCAGCTTCGCTGGGTCCCCATCTTCTGCATAACTCCTATCTACCTCCAACATCCCATCTATTACCCTCTGCCGCTCCAACCTCTCCTCTTTGTCCACCCTGGCCTTAAACAAAATTACCTCACCCCTCACCACTGCCTTTAGAGCCTCCCAGACAACTGCCTTCGATACCTCACCCGTACAGTTGAAACCTACATATTCCTTAATTACCTTTTCAATTTTCTCACAAAACACTTGGTTCCCCAAAAGTCCCACATCCAATTTCCACCCCGGCCTCTGCGCTACCCCCTTCTCCAGCACCATATCCACCCAATGCGGAGCATGATCTGACACTGCAATTGCCAAGTATTCCGACCCCTGAACCCCAGCCAGCAAAGCCTTCCCCACCACAAAGTAGTCGATCCGCGAGTATATCTAATGGACCGTTGAGAAAAATGAGTACTTCTGTTCCCTTGGGTGCAGAAACCTCCAAGCGTCCACCCCTCCCATTTCCACCATTAGCCCAGCCAGCGCCTTCGCCCCCCCCCCCTGATGGGACCAGCGAGCGCGGCCGTGATCTGTCCAACCTTGGCTTGGCTCCTGCACCAAGTTCCAGTCCCCCCCCACAATCAGTTTGTGTGTGTCCAAGTCGGGGATTGCCCCAAACACCTTCTTTGCGAATCCCACATCGTCCCAATTGGGACAGTATATACTTAACAGCGCCACTAATCTCCCCTCCAGACCCCCTGCCACAATCACATATCTACCCCCCTGATCTAACTAAAGTTGGCTAGTGAACGGAGGTGAAGTTAGAGGAGGGCTGCGAACATTGGAGCCTGGATAGCAGGTTTCAATGGGCCTACGTGGCGAGCGAGTGGGGGGGAAGGGATTGATGCTGGGAGATGTTTTTTCAAGGGGAAATGTAGGGGGGGGTTCTTGGGATGGGGGGGAAGGGGTTCAATGTTAATAATGGACCAGCACCGCTACCCCTCGAGCCCTTTCGTCAAATCCAGAGTGAAACACTTGACTAACCCAACCCTTTTTAAGTCTCACCTGATCCTTCACGCTCAAGTGAGTCTCCTGCAGCATTGCCACATCAGCTTTCAAACTTTTAAGATGCGCAAGCACTCTTGACCTCTTGACCGGACCTCCTAGTCCTCTCACGTTCCACGTGACTATCCTAACTGGGGGTCTCTCATCCCCCCCCACCCTTCTTATCCACCATCATCATAGCACCGGGCCCAGCCCCATAAGCCTGACCCGCCCCTGTCCATTATTAACATCGAACCCCTTCCCCCCGTCCCAAGGACCCCCCCTACATTTCCCCTTGAAAAAACATCTCCCTGCATTAATCCCTTCCCCCCGTCTTGCTCGCCTCATAGGCCCATTGAAACCTGCTATCCAGGCTCCAATGTTCACAACCCTCCTCTCACCTGACCTCCGGTCACTAGCCGACTTTAGATAGCTAGCACGGGTGGCTCCCCCGCCAAGATATATCGTCCCCTTCCACCCAGTCCCAGAAAAAGAAAAAACAAAAACAATCCAACCCATACAATTCACGAAAATAAGATTTAACCGTCGCATCACAGAACGCCAATCAACCCAACCATTAACTTGAACTCTGTAACAATGCTAAGAGAAGTAAATTACAATACACATCAGAAAAAAAAAGTTGTAGCATTTATACATTTTCCAGCTGCCCAAACACAGTCCACAGTCTCTCTTCCAGTTCCGCTCCTCACGTCTGTCCCAAACCTTCTGCCCTCACGAACGCCTCAGCCGTCTCCGCTGTCTCAAAATAAAAGTATTTGGCATTATTCGTTACCCTCAGCTTCGCCAGGGACACCATACCAAATCGCACCCCCTTTTTGTACAATGCTGCCTTCACTTGCCCGAACGCCGCTCGTCTTTTTGCCAACTCCACCGTCAAGTCCTGGTAGATGCGAAATGCAGTACCATCCCACTGCACCTCGCGCTTCTGCTTCGCCCAGTTTAATACTTTCTCCTTCATGCTGAACTTATGGAAGCAGATAATTACTGCCATTGGCGGCTCGTTCACTTTGTGCTTCGGCCTTAATGACCGATGAGCTCGGTCTAGTTCGTATCGGGAGGGGTTCTCACCCTCCCCCATCAGCTCCGCCAACTTCTTAGCGAAGTATTCTGTTGGCCTTGGGCCCTCTGTCCCTTCGGGCAAGCCCACAATTCTCAAATTGTGCCGCCTTGAGCGGTTCTCCAAGTCCTCGAGCCTTGCTCGGAGTCCTCTGTTGACCTTCACCACCCTCCGCAGCTCATGCCCCATCGAGGTGAGCTGGTCGCTGTGCTGTGACACGGCCTCCTCCACTTCCTTCATCTTCTCGTCCTGCTCTCTCACCTCGGCCGATGTCTTTGCCACAGCTACCCTCACCGGGGCGATTGCCTCCTCCACCAATGACTTCAATGCGACCGCTGTCTCCTTCCTCAAGGCCTCCATGTGCCTCGCAAACTGTTTTTCCAGCTCCACCGCCATCACCTCGGTCATCTTCTCCACCGTAAGTAGTGCGGCCCCACCATACGGTTCAGCTTCCGCCATGTTGTCAGCACTTTTTCTTGTCCTCCCATTCAGCGGCGAACCCGCATTTCCTCCTTTCTTTGTCGCTGCTTTTTGCAACCTTTAGCGGCGTATTGTTTTTCCTTTCTTTTTTCCCCTTTTCACCCTCCTGTGCTTCATCAATCTGTTTCTCTTTGAAAAAAAACATTTTTTTCTTCCTTCACACAAAAAAAGGGGAGAAAAAAAAACATTCACCAAACTCGTTTAAAACTTCTTTCTCTTCTCTTTTACATTCCCCCAGAGTTCTCCTGGGACCAGCCTTCAGCATTCTTATTTCATCCTAGGTGGGAGCCATCCAATGTGGCACATCTCACCTACATCACGCCCTGGCTTCGGGCCTGCCACCCCGACCTCCTTTTGGCTCCGCCCCCGCTGCTCCGACCTCCATGCGCGCTGGGCCCGACGCCTCAGCCCCCGCTGCCCTACACCCACGCGGGGTTCTTCGCCGGTTTTTAAACCAACCCAGCCAACTGCCCATGACGGCCCCAAAGGCCGACGATAGTCGGGGGGTGATCAATGAATCGGGGAAATCCCTGAAAGCGCCGCAAATCGTGGCCACCGGCGGGAGCTCTTCTTGATGCGGCCGCCCCGCTCGCATTCGCCACCGGAAGTCGACCCCCTACGTTTAAATCACTCCATGACTTCACCCTTTCCTGTCTCTGTAACCACCTTGAGCTCCACAACACTCCTCTTACAATTCTTGTCTATCCCTGTTTCCTTCACCCCACCACTGATAACCACGCATTCAGCGACTTAGATCCCAATCACTGGAATTCTCTCCCTAACTTTCTACCACCATCTTCTTCCTTAAGGCCCTCTTTTAAAACCCCCCAGTTTTATATTTGTCAGGTCTCAGCACATTTTCCTCTTTGGCTTGGTGTTTATTTTGCTTACGCCTCTGGTGAAGCACCTTGGGAGTTTTTTCATGTTTCATTTTTTTTTCCCTTTCTTTTCATCCCAGCTGTAATATTCCATCAGCTATATTTGGTTTAGATCAGACAATTTAATAGAGATAGTGAATCAAACTTGAGAACTTATGGCCTGTTTGCCATGTTGCTTCTTTGATTTAAATTCAACACTCCCACAAGGCTAAGTATGCAAGCACGTCCAATAAAACACCAGGCCGGATTTTCTGGGCCCGACATTGGTGGGTAACATCGCAAGTGGACTGGGAAAATTTGAAAAGCTGTTAAAAGTCTTGGCCAAATTTTCCGGCCATTCCCGCTGGCCCTATTTTCCGGTCCTGCTGATGGTGGACCCCCACCCCCATGGCAGGTTCCCTGGCGGCACCACTGGCAAACACAAAATGCCATTGACATTGGTGTTACCGGATGTGGTAAACCTGTATTAAGTGATGTAAGGTAGGACCTGTACAACAGGTTCGCCGGTAGTCCCTGCCTGCTGGCTCCGCCCAGTAGGCAGAGTATAAATATGCATGTCCTCCATTCAGCAGCCATTTCACCAGCTGCTGTTGGATGCCACACATCTTAGAGCAATAAAGCCTCAGTTGTATCTAACTCTAGTCTTTGTTCAATTGATCGTGCCTCAATTTATTGCTCTAAGATTTTCTAAAAGATGGACCTCCGAATCAAACCAGATCGCCTGCAGCTGGATCCGCAATCAAGCGACGCCAAGAAGGACTTTAATCACTGGCTAGCTTGCTTCGAGGCGTACATCAACTCAGCGACCACCCCTGTTCCGGAGGCTCAGAAGATACAGATCCTGTACTCAAGGTTGAGCTCCAACGTGTTTCCGCTGATCCAGGACGCCCCGAACTACGCTGACGCCATGGCGCATCTCAAAGAAAACTACGCACAGAAAATGAACACGCTCTTCGCCAGGCACGTATTCACCACTCGCTCTCAACTCACTGGTGAGTCCAAAGAAGACTTCTGGCGCGCCCTAATCCCACTCATCTGCGACTGTGCCTGTCAGGCCGTTACGGCCACCGAACATTCCAACCTTCTTATGCGGGACGCGTTCGTAACGGGGATTGGGTCGGACTTCATACGCCAAAGACTGTTAGAAGGGGCCACGCTCGACCGAGCTGAAACAAAGAAGCTAGCGCTCTCCATGACGGTTGCCTCACGTAACAATCAGGCCTACCCCACCAGCCGAGGGGCCCACCCCTCCTACCCCTCATGGACCCCACTGACGGCCACCCCAGCGGGGGCCTTACCCAGCCAGTACGCCTGCGCTACACGCCAGCCTGCACACCCCAGGGGTCCCCGATGTTACTTCTGCGGCCAGCAGAAGCACCCTCGCCAATGCTGCCCGGCCCGCGCTGCCCTTTGCAAGGCTTGCGGCAAAAAGGGGCACTTTGCCGCGGTGTGCCAGGCCCGCGCAGTCGCCGCTATCGCCCCCACCCCACTAGCCTACACACAATGGGCGCCGCCATCCTCATCTCCCCGGACCACGCGCGGCCAGTGGGCTCCGCCATCTTCACCTCCCGGGGCCACACGCGGCCAGTGGGCTCCGCCATCTTCACCTCCCGGGACCACGCGCGGCCAATGGGCGCCGCCATCGTCTCCCCCTCAGTCCACGTGCGGCCCATGGGCGCCTCCATCTTGTCCAACTCCCGCAACGTGCGACCCATGGGTGCCGCCATTTTGTCCCCCGCAGGGTCTTGAGGTGCCGCTATCTTGTCTCACCAACAGGACATGGACACAGACAGCATTCCAGGACCTGGGCCCCCCAGGCTCCGCATCATCTGACATCAGCGACGACCGACCATGACTCGCCTCAGTGATGATCGACCAGTCTCATCCACACAACCTGGCCACCGCATCGACCAGTATGAAAATCAACGTCCACGTGACCTCTTGCCTGCTGGACTCCGGGAGCACCAAAAGCTTCATGCACCCGGATACGGTAAGGCGCTGCTCCCTCGCGGTACACCCCGCCAACCAAAGAATTTCCCTGGCCTCCGGATCCCAGTCCGTCGCGATCCGGGGGTTCTGCACAGTCACACTCACCATCCAGGGTGTAGAATTCAGCGGCTTCCATCTCTACATCCTCCCTAACCTCTGCGCTGCCCTACTACTCGGCTTGGACTTCCAGTGTAACTTCCAGAGCCTAACCCTCAAATTCGGCGGGCCCGTACCACCCCTCACTGTGTGCGGCATCGCGACCCTAATGGTCGATCTGCCTTCCCTCTTCGCCATTCTAACCCCGGATTGCAAACCCGTCGCCACCAGGAGCAGACGGTACAGCACCCAGGACAAGACCTTCATCAGGTCCGAGGTCCAGCGGCTGCTTCGGGAGGGCATCATCGAGGCCAGCAACAGCCCCTGGAGAGGCCATGTGGTAGTCGTTAAAACTGGGGAGAAACACAGAATGGTCGTGGACTACAGCCAGACCATCAATCGGTACACGCAGCTCGACGCGTACCCTCTCTCACGCATATCTGATATGGTCAATCAGATTGCACAGTACCGGGTCTTCTCAACGGTAGACCTCAAATCTGCCTACCACCAGCTCCCCATTCGTAAATCAGACCGTCCATACACCACTTTCGAGGTGGAAGGTCACCTCTATCACTTCCTCATGGTTCCCTTCGGCGTCACTAACGGGGTCTCGGTCTTCCAAAGGGAGATGGACCGAATGGTCGACCGGTACGGTTTGCGGGCCACCTTCAAATACCTAGACAATGTCACCATCTGCGGCCATGACCAGCAGGACCACAATGCCAACCTTGCCAAATTTCTCCACACCGCCACTCTCCTCATGAAGTGTGTGTTTAGCACGACCCGCTTAGCCATACTCGGCTATGTGGTCCCGACCACATGCGCCCCTCATGGAGCTCCCCTCCCCCA
The DNA here is from genome assembly GCF_047496885.1 of Scyliorhinus torazame. Lineage (NCBI taxonomy): Eukaryota > Metazoa > Chordata > Chondrichthyes > Carcharhiniformes > Scyliorhinidae > Scyliorhinus > Scyliorhinus torazame. Next base: position 191,443,393 of record NC_092715.1, on the reverse strand, counting down.
CTGCCCCAAGGCCCTCAAACGCTGCCTGAGGTTCTTGTACTACACCCAGTGGGTCCTAAACTATGTGGACAAGGCCCGCCCACTCATTCAGTCCACCCATTTTCCCCTGATGGCCGAGGCACAGCAGGCCTTCGCCCGTATCAGAGCCAATATCACCAAGGCCGGGATGCACGCAGTGGATGAGACACTGCCCTTTCAAGTAGAGAGCGACGCATCAGACGTCGCCCTAGCTGCCACCCTCAATCAGGCAGGCAGACCCCTGGCATTCTTTTCCCGCACCCATCATGCCTCAGACATTCGGCACTCATCCGTCGAAAAAGAGGCCCAAGCTATCGTTGAAGCTGTGCGGCATTACCTGGCCGACAGGCGATTTACTCTCCTCACTGACCAACGGTCGGTAGCCTTCATGTTCAATAACGCACAGCGGGGCAAGATCAAAAACATTAAAATCTTGCGGTGGAGGAGCGAGCTCTCCACCTATAATTACGAGATTTTGTATCGCCCAGGCAAACTCAACGAGCCCCCAGACGCCCTATCCCGAGGTACATGTGCCAGCGGACAAGTAGACCGACTCCGGAACCTGCACGACAGCCTTTGTCACCCGGTAGTCACACGGTTGTACCATTTCATAAAGGCCCGCAACCTGCCCTACTCCGTCGAGGAAGTACGGACAATCACCAGGGACTGCCAGGTCTGTGCGGAGTGCAAGCCGCACTTCTACCGGCCGAACCGTGCGTGTCTGGTGAAAGCCTCCCGCCCCTTTGAACGCCTCAGCGTGGATTTCAAAGGGCCCCTCCCCTCCACCAACCGAACCACGTATTATTTGTTATGTTCTCGGTGTAACATAAGCGGCTTCCTTGTGGTGCACTTGACAAAGGAAGGTTCAGACGTGGAGATAACTTCAACACGTTTATTAAACTATTTACACTTCCATCACTCGGGTTCGACACTACTGCTAATCCTACTATAGCTACCCAGACTGACTAACCAGTTGCTGCAATCCACGTGGTGGGTGTAATATTGAATCAACCCTGTGTCTCTACTCACTGACTGTCTCCATTGGAAAGAGGCAGATCATGTGCGTGGTGTCCTTTATATACAGGGTTGGTGTAATGCCCTCCTGTGGTGGTGTCGCCTCTGTGTGTATCGTGAATGTCCATTGGTCGTGTCCTATTTACCTGATCTATTGGTTGAGTGTGTGTGTGTGTGTGTGTGTGTGTGATGTCACTGGTGCTCCCTCTAGTGTCTAGCTAGCCTACATGCATTTACATTGATGCACATCACCACATCCCCCCTTTTTTATAGCATCGATGCTGGTTGTCACAGTACACTGAGGTATGGCTATATGGATTGAAACAGTTATGTCCTGGTACCATGATTTGTTATGTTCTCGGTGTGACATAAACGGCTTCCTTGTGGTGCACTTGACAAAGGAAGGTTCAGACGTGGAGATAACTTCAACACGTTTATTAAACTATTTACCCTTCTATTACTCTGGTTCAACACTACTGCTAATCCTACTATAGCTACCCAGACTGACTAACCAGTTGCTGCAATCCACGTGGTGGGAGTGATATTGAATCAACCCTGTGTCTCTACTCACTGACTGTCTCCACTGGAAAGAGGCAGATCATGTGTGTGGTGTCCTTTATATATGGGTTGGTGTAATGTGTGTATCGTGAATGTCCATTGGTCGTGTCCTATCTACCTGATCTATTGGTTGAGTGTGTGTGTGTGATGTCACTGGTCCCTCTAGTGTCTAGCTAGCTTACATGCATTTACATTGATGCACATCACCACAACGTATATTCATAGACATACATAGAATTTACAGTGCAGAAGGAGGCCATTCGGCCCATCAAGACTGCACCGGCTATTGGAAAGAGCACCCCACCCAAGGACAACACCTCCACCCAATCCCCATAACCCTGTAATCCCACCCAACACTAAGGGCCCACATTCTCAGTGTGGTCGATCAGTACTCCAGGTTCCCCTTCGCCATCCCATGCCCCAACATGACGTCTGCCATCGTCATCAAAGCCCTAAACACTTTCTTCGCTCTGTTCCGTTTCCCCGCCTATATCCACAGTGACAGGGGATCCTCATTCATGAGCGATGAGCTGCGTCAGTTCCTGCTCAGCAGGGGTATCGCCTCCAGCAGGACGACCAGCTATAACCCCCGGGGAAACGGGTACGTAGAGAAGGAGAACAGGACGGTGTGGAGGGCCGTCCAACTGGCCCTACAGTCCAGGAACCTCCCAGCCTCTCGCTGGCAGGAGGTCCTCCCTGATGCACTCCACTCCATTCGGTCACTGCTGTTCACCGCTACTAACAACACACCCCATGACCGTAATTTTCCCTTCTCCAGGAAGTCCACATCCGGGGTGTCGCTCCCGACTTGGCTCGCAGCTCCAGGACCAGTCCTGCTCCCTAGGCACGTCCGCCTCCACAAAGCGGACCCGTTGGTGGAGAGGGTGCAATTGCTCCATACCAACCCCCAGTATGCCTACGTGGTGTACCCCAAAGGCCGCCAAGATACTGTCTCCCTCAGGGTCCTGGCACCAGCAGGTTCCACACACACCTCTCCAGCCCGGCGCCACCCTCCCCTCGCCCGACGCTCCCAGAATTAACTCCACCAGGACCATCCGTCCTTCCCCTGCCCATGCCCGAGGATGAAGAGGATTTCTGCACGCTCCCGGAGTCACCGAACATCAGGCCAGCATCGACATCGCCGCCACCGCTACGTCGCTCCCAGCGGAACATCAAGGCACCAGACCGGTTAAATCTCTAACTGGCATCGGACTTCAAAAGACATTTTTTTTCTGATCAAATACCGTAAATATAGATTCATTGCTGTATAGAGTTCTCCACCACTCCCGCCGGACTCAATTTTAACAGGGGGTGAATGTGGTAAACCACTGTTGTACCTGTATTAGGTGATGTAAGGTAGGACCTGTACAACAGGTTCGCCGGTAGTCCCTGCCTGCTGGCTCTGCCCAGTAGGCGGAGTATAAACATGCGTGTCCTCCATTCAGCAGCCATTTCGCCAGCTGCTGTTGGAGGCCACACATCTCAGAGCAATAAAGCATCAGTTGTATCCAACTTTAGTCTTTGTTCAATTGATCGTACCTCACCGGGGGATTCTGCCACCAGCCAATGGCGAGCCGCTTCTGCCATCAGAAAACACGCCATGGGGACAAAGGTGTGGTGGAAAATCCAGCCCAATGGCTCTCCAAATTTCCCATGCTGCCACAATGATGCCACTGGTATCACAGCCAGAAAGCCCCATCTTATGTGCCATTAACCTCATTTAAAAAGCTGTAGTTTTGGGCGGCACAGTGGCGCAGTGGTCAGCACTGCTACCTCATGGCGCTAAGGACCCAGGTTCGATCCCTGTCTCGGGTCATTGTCCATGTGGAGTTTGCACATTCTCCCCATGTCTGCATGGGTCTCCCCCCACAACCCAAAGATGTGCAGGGTAGGTGGATTGGCCATGTTAACTTGCCACTTAATTGAAAAATAAAGAATTGGTTCATTCAAATTTTTTTTAAGAGCTGCGATTTTAGTTTGCGAGCTTCGGAGTTTTCTAGTCAAAGAAAGTAATGCCAGGCAGTAAAGAAACTATGAAGTATTTCTTGACTAAGGTACATGAGTACTGCAGTAAGACTCCTTCAGGATAAATGGGGACGCAAAAAGAAAATGATCTTAGAATAAAGGAGATAGTTTTGCACGCGCTTTCCGAGAAAATCTATGGCAGTGGTCAACCCTTTTGCTTGATAGAAATGAAAAATTAATGGCCAAACGTCATTATCTTCAATCAGTTAAAGGACTGAATTTTCCTGTATACCACAGTGTGTGGGATGCTTCAGTTGTTTTACACTATTGAATAAATATTAAAGAACCCTCTCACATCCATTTCTGCCTGTTTTCAGTTCAGCAGTTCAGAACGCTGTGCCAGTCTGGCAAGGAAGAAATGCTGTTCGAGGGCACAGGACAAGCAGAAAGGACATTCGAAAAGGAGCTGCTGATAGAAATGGTTTTTAAATAAATATAAATAAACGGCACCCTAGTGCCCTGTGTCTATGATGCGGGTCTTGGATTGGATGCAGCACGTCCACATAATATAAATGTTGTTGCTGATTACTAAGTGCTACATTAAGATGCACTCACCCATCCCCCTTCCATCACCGTGCAACTATAAAATAAATGATGAGAGGGGAACAGATTGAGTTCATCTACTTGACTCACCGAAAAATGCATTTTTGTATTCAATCTCAAAGAAAACCTCGCTCCAATTATAAATCATTCCTCTATAAATAAATGTTTCTCAGAAATATAAAGAATTTACATGCAAGCGTATTTCTCTGCTGAGCGATCTGACTCATATCCTGCTGCATTGGGAAAAGTCAGCTTGACATTTTTGATTTTTTTTAACTGCCAAGGGGATACCAATCCTTATTGTAAATTTTGGGAAAGATCTGTGCCTTCAGAGAATGTGGAATCTGACGCACATAAAAATATATTTCAACCTCGTTCACTCAGGAGTGAGGATATCATTGCGCAGTCACTGGAGCAAAAACAAATCAGGGTGTCATCCACTGTAGAGACCATTTCAGTCGAAGGGATGCTTTGTGGCTGCTCTCTGGAAAGTTGGCACACAGTTTCTTGTGGTCGTGTACCAGTGAAAATCAATCGAATGGAGCCACTTGCAGTTTGTCAATACCCCGAGTTGATCTGGGGCGGCATGGACAGCCTGCTTGCAGTCAATGATGTAGTATAAAAGGTTAACATATGGGCTAATATATGATGTAGGTGATGATGTACCACTGATATCAGTCATATACTAGACGAGAGAGCAAGAGAGAGAGAGGCTTGAATCATGCCAAGGAGCAGCATGCCGACTTTGTAACTTAGAATTAGTATTAATAAACAAGTGTTGAGCAGATAGCACAGTATGTCTACAGTCTGTCTAAGAACCAAGTCCCACACCAAGAATCTCAGAACATGGTGACAGCGGTGCCAATATCGATATAAAAAGACACATTGGTTTTATCTAAGGAACTACAGATTGAAGAAATATTTGAAAGATGCTCGAACAAATTATACCGTCGAAGAAGGCACAGTGGAGACAAGTAACGATCCCGTACCTCGTGGGAAGTCCCTGCCTGTTTTACTGCCTCCAGGGCTCACAGAGAGACCAGCAGTGGGAGTTGTGGACCTGTCATTTTCTCTGGTACAGAAGAGTGTCAGATTTTCTTTAAACTGTAGATTCATAGCAGACGATATTCTCCTCAGTCAGGCTATACAGGATTCCACCACAGACTTTGAGTCCATTCTTAAAGTTGTCACACTTTTTACAGTCCTCCACGGAACCCTTTAATTGAGCAGGTGGTTCAATACGCAATGAGGTCCCAATTCCAAACATCAAATCAGACCATAATTCAGGGCAACTCCAAGGCTTTGCATGGCTCCGTAGATTAGTAGGCCCACATATGGTGGCCCCAGCCATTCAAAGGTCTGCCAAGGGATGGGAAATGCCAAGTCATTAGCCATTTGAGATGCTTATGTTTTAGTGCAAAAGCCCAGCATCGATATCAAGACTGCCCAGCGAGGGGCTGAGAATGATTCCAGTGTGGCAAAACTGGACAGTTCATACATTTCTGCAAATTCAGCAACTTTAAAATTGCAAACCATCAGGATTTATGAAACACAGGGTGGGATTCTCCACCGGCCGACTGCAAAATCGAGAAAGGGTATTGGGTGGAAAATTGGTCGTGAGGTTAGAATTGTGGCCGGCGCCGAGTGCCGGTCAGAATCCCATGCTCCGCTGCCTCGACAGCGGCGTCAATACCTTTTACTCCACACATACAGTAAACCGCATTTCTTTAGTGGGCCTGACCCAGTATTCTCCGGGGCCTCCACAATGCTCCACCTCCGCCTGAAGGAATTACCGATGGCATGTTTCACTTGTGGTTTCAAAAATTGGGAAATAGGCGCCGTGGCCATTGAGGGAGAGAGAGGAGGGAGGCCATGCAGAGGCGCGCGACCATGGGCTGTCAGACTGCTACCGGCAGGGCTGGGGGGGATGTCTGCCAGGCCCGGGGGGGGGACAGCGGGGGGTGCCCAGGGATGGGCAGGGGTGGCGGTGTGCCCCCACGGGTCCATGCGACCAGGCACAGATTGCCATTGCCGCGGCCTGCAAGGCAGCCATCTTGCTGCGCACCCCAGTGACCGCCCTCCATAGCCCGTGGTTGTGGAGAGTGAAACTAGTCATATGGGTGCACCAACCCCACCACACCCCGCATCCCGTCACTCATCCTCCACTCCACCACCCATGTTCCACCTCCCACCCTCCACCCCACCAAATCTCTCCCCCACAACTGGCAGCAACCCGCCTGCAGGGCAGAATACGGCCCACCAAAGGACAACACCCACAGTAGCCATAGCGCAGCCAACAGTACACCTGGAAGCAGGGATGAATGTCAGGATCAGACGCCCCCACGGTGCTGGACACTGTCAGGGCCAGGGGTGCAGAGGGCAGAGTGCCGGGGGAACGGCTGGTGTGGGTGTGAGTGTGGAGATGGGAGAGGGAGGAGGACATGTGGGGGCAGGGCCTGCAGTGCACACCGGAGCCACCATGTAGCCTGCTGGACCTGGTTGGGCAGGGGAGCTGGGGAACACACCATGCTAACATGTCTGACTTTCACCCCCTTCAGACAAGTGACTTCGGAATTCAACCAGGAATAGAGGCTGTCATCCTAGTTGCTGCAGCCCTGGGAGATGTAGGAGCTGGAGCTGCTTGGGGAGGACCTTGCAACAGTAAAGCTTGCCCCGGGGGAACAGGAGGCAGCCGGTGAGGATGGAGAGCCGAGGAGGAGGCGGGAAGGAGGCGCCAGATCATTCCACATGTGTACAGGCAGCGCCTGTCATTCGAGGACCTGGCAGACCAGGAATGCCGTTGAAGATTCCGGCTGAGCAGCGGATAGTGTGACATATCTGCCAGATCATGGTGCACTGCGGGGGTATGGGGGTGGATACCCACTCCCAGTGGCTGTCAACGTTACCGTCAACCTGAACCTTTATGTCACAGGGTATTTCCAGGCATCGACTGGAGACCTATCCAGAATCTCACAGACCTCAGTGCACAGGGGCATCCGCGCTGTCACGAAGGCCTTGTATGACCGTTCAGCACAATACATCGAATTCAATGTGGACTGAGCCCACCAGGATGCCCATGCAGCAAGGTTTGTCGCAATCACCGGGAGGCCCAGGGAATGATCGATGGGATGCATGTCCCCCTAGGTGCACGGCCAATGACAAGTCGGTCTTCACAAACCGAAAGGGGTTGCACTTGGTGAAGGTGCAGCTGGTGTGTGACCATGAGATGTTCATCATGCACGTCTGCGCCCGATACCCGGGCAGTGTGCATGACGCATTCACCCTGGCACACTTGATAGTTCCTGACATGTTCGAGGCGCACCCCCGACTGAGGAGTTGACTCTTGGGCGACAGGAGTTATCTGCTGAGCTCGTGGTTGATGACAGCTATCCACAGACCGACGTGAAGACACACTACAATGACACCCATGCCACGACCAGGGACATAATCAAGCGGTGCTTTGGCAACCTGAAGATATACCTTCACTCCCAAGGCCTCCACTACGAATGCCATCCATGCATTATTGGCCTGGCTGGCACACATGGTCAGCAACACTTCCTGCCCCTCCAACTGCACCTGGTAGTGAAGATAGAAAGCGCAGTGTTAGTGTGGTGAATGTATTATACCAATAATCCACCATTATATTTGTATCTGTGCTGTTGCCCTTGTATTTGTATCTGTGCTATGCTATTGCCCTTGTGGGCTTATCCTATGGGCCATTGTATGGCATTATCCATAGGGGAACATGTCGCGGCATGTATAGGCTCCGCCCATGGCTCCTCCCCTTGAAGTGAGGTATAAAGAGCAGTCGACCTGTAGGCGGTTCTCAGTATCTACTCATGCCTCGAGTGAATTAATGGTCGCATCAATTTAATCAACTTAAACGCAACTATGGATTTGGCCCTCAAACCTGACCGACTGGAACTCAATCCGCAGGCGTGGAGGCGAAAGAAATTTTTTCGCACTGGCTCCGCTGCTTCAAGGCCTATATCGTAGCCTTTTCCACGCCTTCCGCCACCGACGAACAGAAGCTGAGCCTCCTCCACGCACGGGTGAGCCATCGAATCTCTCTTCAACTCGACGGGGCCTCCTCCTACACAGACGCCCTCGCGATGCTCGAACGCCTCTATGTATGGCCCGTGAATGAGGTCTATGCGCGACACATCCTCACCACTCGCCGCCAGCGCCCCAGGGAATCGCTAGGACTCTACCTACGCGTCCTCAAAGTCTCGCACGCAGCTGCAACTACCAGGCCGTTACGGCCACTCAACATATGGAACTCGCCATCCGAGACGTCTACGTGGTGGGAGTCCGGTCCAACTATGTGAGACAGCGCCTACTCGAAAAGGGGGCCCTGGACCTGGATCGGATGGTAAAGTTAGCCTCCTCTCTGGAAGTTGAGTTCCAGAGCCTTAACGCGTTCCCGGCTGACCACACGACTCCCTCGTGGACCCCCGACCAAAGACTACCCCAGGCCTGTGATGCGTCATGGGGGGGTTACCCTGCTATTTCTGCGGCCAGTCCCAACACCCCGGCAGCACTGCCCGGCCCGTAACGCGAACTGCAGCAGCTGCAGGAGAAAAGGACAATTCGCCAAAGTTTGCCTGGCCAGGTCCAAGAACTCTAACTCACAGGCCCGATCCTCAGACTCACAGGCCCGCAGACCCCGCAGCGTGGCAGCATGTCTGCCGACTCTGCCCCCTGCAGAGCCCCAGCACCTCCAACCACGCTGACTACCCGCAACTCTGTGCGGTCACCCTGGACCAGTCACGACACAAGCACCTTCGGAGCTCTATGATGACCGTCCGGGTAAATGGGCACGAGACGCCTTGCCTTTTCGACTCTGGGAGCACAGAGAGCTTCATTCACCCATACATGGTAAGACGCTGCTCACTCACAATTTTCCCGGCGCACCAAACCATCTCCCTCGCCTCTGGGTCGCACTCGGTGCAAATCCAAGGGTGCACTACCGCAACCCTAGCAATACAGGGCACCGAGTACGCCAATTTTAAATTAAATGTGCTCCCAGATCTCTGCGCTCCTCTCCTATTGAGACTCGACTTCCAATGCAACCTCAGGAACCTAACCCTGAAGTTCGGGGGGGCCCCTACCCCCACTCACCAGATGCAGCCACGACCCTAAAAGTCGGCCCTCCCCCATTCTTCGCAAACCTCACCGCCGACTGCAAACCAGTCGCCACCAGAAGCAGGCGGTATAGCATACAGGACAGGACTTTTATCAGGTCCGAGGTCCAGCGCCTCTTGCGGGAGGGAGTCATCGAGGCCAGCAATAGCCCCTGGAGAGTTCAGGTGGTGGTCGTCAAGACCGGGGAAAAGAACCGGATGGTTGTAGATTACAGCCAAACCATAAACCGGTACACGCAACTCGATGCGTAACCCCTTCCCCGGATTGCAGACATGGTAAACCAGATCGCACACTACCGGGGGATCTCCACGGTGGATCTGAAGCCTGCATACCACCAGCTCCCAATCTGCCCAGAGGACCGCCACTACACGGCTTTTGAGGCAGACGGCCGCCTTTTCCATTTCCTCCGTGTCCCCTTTGGCGTCACGAACGGGGTTTCGGTGTTCCAAAGAATGATAGACCAAATGGTGGATCAGTACGGGCTGTGGGCCCCATTTCCGTACTTGGACAATGTCACCATCTGCGGCCATGATCAGCAGGACCACGACGCCAACCTCCACAGATTTCTCCAAACCACCCAAACCCTGGGCGCGATTCTCCGCTCCCGCGCCGGTTGGGAGAATCGCCTAGGTCGCCAAATTTTCCAGCGATGCCGGTCCGACGCCCTCCCACGATTCTCCCAAGTGGCGAGAACGGCCCCGTCGAGTTCCGCGCGGCGCAGGCCGGAGAATCGCCCGGGACACCCAAAATGGCGATTCTCCGGCACCCCTGCTATTCTCAGACCCGGATGGGCTGAGCGGCCAGCCCAAAACGGCGGGTTCCCCCCGGCGCCATCCACACCTGCTCGCTTCCGGCGGGAACAGCGCGGGAATGCTGGGGGGGCGGCCTGCGGGGTGGGGAGGGGGCGATCCTGCACCGGGGGGGGGGCCTCAAATGGGGTGTGGCCCGCGATCGGTGTCCACCGATCATCGGGCCGTCCTCACTGAAGGAGGACCTCCTTTTCTTCCGCAGCCCCGCAAGATCCGTCTGACATCTTCTTGCGGGGCGGACTCGGAGAGGACGGCAACCACGCATGCGCGAGGGTGACACCAGTTATGCGGCACCAGCCGCGTCATGTATGCGGCGCCAAGGCCTGGCGCGCGAAAATGACGCGGCGCCGCTCCTAGCCCATTATCGGGCCCTGAATCGGTCGGGATAGGGGCCGTTTCGCGCCATCGTGAACCTCGACGGCGTTCACGACGGCGCGAACACTCTGCCTCCATTTCGGAGAATCCCGCCCCCTAAACCTCACGTACAACAAGGAGAAATGCGTTTTCCGCACAACCAGACTAGTCATCCTCGGCTACGTTGTGGAAAAAGGGTTCTTGGACCCGACCCTGACTGTATGCGCCCCCTCCAGCAACTCCCCCTCCCCCACTGCCCCAAGGTCCTGAAGAGGTGCCTCGGGTTCTTTTCATATTATGCCCAGTGGGTCCCCAACTATGCGGACAAAGCCCGCCCACTAATCAAGGCCACCATCTTCCCACTGGCAACTGAGGCCCGCCAGGCCTTCAGCTGCATCAAGGCGGACATTGCCAAAGCCGCGATGCGCGCGGTGGACAAGTCCGTCCCCTTCCAGGTGGAGAGCGACGCATCAGAGGTTGCTCTTGCCGCTACCCTCAATCAAGCAGGCAGACCGGTAGCGTTTCTTTCGCGCACCCTCACCACCTCCGAAATTCGGCACTCCTAGTCAAGAAAGAGGCCCAAGCCATCGTGGAAGCCGTACGGCACTGGAGGCACTACCTTGCTGGTAGGAGGTTTACCCTCGTCACCGACCAATAATCGGTAGCCTTCATGTTCGACAATACGCAGTGGGTCAAAATCAAGAACTATAAGATCTTGAGATGGAGGATCAAACTCTCCACCTATAACTACGATATAGTATATCGTCCTGGGAAGCTCAACGAGCCCCCAGATGCCCTGTCCCGCGGCACATGCACCAGCGCGCAGGATGACCAACTACGGGCTATCCACGATGACCTCTGCCACCCGGGGGTCACCAGGCTTATCCACTATATCAAGGCCCGCAACCTGCCCTACTCCACCAAGGAGGTCAGAGCCATGACCAGGGACTGCCAGATCTGTGTGGAGTGTAAACCGCGTTTCTATCGACCAGATAAGGCCCACCTGGTAAAGGCATCCTGGCCCTTTGAGCGTCTCAGTATCGATTTCAAAGGGCCCCTCTCCTCCAATAACCGCAATACATATTTCCTCAATATTATTGATGAGTTCTCCCGCTTCCCCTTTGCAATCCCTTGCTCCAACATAACAACGTCCACCGTCATTAAAGCCCTACATAGTGTCTTCACCCTGTTTGGTTTCCCCAATTATATCCACAGTGACCGGGGCTCGTCGTTCATAAGCGATGAACTGCGTCAGTACCTGCTCAGTAAGGGCATTGCCTCGAGCGGGGCTACCAGTTATAACCCCAGGGGAAACAGGCAGGTGGAGAGGGAGAACGTGACGGTCTGGAAGACTGTCCTCCTGACCCTGTGGTCCAGGAATCTCCAGTTTCTCACTGGCAGGAGGTCCTCCCCGATGCACTCCACTCTATTAGGTCCCTACTTTTCACGGCCACAAACGAGACCCCTCATGACCGCCTCTTTGTTTTCCCTAGGGGATCCACCTCAGGGGCCTCGCTTGCGTCCTGGCTGAAGACACCGGGGCCAGTCCTACTCAGAAAACACGTCAGGAGCCATAAGTCCAATCCTCTGGTAGAGAGGGTCCAGCTCCTACACTCCAACCCCCAGTACGCTTATACCGAACACCCCGATGGCCGACAGGATACGGTCTCCCTTCGGAACCTGGCGCCCGCCGGTTCCACCACCACCACCACTACCACCACCACCGCCCCTCCACCATATCCCGCCCAACCCACCATGACCAGCGCCCCCACCCCTACATGGCTCCCACGCTCCCTCCCGCCCACAATCCCCCCTTCACCGATCCACAGGAGTGAAGCTCCAGAAGTGACGCTCCCAGAGTCCACGTATGTACCCGCACCGGCGCCCTCACTACTGATGCCAGCACGGACGAGCTCGACACCCGGGCCAGCAACAACGCCAGAGATTCCGCGATCACAGCGCACAATCCGTGCGCCAGACCGGCTGAACCTATGAACCCGTCACCCCCGCCGGACTTCATTTTTTTAACAGGGGGTGCACTTCCCAATTTTGGTGGTGGCTAATGGAGAATCCCGCCATTAGTCTCTGAAATGGAGAATCCCGCCCACATTCTTTCCAAGAATTGGAAAGTTTAAAAAAAAGACAAGATTACAACGTTCCCAGGAAAGTCGATAATCTTAATCCCTGTCAATCACAATCCAGGTTCAAAGTTTCAATCCCACTTTTAAAATTGATACTGGTGCAGCTGTTCGAATATTAGCAGATGATCTTGACTGCTTTCAACCAATGATGCTTTGTCCATTAGACGTCAAGTTACAAGGTTCAGGCAGAATAGACCTTCCAATCAAAGGCAAGATTATTGATTCTCTCAGCTCCAAGGAGCGGCATCTCCCGATGTTCTTCAAAATCAACATACACCCTTATTGAGTCGTGATGTTGGTGTACATCTAGGAATGTTAGAAACACCAGATGATGCTCATCATTTGAATAACTTACTGTCTTTCTTGCTACAATCTTCAGTCTTTTATTAAGAAGCAGTGTAAATACAGCCTTCAGAAGCTGAGGAAGTTTATACTCGGGAGTAAATTCCTTTCTTTCAGAGAGATATCGCCCACCAGAGCCAAGGCAGGCAAAGACGTTATCTCCCAATTCTTTACAAAGCGAGTCGAGAGGTTGAGGATATAGAAGGCATTGCAGCAGATGGCGATCATCCCCATGAAAATCTGCTGGACCTGTATTGGCTCTTCCTAGAAAGTGATGAGGAAGAATCTTTTTCTGTATTGAGTAATCTCTTAGAGGTTCAGGTCCTAGAGATTGAGCCACCTTTCCTGTAGCTGAATGCACCTTAAAACGTATCTGTTGCCATTTTAAAGGATCACACAGCTAAAGAGCTGGGGCTGGCTTCTCCGTCCCGCCGCGGCAGATTTCTGTTTCACCCCGCCGGTGGGATGCTCCGTTACGCCGGCTGGTCAATGGGGTTTCCCATTGTGGGGGCAGCCCCACGCCGTCGGGAAACCCCCGGGCTGCCAGCTAAACGGAGCATCCCTCCACCAGAGAACCCAGCCCCTGGTATCTTCCCATTCGGAAAGTCAATTGACATCTATATTTCAGTCGCAGATGAAAGTCTTCTTCCTTCCAGAGCTGGGGGTCAGTCAGCACAGAAACTGCTGCAGAATCTTTAGCACTTCTGAAGCTGCAGAATCTTGAACAGCAATCTTGTCCCAAAGTTGGTTGTCCAATGAAAATTCATCTCATGACAGAAGGTGAGGTTGGCGTGTCTCCATACTCTCAACAATTCTTCCCATTGCCCATAGTGGAGCAGTCTCCTACAGAGAGAAGTGTGGCTCTCTTACCACTGCCAACAGGAAGTAGACGATCCTACAGAAAAATCATTGAGAAACACCCCTTCTTCTTTTCTCTTCCAGGAAGTTGGCAGTTTTTTCCTTTGTCATCTAAGTTCATTGAAGTCTCAGATTCTCAATGCCTTTTCAGTCTTTGATGCAGCAGTCAACGATACAGCTGTGACCACCTTCCCAATGGTGAAAAAATCATTCCTCTTCTCGAGTTGTTTCCCAGAGTGCTCTGAGGGAGCAACAAGTTCTTCAAAGTGTCCTGAGCTCTTCTCTTCTAGTCCCGGAAAGTCTGAAGGTCAATCTCTTCTGTCGCCTCTTTTGGATTAGTCTTTCAATTGAAAGTCTTTGTAGTTCAATCATCCTGCAAGCTAAGTCTGCTTCCCAGCATTGCTGACAATAATGTTGCTCAAGTGTGATCCTATTCTGCAGATGATGATGTCCTACCAAATGCAGAAGAAAATCCTCATATCTCCAAGATATCCTGCCTCAAGGCCGAGAACACTGAGGTGAGATTGAATCCTCCAAGTGTCTGACTTGGGAAGGAGAAGAGGTTGGAGTTGGCTAGAATCAGTAGTTATAAAAAAAGGAGCTACATAAATATAATATTAAAAGGTAAGGGCAGTGTCATGTTGCTAAATAAAGTAGGATAGCATATGTGTAGAATAAGGGGTTAACAGATGGAACATGCTAATCTATTACCGATGAAATCAGCCAGTCGATCAAAATGGCACCCCGATCTGCAAACAGCCATTCCTGTTGATGAGATCAGCTCGCCAGCAGGAAATCACTCTAAAAACCACTGACACCCATCAAAACAACACCTTTGTGTCCAGCTGCATGCCCACACATGCTTTCTGCTTTGAAGGCGCCCTGATCCATCAAACATGCGGTTCACAATACCGTTTGTCCCTGCAGGAGAAGATATCCCATAATAAGTGGGAAGAGGCCAAGACAGGGAGGGTGGGGGCATGAGTACAAGAGATTTGAGTCCTTACCCTCTATGAGGAACTGGCCCTGGAGTTCACGGGATTGTCCAAGGTGAGAACAGTCACCGACAGCGAGGTTGACCGACACCGCAATGGTGAAGATCCATTGCCCTTTGACCCAGATGGCCTGTCTCAAGTGAGTTATTCATCTCAGACAAAATGATCCTTCCATGAGGCTGATAATGCGTGGCTACTTCAGTCTTTCCACTGTGGTGGAAGATGTCCACGTCTTGAGTGGCAGTACCCAAGGCATGGTTCAGTATGTGATGACCATAACTGACGACCTCAACTGAGGAAAATGGCATCAACACCATGATGCAGACAATGGGGAGCTGCCAGGGCTGGCACAGACAGATGACTCAGAGGTCTCTGGAGCTCACTCCAGCTGCCCTCTATCTCATCCAGAGCCCTAGGTCCCTACTGGCATCATCAGGGAGAAGGAAGCGCTGGAGACCAACCTGGGACCCGCCACCAAGGTGACGTCGGCGGACTCCAGTTCGCGTCTCAAGGGCAGAAGGCAAACCAGGATGGTGCGGCAATGCCAGTGCCATCAATAAGTCAACCAGGGCTTCTTGGCTCCAGACCCTCCAGAGGAGGTCCTCCAAGGGCATCAAAGGCCTCGGGGCGTGGAAAGCGGCAGGCTACCTCCACCTCCAACATGCATCCTGGGGACACACCTACAGCAGACCACAAAAGATTAAGAAGAGAGGGGATGGCGAGAAGGGGACGGTGGTTCACTATCTGTAGCTAGGGGAAATGGTAATGTCAAATGTTCAAAATTAAAACAAGTTACACCTGATTTATGTGATGCCTCTGTCACGTAATCTTCACAGTGGGCTTGCCTGCACCCCAACCCTTTTGGGCTCCTCTACTTCCATCTTCTACTCCCCGGGCACAGTTGCCCAAGATCAAATGCCCCGATGCAGACCCCGTTCAGATGGTGGGTGTGAGCGTGCTGTCAGCAGAGAGACAGGAGTTAGTCTTTGGCATAAACCTCTTTGAGAAGGTGACCAAACAGGTGGATGAGGGTAAAGCAGTTGATGTGGTGTATATGGATTTCAGTAAAGCATTTGATAACGTTCCCCATGGTAGGCTACTGAAGAAAATACGGAGGCATGGTATTCAGGGTGATTTAGCAGTTTGGATCAGAAATTGGCTGATTAAGAAGACAAAGGGTGGTGGTTGATGGGAAATGTTCAGACTGGAGTCTAGTTACTAGTGGTGTACCACAAGGATCTGTTTTGGAGCCACTTCTGTTTGTCATTTTTATAAATGACCTGGAGGAGGGCGTAGAAGGATGGGTGAGTAAATCTGCAGATGACACTAAAGTCGATGGAGTTGTGGACTGTGCGGACGGATGTTACAAGTTACAGAGGGACATAAATAAGCTGCAGCGCTGGGCTGAGAGGTGGCAAATGGAGTTTAATGCAGGAAAGTGTGAGGTGATTCATTTTGGAAGGAATAACAGGAAGACAGAGTACTGGGCTAATGGTAAGATTCTTGGCAGTGTGGATGAGCAGAGAGATCTCGGTGTCCATGTACATAGATCCCTGAAAGTTGCCACCCAGGTTGAGAGGGTTGTTAAGAAGGCGTACGGTGTGCTTTTATTGGTAGAGGGATTGAGTTTCGGAGCCATGAGGTCATGTTGCAGCTGTACAAAACTCTGGTGCGGCCACATTTGGAATATTGCATGCAATTCTGGTCGCCGCATTATAGGAAGGATGTGGAAGCATAGGAAAGGGTGCAGAGGTGATTTACCAGAATGTTGCCTGGTATGGAGGGAAGATCTTATGAGGAAAGGCTGAGGGACTTGAGGCTGTTTTCGTTAGAGAGAAGAAGGTTAAGAGGTGACTTAATTGAGGCATACAAGATGATCTGAGAATTGAATAGGGTGGACAGTGAGAGCCTTCTTCCTCGGATGGTGATGTCTAGCACGAGGGGACATAGCTTTAAATTGAGGGGAGATAGATTTAGGACAGATGTCAGAGGTAGGTTCTTTACTCAGAGAGTAGTAAGGGCGTGGAATGCCCTGCCTGCAACAGTAGTGGACTCGCCAACACTAAGGGCATTCAAATGGTCATTGGATGGACATATGGACGATAAGGGAATAGTGTAGATGGGCTTTAGAGTGGTTTCACAGGTCGGCGCAACATCGAGGGCCGAAGGGCCTGTACTGCGCTGTAATGTTCTATGTTCTATGTTCTAACTGAGGGGCACCATAGCTAACCTCACAGCCAGTTATCAACACTCTCCTGCTTTGTATATTGACCCGATGACACAGGCCCATCACCCTGGGGTGATGTTACACAGACCCTTGGTGGATGGGGCAGGGTAGTTGGGTAGCGGAGGGGTGTGTGGGAGGGTCAGGGAATGGAGAAGGCGAGGTAAGTTCGAAATGGTTGTGAAGGAGGGGAATGGGGGAGGGGATATTGAATGGAAGGAGAGATGGGGGGAGTAAATGGAGTGAGAGGAAGGAGGGATTGGGGGAGGGGATTAGATGGAAAGGAGGGGAATGCATGGGAGGGAACATAGAACATATTGTGCAGAAGGAGGCCATTCGGCCCATCGAGTCTGCACCGACCCACTTAAGCCCTCACTTCCACCGTAACCCAATAACCCCTCCTAATTTTTTAGGTCACTGAGGGCAATTTATCATGGCCAATCCACCTAACCTGCACGTCTTTGGACTGTGGGAGGAAACCGGAGCACCTGGAGGAAACCCAAGCAGAGACGGGGAGAACGTGCAGACTCCGCACAGACAGTGACCCAGCGGGGAATCGAACCTGGGACCCTGGCGCTGTGAAGTCACAGTGCTATCCACTTGTGCTACCGTGCTGCCCAAATTAGGGGGAAGGAGGCATGGGGGAGTGGGAGCTGATGCACAAAGCCTCGGCCTATGAGAATCGGGTGGGGATGAGTGCCTCCCTGATCCACCGGGCATGCCGGATTCTCGCCGCTGCCTGTCCTCCATCAAAGAACAAAGAACAAAGGAAAATATAGCACAGGAACAGGCCCTTCAGCCCTCCAATCATGTACCACTCATGATACCACCCTTGGTCAAATGCCTCAGCACTTCCCAGTGCTGTATCCCTCTATACCCATCCTACCCATGTATTTGTCAAGATGCCTTTTGAATGCCGTTCATATATCTGCTTCCACAACCTCCCCTGGCAACGCGTTCCAGGCACTCACCACCCTCTGTGTAAAATACCTCCCTCGCACATCTCTCTAAACTTTACCCCACGGACATTAAACCTGTGCCCCCTGGTGTTTGACCCCTCCAACCTGGGAAAGAGTGTCGGCCCATCCACTCTATCCATGCCCCTCATAGTCTTGTAGACCTCCGCCAGGTGCCCCCTCAACCTCCGTCGTTCTAATGAAAACAATCTGTGTCTGTTCAGCCTCTCCACAGAGCTAACACCCTCTAGACCAGGCAGCATTCTGGTAAACCACCTCTGCACCTTCTCCAAAGCCTCCACTACCTTCCGGTAGTGTGGCGACTAGAATTGTGTGCAACAACCCAAGTGTGGCTTTTGTAGCCGCGTAAAATGGCTGCGTTCCGATTAATCTGGCCAAAACCCAGTTTAAAATGGCTAACCCGAAAGACTGCTGGGAAAAGCATCTAAGAAGACACAAGCAGGCAGCTGCAGACAGTTTTGCATATTCGGCTCTGGGAAGGTAGCCCAGATCGATACTCAGGGCTATCAACAGCCCATCAACCCAGGTATTCGCAGTTGCATTCAGGACTGTTTGCAGCCAATCTATTCAGACATCCACAGTTAAATCGGCTATCCCCGGGAACAATTGCAACATATTAGCAATTGAATACCGGGCCAGACCTGTCGGCGCCTGCAGTGGCCGAAACAAAGACAGGTGAGCGACCACCCCCCGATCGAGGAATCGCCTCACCATTGGACACATCAACCCCAGAGATTGGGGACAGAATCCAATCACTTGGGACTCAGGGTCAAGGGAGGCGGGAAGCCCCTGGGCCCTATAAAAGTGAGGGTCCAAGTTCAGATTTCTCTCTCTCTCCCCTTCGCCTGCTCGAGACCTTCGCAAGACCAGCCACCGGCAACTGTAAGTTTGAATCCAGCGATCGCTATCCAGTAGAGACACCTAGCCACCGACCTGTAGCAGCCTTTTGAATCCCGCGGGCCAGACCTGATTGGACAAGCCATTCGTTTCCCTGACCTGGTGGGCTCTTCCTAAAGTTAAGTATTGGCCAGTAGTGATAGGTTTATTATATAGAAAGTAGTATTAGGGTATTAATATTGCTTGTTGTATATAATAAATGACCGTTGTTTTAATCCTTACTAAGCGGTGTGCTGTATTATTAACCATAACCTGAACTTGAACCACGTGGCGGTATCATAAAGATACCTGGCGACTCATGAGCAAAGGTGACGTAATCAGAGCAAATAGACTAAGGTTAAAAAGAGCAACACTTTACCAAGGTTCTACACAACTGTAGCAAGTCTTGCCAATTTTTATACTCGATGCCCCGTCCAATGAAGACAAGCATTCCATATGCTTTCTTGACTACCTTGTCCACTTGTGTGGCCACTTTCAAACAGCTGTGGACCTGCACGCCCAGATCTCTCTGACTTTCTATATTCCTAAGAGTTTTGCCATTTACGGTACATTTCCCCTCTATGTTAGACCTACCAAAATGCATTACCTCACATTTGTCTGGATTAAACTCCAATTGCCAATTCTCTGTCCAAGTCTCCAACCTATCTATGCGGTGCTGTATCCTCTGACAATCCTCAACATTATCTGCCACTCCACCAACCTTGGTGTCATCCGTGAACGTCTAATCAGACCAGTTACATTTTCCTCCAAATCGTTTATGTACACAACAAACAACAGATGCCCCAGCACAGACCCCTGTGGAACACCACTAGTCACAACCTTTGGGTTGACTTTGGGGCAGCACAGTAGCATTGTGGATAGCACAATTGCTTCACAGCTCCAGGGTCCCAGGTTCGATTCTGACTTGGGTCACTGTCTGTGCGGAGTCTGCACATCCTCCCCGTGTGTGCGTGGGTTTCCTCCGGGTGCTCCGGTTTCCTCCCACAGTCCAAAGATGTGCAGGTTAGGTGGATTGGCCTTGATAAATTGCCCTTAGTGTCCAAAATTGCCCTTAGTGTTGGGTGGGGTTACTGGGTTATGGGGATCGGGTGGAGGTGTTGACCTTGGGTAGGGTGCCCTTTCCAAGAGCCGGTGCAGTCTCGATGGGCCGAATGGCCTCCTTCTGCACTGTAAAATCTATGTTAAAACCTTCCATTCAGAAAAACACCCTTCTACTGCTACTCTTTGCCTTTTGTGACCGAGCCAGTTCTGTATCCACCTTGCCACCTCACCTCTGATCCGTGTGACTTCACCTTTTGTGCCAGTCTGCCATGAGGCACCTTGCCAAAGGCTTTACTGAAGTCCATGTAAATAATATCAACCACCCTCCGCTTATCAATCATCTTTGTCACCTCCTCAAAAAACTCGATCAACTTAGTGAGGCACAACCTCCCCTTCACAAAACCATGCTGTCTATTGCTAAAGAGACCATTTGTTCCCAAATGGGTGTAAATCCTGGGCGGGATTCTCTTGTCGCCGACGCCGAAATCACATTCGGCGATTGGCTGGAGAATCCCTGTTTGCGCTGAAATCGGAGGCGGTGTCACTTTTGCAATGCTCCTCCCTCTCAAAAATGGCGTTCTCAAGGAGTATGTCGCACGCCATATGGACAGACTCAGGACATCACCTGAGGCTCTCCCCCAATCCTCCGCCCCCAATGGACTGAGTTCCCAATGGTGTGGGGCACCCATGCTATTTTTTTCTGTGGACCCTGCGTGGCAGCTGCGGACTGAGTCCAGCGCCGCCATAGTCAGGGGGAAGCCATTTTGCAGGCAGGAGAGGCTTTGGCGGGGGCTGGGGGCACTGGTGGGGGGTGGCCCAAGGTGGCGATGGCGGTTCCTGGGAACATTATTTGGCAGGCCTGGTCAGTGCGCGGCCGCGCCATGTTGCACAGCCTGACCACCGCAGGCCGCCACCGTGCGCTTGCGTGGCCACAGACCTGGCCATTCTCCAGCCATTTTTGGCGTGGGAGCCGGGAGCTTTATCCGGCGCAGCTACAAGCCCCCCAACGGTCAGTGCAGCTATTGCGCCATTTTTTTTGCACAAAACGGCACTGTTCCCACGCCAGCATCAGCACTTAATCTTCAAATCGGAGAATCCAACCCATTGTCCCTGCGAATCCTCTGCAATAATTAGCCGACTACCGATGTGAGGCTCGCCGGCCTATAGTTTCCTGGATTATCCCTGCTACCTTTCTTAAACAGCGGTACCACATTAGCTATTCTCCAGTCCTTTGGGATCTCACCTGTAGCCAATGAGAATACAAAGATGCCAGTTTAGGCCCCAGCAATTTCCTCCCTTGTTTCCCTCATAATTCTGGTGTAAATCCCATCCGACCCAGGAGACTTATCTACCTGAATGTCTTTTAAAACACCCAATATCTCCTCCTTTTTGATGTCAACATGACCCAGGCTATCGACACACCCTACCCAAGAATCATCTTCCACAGAGTCCTTTTCTTTGGTGAACACTGATGCAAAGTACTCATTCAGTACCTCGCCTGTTTCCTTTGGCTCAACACATAGATTCCCCCCACTGTCCTTAAGTGGTCCAATCTTTTCCCTGGCCATCTCCTTGCTTTTTACATATGAATAAAAAACTTGGGGATTCACCTTAATCCTACTTGCCAAAGATCCCTCCATGACCCCTCCTGGCCCTCCTAATTTCCCGCTTCAGTATCTTCCTACTTTCTTTATACTCCTCAAGGGTTTCGACTATCCCCACCCTTCCAGACGTTTTTTGACGAGGTTCACAATATCCCTCGTTATCCAAGGCTCCCTAAACTTCCCATACTTATCCTTCGTTCTCTCAGGAATGTGACTTTCCTGACTCCCACAAGTCCGATGTTGAATTACCCTCCAACAGCGGCAACCAATCCAAATGCTTCAATTCCTGTCGAATTGGAACCTAATTTTGAGCAGTCCGATGCATCGCTCAGTGACAGCCCGGGTGGCTGCATGGGCCTTTCATTGTAAGGTTTCCGGCTTGGTCTCCAGCCCCCACACTCGTGGCATCAGTTAAGATCTCAGCGGGTACCCCTTATCCCCCAAGAGCCACCCGCCAACCTGGGGTAGTCACAAAGACGTTGAGGATCTCAGAGTGTCCCAGGATGTAGCTGTCATGCACGCTCCCGAGGGAATGTGCACACACATGCATGATCCGGAGGTGCTGATCGCTCATGAGTTGGGCATTCAGGGTGTGGGAACCCCTTCCTGTTCATGAAGTGCACTCCCTGATTCCCCGTGCAAGGTCATGCGTGCCATCAATTATCCCCTGGAACTGGGGCATCCTGGTGATGGTGGAGAATCCTGCAGCCCAGGCATCTTAATGGGCTTGGTCCAGTTCAAAGTTAATATAGTTCACTGCCCAGGCATACAGGACAATTAATGACTTCACGGATGCACTTATGGGCTGTAGCTTGTGAGACGCCACACAAGTATCCGCTCAAGCCCTGGAATGATTCGCTTGCATAGGAGGTCAGCGCTGCAGTGACATTCATGGCCACAAGGAGCAGGTGTCCTCCTTCTCCATGGTGTGCCAATTCTGCAAAGGACATGGCGCAGGGGCTGCACTGTCTCTTTCTTGAGACAGAGTCTCTTGAGGCACATGCTGTTCGTCATCTCCTCAAAAGACCAATGACACCTGTATACTTTGGGCCACCGTTGGCGTCCCCCTCTGGGCTCCTCCTCGCCTGATGGGCGGCCGGGGCTTCAGGGTGTGCGGCAGCCCTCAGCACATGAGATGCCACCTCCAGCTTGCGTCGACACTGCTGCTGCTGCCTTCTCTGGTGCCACCAGCACCGTGAGGGCACCTCTGCAGTATCGGCAACACCAGCCATATTGTTATATCTGTAAACAATTGAAGAAGGAGCGAGGCTGAGAATCAGTTAGGGCTTCCACCCTGGACCCTCAAATCCCCAAAGCCTCCCCCACCCTTTCCTGTGCTGCCTATCACGTTCGTGGATTGGCCGATGTGAATGATGCACTACTGGTTTAAATAATTTCTTATGAAGCAACAGCGTGATAAAGATAATTGGAATAAATAAATAACAAACTACTGACACGAACTGTTATAGAGCAACTGCAAAATACTTCTACCCACCAACATGACTTACTCCCAACTGCCTGAAGCACATAGCCGCATGGTATATTTACACTGCCACCTGATGGTCGGAAGTTGTGCACTATATTACATACAGAATTGCTTTATGTATATCATCACATCTCATTTCCTTTAAAAAACATAATTCTTTACATTCATTAACAATACAATATGATATGCATAAATATGTACATCTTTAAAATAATTCAGTCTCTCAGGTTTACGTCTTAACCATGTTATCTTCTGAGTGGCTGCTGAAGTTGTGAAGTTACTTCATCGTCCTTTGTAGTTGTGGATGCTGTTTGTTGCTCTTCTTGTTTTGTTGTGTCTGTATCTTGTTGTGGCTCTGTATGCTGCATTGTATCTTCTTCAGCTGTCTTCGGACTGCTACCTACTTCTTCTGGTGGTTGCATTACAAAAGTTGGCAAGCTTTCAGTAGAGCTCTTCGGTTCCCTCTTAAGACAACACCTTCATCCGTGATGGTGAGATACAAGTTTGGACCTGCTTGTCACAGTACTTTTGTATACTTACACCATCCATTCCCTTTGGAATCTTCCAGTCTGACTACAATGATTGGAGTCTTTTTGTGGATCTATCGTAAAATCCGTTTTGCCTCCTTTTTTTAGAGTTCAGTTGCCTCTCAAATTGTGATTCACTGGTTCTTTAGGAATATAGGGCAAGGTCGTTCTCAGTTGCCTATTCATCAGCATCTGAGCTGGCAGAAGCCCATTGATCAGCGGTGTAGAACGATAACTTAGGAGTGCGAGATAGGCATCGTCTCGGCTTTTTTCAGATGTTTGACAATATGAATGCCTTTCTCAGCCTTATCATTTGACTGAGGGTACAGGGGACTCGAGGAGACGCGTTTGAAGTCATACTGCCGTGCAAATTCTGTCCACTAATAACTGTCGAAACAGGGACCATTGTCACTCATGACTATGTTCGGTGTCCCGTGGAGCGCAAGAATCTCTAACATTTTTAATGGCACATCTGGCCGTGGAATCCAATAGCTGTGCTATCTCCAGATAGTTAGAAAAGTAGTCTATGATCAGAGGGTATTCCTTTCTATTCAAGTGAAAGAGATCAATGCCAACCTTCTGCAATGAAGTTGTGACTATCTCACCCATCTGCATCGACTCTTTGCTTTGTTTACAATAAAACCTTTGATCGGTTTCACATTTATCCACCATCATTTCAATGTTGTGGTTTATCCCTGGCCAATAAACTGCATCCCTTGCTCTACACTTGCACTTTTCCATCCCAAGTGCCCTTCATGGAGTTTTTAAAAATATCATTGACCTTAATGACTGTGGAATTACAATTAGTTTTTGCTGCAGCAAAAATCCATGCACATTACTTAACTCTGCTCGTACATTGTAAAAACTTGAGAAGTTCCTTTCGGCCATCCATTCTGCAGATGTTGTCTCACCTTCTGCAAGACTGTCTTTGGTGGTTTCTTCTTCAATTAGTTTTGACTTGTTGTCAGATACGGACAGAGACTCAGTGACCAAGTTTACATGGACCTGCACATCCTTATCAAACTGAAATGAAATGAAAATCACTTATTGTCACAAATAAGCTTCTAATGAAGTTACTGTGAAAAGCCCCTAGTCGCCACATTCCAGCGCCTGTTCGGGGAGGCTGGTACGGGAATTGTACCGTGCTGCTGGCCTGCCTTGGTCTGTTTTAAAAGCCAGCGATTTAGCCCTGTGCAAAACCAACTGCAGTGTTTCCTCTATTCCTGCGCTCTAGTGTATCAGCAACAATGAAGTACTTTCCCGGTGTATAAATCAGCTGAAAGTCAAACCATTACAACTTCATGATCATTCGCTGAATGCAAAGGGACATTTTGGTAAGATTTTTTAAAATTATCACGAACAGTGCTCTGTGGTCCATTTCCACTACGGATGTTGGAAGACCATGGGCGGGATTCTGCTGGAATCAGCGGGGCGGGCAACTCCGGCGTGAAGGAGTGGCATGAACCACTCCGGCGTTGGGCCGCACCAAAGGTGCAGAATCCTCCGCACCTTCAGGGGCTAGTCCGGCGGGGAAGGGCCTCCACCGGCCAGCGCGTGTTGGCGCATGCGCGGGAGAGCCAGTGTGTGCTGGCGTCATCCCAGCGCATGCGCAGGGGTGGTTCATCTCCGCGTCGGCCATGGCGGAGGACCACAGCAGCCGACACGGAGGAATAGAGTGCCCCCATGGCACAGGCCCGCCCGCGGATCAGTGGGCCCCGATCGTGGGCCAGGCCACCGTCGGGGCACCTCTCAGTGCCAGATCCCCCTGCGCTCCCCCCAGGACCCCGGAGCCCGCCCGCGCAGCCAGATCCCACCAGCAAATATCTGGTGGAATTTACGCCGGCGGGACTGGCCGAAAACGGGCTGGAGAATCGCCGGGGACAGCGGCCGCCGACTGGAGCGCTGCCCCTGCCAAATCCCCGGCGCAGGAGTATTCAGCAGCCGGCGGGGGCGGGATTCTCGCCCCCCCCTGGCGATTCTCCGACCCGGCGGGGTTCGGAAAATTCCGCCCCATGTACATAATCATGAACTTTGTGAGCCCATTAATCAGCCCGAGGCATTTGTTTTCAATTTGCGTATACCTGCGCTCAGTATCAGGCATTGATTTGGATGCATTTGCGACTGGAAGCCAGTTTCCTTCCAGATCCTGTTGGAGTATGACCGCTCCCAAACCATCCGTTGATGCGTCCATCGAGATTTCCGTATTTTTTGCAGGGTCAAAAAATGTCACGACTGGCGCTGTTGTCAATGAAACATACAATGCTTGCCATTCTACTTCATGACTGTGGACCACTGGAATGTTGCGTCTTTCTTTGTAGTTTCCCTAAGGTGTGCAGTTTTAGTCGCCAGATAGGGAATGAATTTGCCCACAAAATTCATCATCCCTAACATTCTTATTATGCCTTTTTTATCCATGGCCGATGTGAATGATGCACCACAGAACATCTAGTTTAAATAATTTATTGTGAAACAACTGCATGATAAAGATAACTGGAATAAATAAATAACAAACTACTAACACTAACTGTCATAGAGCTATTGCAAAATACGTCCGTCCACCAACACCTACTCCCAACTACCTGTGGCACAGGGCCGCATGGTATACTTACACTGCCACCTGCTGGTCGGAGGTCATGTGCAATATTATGCACAGAATTGCTTTCTGCATATCATCACACTGCCTTCTCTAAGAGTGCCATACACAAAGCCAGTTGTGAGGCAAACCTCGCTCTGCATCCCTGGTCAAAGCAGGAGACCCTAGACTTCATACCCCAGGCCCCTGCTGGGAACATAAGGGAGATCATGTTCATACTTTTAAATGAAAAGGTGACAACAACCTACTTAACAGTCCATTTATCACATCAACCATGAACCAACAAGGAAAAAGCATCATGCCATGCACACACAAGTACCTTTTCACTACAGAATACTGGTACAAACACAAAACTACAGTACAATTAAGTCACCAGCTACTTGAAAAAGCATTTCTTGAACATCTGCATCAAGTTGCTCATTCGGGTCAATCCGTCTTTATCTCCCCCTCCCGCAATGCCCATCAGGAGACTTTCAGCAGTGGAATATCACACCGAAATTCACACTGACGCAGCACACACCAGAAGAGAGAAATAACACCCCTTCCCCTTCTCTAGTATTGGTAGCAAGGCATCTTACATTCTCCCTTTCCTTACTCCAGGCAACCGAAGCAAAAGAGGTTGCAGTAAACAAACACACCGTCTTCAGGTATTTGCAGTTGTCAGCAAACATGACCTGTAGCACCACTTGAGAGTTGTGAAGTACTCTCACAAACTAACAAGGCCAATTCCTCATTAGCACAGCTGGAGGCTGCTCACAATCAAAGGGAGGTTACAGTGACCTTCAGCTTAGAACCAAGAGCAGGGCTCTGTCCTGGAAGTGTTTTGTAGGACAGCTAGGCAGAAGCTGTAGTTGCCCCTGTCATGGATATCCACAATATTTAAAGGTGGCTTGAAGGCCTCACAGATGGGAAGTCTCTGACCCACCCCCTCAACCCAGGGACGAACCCCGACCTCGAACGTTTCAAACCCCAACCGAGACCCCCACCGATCACTGGGAAAGCAGTTCTGGTGCCTTGGAGCTGTATGCCGGAAAATGGAAATGTCTACTCACCTCTTCATTTCCCCTCAGCAGTCATTGCGCCCGATTCACATTTTTAAAAAGGATACTAAACGATACCCATGTGATCTCTCGCTCGGGAACCGATAAATTTCTGTTAACGGCCTGTTGCGTTCGACTTCAATCTCGTTAATGAGATGGAAATGAATGCAAATGAGGGTTAATGATATGCTCGCCATATCTGGGCATGATCTGGAACTCGCCATAAGGAGCGGGTCGGTTCGATAGCAGACTGATTCGTGCCCTGAGCGGATCTCGATTTTGGCCTTTCCCGCTATTTAGCCAACGCGTCCAGATCCGCGCTGGAAGCAACGTGGTGGTTTAATTGCGCCCCTTATTGCTGCCAGAAATTTCTCCCTAGTCATTACAGTGAACAGGAGAAGAAAACGGGGAGGTGAAGAAGGAAATAAAAACTACAGAAATTGTATTGGGATTCCACTTAAATCTATGGCAGCCCTATTAGCTCCAGCAGGCTTGAATTATTGATGGAGAATACATTGATTCATTAACAATCCTTAAGTGCATTGTGGTACTGCAATATTTTAATGTAGAGAACTAATAAAATAATCATTAACTATAAGAGTGTTTAGCTTTGTATCAAAGCAGTTAGTGTGGTTTTACTAGACCATCTGCATTTGCTACCATTTTTATTAGATTTTGGAACCTCCAATGGGCCAGCTTCTGAGGAGATGTCCTTGTATTTTATTAAGGTGAGTGGGGTTTCATAATGTTGGCTGCCAGCTTTTCCCCAGCAATAGATTTTGAACAATTTAATGCTTTGTGAAGACCGCAATAAGAAGAGAAGATTGTCTATCTTACATTCTAAAGCTTTCAACAGATACTTCCGCAAGCATGTTCTTGTGTATATGAACTGGTGTCTAACTTTGTTCACAGGTGTAGCCACCTGGGTTGGCCACTTCCCGACTTTAAAATGGAGATCCGCTAAGAATGCAGGGAAATTCAGCCAAAGCAGGAAAAACAAGCAGGTGCAAAGTTTCCTGTAATCAGAACTTGCAGGAACCCAGACAGCACTGAAACTAACAACCATCTACATACTGATGAGCGATCCCCGGGAACAATTGGAAACAGTTAAGGTAAACAAGGCCAAGCCAGACTCCTCGGCGCCAGCAGGAGCCAAGACAAAGGAAGGCCAACGGACACTTTGAACCGCCCAGCGATCAGGGAACAGCTCCAGTATTGGAGAAATTGATCCAAGTGATCAGAACTTAGTCCAATCACTTGGAACCAGGTACGGGGTCCACCCAAAAGGGCGCGATGCCCCTGGGGACTACAAAATAGAGTCCCCAAGTTCAATTTGTCCTTCTTAGCAGGGGCTCTCAGCAGCTCGAAACAACCCTTGACCGTGACCTGCCTAGCAGCTGCACCAACCAAGTAAGTCTCTAGTCAGCGCACGCTATGAGATAGGTGCTCCTAGCTACCAGTCTATACCAGCTTTGAAGCCTGCAGACTCAGAATCGAACGAAAGGCCATTTGTTCCCCTGACCTGGTGGGCCAGTTCCAAAGCTAAGTATAGACCTCTTAGTGTTCGAGATAGTCTAGTAAGTAGAGTTTTATACATGAGTAGTGATTGACTGTGTATAATAAATGTGTTTTGATTTGAAACTTACTAACTGGTGTATTGAATTATTGATCAGTACTTGAACTTGAACCTCGTGGTGGTATCATAAAGATACCTGCCGACTCTAGAGCAAAGGTTATAAAACAGAGCAAATTAAGTAAAGACACAACGAGCAACATTTACTGGAGACATCTGACGGGAGCCGACTTAGAAGTGGCCTAACCATTCCGAGAGAACCCAAAATTTGAATTGAGAGTCCAATTGGGAACAGAAACATTCACAAGTGTTCAAGCAGTTCTGATCAATCCTCATAATTCGGAAGCGCGTTAATGCATGCGTAACTACCAGGGCTATAAGGTAAAACTGATAGATTTTGTTGCGAAAAACTGTCGGGAGTTTGTATTCCGGAAAATAGCGAACGCCGTACCCGTAATTACAGCACCGCCTTAGCACCCCTCGTTCCAAATTTTAAAAGAGAGCACTCAGATAGGAAAAATGGCAATGAAGGCAATGGAACGCCTCATGAACCCTCAAGAATTCGTGGTCGCAGCGACCAGCAGCAGAGTAGGTCAGTGTCCAGTTTGGTAAGTTGAGATTAGAAGGTACCTCAAAGGGAAGGGATGGCCCCTTTGGAGTGACTTTTGTTCAAATGAGGAAACAGGTCCCGGGAGTATAGGACGTACTTGGTGGGAGAACCTGAGCGAAATCTATAAGAAGAGCTTAGGGAAAGCTCGCAAGCCGATGGCAATCGTGTCCTGTCTGGCACAATTGCGAGGCACAGAGGAGGTCGTTCGGACCCTCCGCAAAGAGATAGAAGAGAGACATCGAATGAGCAAGGTCGCTGTTAGTGAGATCGAGAGAGAGAATGTAGAATTGAGAAGGAAGTTGGCAGCAAAGGATGGAGAGGTAGATGATGCCAAGTGGGCACACCAGTCTTGTCTAGCGCATCTGAGCAGCTTCCAAACCCAATGCGATTAGGCCTATCAGGACACGCAACATGCAGTCCTGGTAAGAGAAGGGACAGAGAAACAGGTAGAGGCATTGCAAAGGCAGTGCAGCGATCTAAAAGTAGCGTTAAGAGCACTCCATGCTGCCACCACGGAGCACAGACAAAGCTCAGTGGATCATGCAAAATGCCGGAAGCAGATTGCGGAACTGCAGTCTTTGCTTTCAGTGCAAAATGAGTTTCAAAGCACCTTTGGATCCTAATTAGATGAAGAAGACGGCCCTGATTGGCAAGAACTAAACGAAACCGCACATAGATATGTACAGGGAACATGTGCGCAAGGAAAGCCCCAAAGGAGAAAAGCCCCCCCAACCCCCCATAGAGCAGATAGATCAGACACCCATGAATCCAGTAACTACCCACCGCACAGTCACATCGGACGGAGACGCGGAATTCCTTTACACCACCCCCTTAACCGTGATCCAATTACGGGATGCATGCGAAAAGATCACACCATTCCTCCCCACCTCAGACCCCCACCACTTTGCTAGAGTGAAGCAGCAAGCGACCATGTACGGCCTGGATGAGCATGAGCAAGTGAACCACACAGTTTTGAGTTTAGACCCTTCTGTTGCAGCAGCCCTTCCCGACCCACAGAATGTAGGAGGAGGCACCCTTGCAGAGATGCACACGGCGATCCTAGACGCGATCGGTTATAACAGAGGTGACCCAGTAGAAGGCCTGAATAAGTGCAGGCAGAAGAGAACAGAACACCCCACAGCGTTTGCTGGACGCCTGTGGATCCATTTTACAGCCGTTTTCGGAAAATTAGACCGCGCCCATTTGTCCCCAGACAACATGGCCAAATGGACCCGCACCCTTATCTCCCATGCCACAGAGGCAGGACAAAAAGTTTGTACTAATTATGACCCCTCAGAAGAAACGCACAACGAAAAGTGGGTTTTAAGAAGGTTGTCCCGCCCCTGGGAGCAATCTGTCCACAACAAACCCACGATTAGGAAACCCGAAGAACAACAGGCAGAGGCAGATATTTAAGCAGTTAAAGCACACCAGAACCCCGCTTGGGTGAACGAAGGCATGAACAGCCCCCCACAGAAACCACAGGAGTGTTACCCATTCTTGCTGGTTGCCCAGGCAGTGGAGAAACGACATTGGTCCTAGCCCTGTCTGAAGACCCCCCTCTGGTCAGCTACGCTCGGGTAGAGCACATACGGCATTGATCACCGTCCTACCCGGGGATTCCATCCAAATCTTACCCGCCGCACCCCATTTTGGCTCGTTACGTTCAAAATTCTTTTGTTTGGTTTTGGCAACCCTTAGGTTGCTTCCCTATGCTATTTACATCCTCAAACACTGGGATGGTAAATCACACAGGCTGTGAGACGGCTCGCAGTACGGCAGTATTTTCTTAGATGTCTAGTCCAAATATTTGTTTTTTTTAAAAATGAGGGGGTCACACATGGTGACCAATTATAAAGGGAAATTAGCACTAAAAGAGAGACATGCTAATGTACAAGATATGAAACAAGATTGTAACAGAAACTATGCTTGATCCACAGAATTCCAGAAGCTCCAGGAAGAGAGAAGAGACGAAAAGGAAGAGAAGAGAAGTGAGAAGAGAACAATGAAGACATCATACGTGTTTTTCGTTACCATTATAATTTGTATTCGGTTACGCGCAAACGTGAACCCCCTGACCCCAAACCCCCCCCCCCCCCCCCCCCCCGGCCGTCAATGATTCACTTTCCCATAGCACCCAGAGCCCAGTGGCAAGTAACAACACACCATCATGGTGTGATAGGTTTATAATGTGGTACGCCCTTTCATATGTCATTGAATCCCTTTTAGCATTGGCGATATTCTGCAGCATCATGCAGACTATCTGCATGAGAAAATGGCGAAGGAGAGCCTACCGCTATCGCACCCCGGTATACAGGATAAGAGCCCCTATTTTCGGTCTTCACCAGGCCCCAAACCCCTTGATCTACACTAAAGGACATTTGTTTTGCGTCATTTGTAAATAAAGAAATATGTCTCATTTGCAACTGAAAGATTGTACAACTCTGTGCTTGACCGCCAAGCCAGAGGAAAATGTGAATGCTGCCATTATTTTTCTATTGTTAGGAAGTTAGTATGATTGGATGTTTAAGTGAGTGTAGTTTATGGAAGATAGTTAGAGGTACCGTTTTTTTAATATATGTTGAACTGCATGTCCCTGTTGTGACATAGCGCCACTTAAAATTGTCAGTTAAAATTTTCTTGCATAGTTGTGGTCAGTGTAGAGGCCATGTAAGAGTGCTCACTGGGTCAGGGAGTGAAGATGATGCAGTTATGTGATCCTTCACGCTTCGCGTGTAGCCACCTGGGTTCGCCACTTCCTGACTTTAAAATGGAGATCCGCTATGAATGCAGGGAAATTCAGCCAACGCAGGAAAAACAAGCAGGTGCAAAGTTTCCTGCAATGAGAATTTGCAGGAACCCAGACAGCACTGAAACTAACAGCCATCTACATACTGATGAGCGATCCCCGGGAACAGTTGGAAACAGTTAAGGTAAACAAGGCCAAGCCAGACCCCTCGATGCCAGCAGGAGCCAAGACAAAGGAAGGTCAACGGACACTTAGGAACCACCCAGCGATCAGGGAACAGCTCCAGTATTGGAGAAATTGATCCAAGTGATCAGAACTTAGTCCAATCACTTGGAACCAGGTATGGGGTCTGCCCAAAAGGGCGCAACACTATAAAATAGAGTCCCCAAGTTCAATTCGCCCTTCTTGGCAGGGCCTCTCAGCAGCTCGAAACAACCCTTGACCGTGTCCTGCCTAGCAGCTGCACCAACCAAGTAAGTCTTCAGTCAACGCACGCTACGAGATAGGCGCTCCTAGCTACTAGTCTATACGAGCTTTGAAGCCTGCAGACTCAGAATCGAACGAAAGGCCATTTGTTCCCCTGACCTGGTGGGCCAGTTCCAAAGCTAAGTATAGGACTCTTAGTGTTCGAGATAGTCTAGTAAGTAGAGTTTTATACATGAGTAGTGATTGACTGTGTATAATAAATGTGTTTTGATTTGAAACTTACTAACTGGTGTATTGAGTTATTGATCAGCACTTGAACTTGAACTTTGTGGTGGTATCATAAAGATACCTGGCGACTCTAGAGGAAAGGTTATAATACAGAGCAAATTAAGTAAAGACACAACGAGCAACACAGGGTATCTGGTAGTGCAGCACTGACCAGATCTGAACAGGAACCATTATTGCTATGATTATCTTACTAGAATTAGCTTAAGCCCTTGGCAGCCCCCCCCCACACCCAAATCACTGGCACCCTCCCCCCCCATTCATTGACAAGCACCACCACCTCCGTGCAATTGATGGCATGACCCCCTGCCCCCACAATTGCTAGCAAAATTCCCAGAATTGCTGGTAACCCCCATTCCAAAACATTGGCAAGCCCCCACTTTAATCACTGAAAATCTCCCCTAAACCTGGCAAGCCCCCCTCCCAATCATTGGGAAGCTTGCCCCCCCTTCCCCCCGCAATCGCTAGCAAAGCCTTCATCCCAAGTTGGTGACACTCCATTATGGGCTCGCCAAATTCCCCCCCCTTTCAGGGTCCCCCTTCATGGCCCCCACCTCAGGACCTTCCCTCCTTCAGGTCCGCCCCCTGAGTCCCTCCCTTCAGGTCTTCCCCACACCGCCTTCAGACCTTGCCCCTTGGCAGGGACTACCTGCCACTGTGGACTCCAAGGATGGCAAGGGGATGAGTACACTCTCTACACTTACCCCCAGGGTGCTGAGGGTGGTCCTTCAGGGAAGGCGTGGGTCAGTGAGGGCTCAGGCTGGGCTGGATGGGCTCAGGACAGGGGTCTTTCACGGGATGGGGTTGTGTGGCAGATCTCCCCTCTGTAACTTTAAAAATCATTAAACTGTCTTTCAGCATGTCAAGTTTAAAGTCTTCCCTCTAATGTGTTGGAACCCTTTAATGTCTCTCCCAGCATGCTCTCCTCAAGTCTATGTGGGGTTCCTCGAGGTTCTCTAGTTTCCTCCCACAGTCCAGGGATGCACAGGTTAGGTGGATTGGCCATGCTAAATTGCCCCTTAGGATCCAAAGATGTACAGGCTAGGTGGGGTTACTGGTATAGGTTAGGGTGCTCTTTTGTGGGATGAATGAAAGAAATGAAAAATGAAAATCACTTATTGTCACGAGTAGGCTTCAATGAAGTTACTGTGAAAAGCCCCTAGTCGCCACATTCCGGCACCTGTTCAGGGAGGCTGGTACGGGAATCGAACCGTGTTGCAGACCTGCCTTGGCCTGCCAACGATTTAGCCCAGTGTGCTAAATGGCCTCCTTCTGCACTAGAAGAATTTTATGGGTTCTAGTATCAATGATCTGTCAGATGAAGGTGAAAGTCTTCTCTTTGATGTGTTGGAAACTTTTGAAGTACTTTTTGCACAATCAATTTCATTTCCCTTTAATCTTTTCAAGCCTCCAAGCATGCTGAGAAGAGTAAAAGCTTTTAACTGTGTTGTTTAGATTCAATGCTACTGCAGCACAGTAGCATTGTGGATAGCACAATTGCTTCACAGCTCCAGGGTCCCAGGTTCGATTCCGGCTTGGGTCACTGTCTGTGCGGAGTCTGCACATCCTCCCCGTGTGTGCGTGGGTTTCCTCCGTGTCCTCCAGTTTCCTCCCACAGTCCAGGTTAGTTGGATTGGCCATGATAAATTGTCCTTAGTGTCCAAAACTACCTTTAGTGTTGGGTGGGGTTATTGGGTTATGGGGATAGGGTGGAGGTGTTGACCTTGGGTAGGGTGTTCTTTCCAAGAGCCGGTGCAGACTTGACGGGCCGAGTGGCCTCCTACTGCACTGTAAATTCTATGATAGAAATTTCATGGTCCATTACATTTTACAAGTCCCTTGTGTGACAGGTGTTCTATTGGAGGGGCAGTGCAGACTCGATAGGCTAACTGACCTCATTCTGTACTGTAGGGTTGACATGGATTCTATCATTGATGTTGACATGCTGAGAGAGACATCAATGTGTTCCAACACAGCAGAGGGAGACTTTTAACTCCAACTTCATATGCTGGATGATAGTTCAATGATTTTCAAAGTGGCAGAAGGAAGATCTGCAACACAAATCCCATCCCAGGAATGACCCCTGTTATATTACTCTTTGGGAATATCTCGTTACTCTTTGCTTTCTATTTCCAGAATGGTCTGATGGTGAGATTCTCAAGAAACCACCAATCTTCAACTCAAAGCAAAATAGATTTAATGAATAACGAATTGATTAATATTGAGTTTTTGGCAGCATGGTGGCACAGTGAGTAGCACTGCTGCCTCATGGTGCCAAGGTCCCAGGTTCGAACCCGGCTCTGGGTCACTGTCTATGTGGAGTTTGCACATTCTCCCCGTGTTTGCGTGGGTTTTGCCCCCACAACCCAAAGATGTGCAGGCTAGGTGGGTTGACCATGCTAAATTTCTCCTAATTGAATTGGGTACTCTGAATTTAAAATTTAAAAAAATATTGAGTTTGTACACTCTTACAGAACTATAACTAGTGATCAAGTAATTCAGTTTATAGTATTAACTATTTTAACTACATGTGCTAACTATGCTGTTATTTATCTCTCTAACACTCTGCTGTCTAGTCACTCTTGGTTCAAAGAGACTCAAGAACCTTTGAGTTCACATATTTATACATGATTCTAGTGCTGCCATCTGGTGGTTGTCTTATACTATGATGTACATGTCTCTATGTATATATATCACTACATCCCCCTTTTTTACATTTTATTTTCTTCGGTGTAGCAAAGGAAAAATGTAGAACAATAAACAATAAAACTTAATATGTATACCTCTGTACAAAGCAAAATGAGTAATGATCATACAATTGACTGTGAATATTTAACAAGTTCAGTTTATTTGGTTTCTTTCTTCGTCTCGTCGATCTTCTGAGTTGACGAAGAGGTGATGATGAAGTTTTAACAGTTTTGTGCATGTCATCATTACTTCTAGTGTCTGTCGATGTGTCATGAAATATTGTTTCATTTAGTTGTAAGTCCTGAAAAATATCTTTGTTTTGTCTAATTTTTTGTAGTGCACGTCGATTTCTTCGCAGAATTGTTCCTTCAGCCGTTTTTATAATGTGTGAGTGTGGTGCTGCTTGTCTTATGATTTTGGCAGGAGCAGACCAACCTCGATCTGGTATTTTAATTCAAACGAGGTCTTCTGGAGTTAATGTTTCCAGTTGAGTTGCATGCATGTCATAGTATGTCTGTTGACGAGCATGGCACGGTTTCATTTTCTTTAATACTGGCAGATGATCACGATTTTGCCGTTGAATGGATGGAAATGTCGTTCTGAGATCCCAATTCATCAACATTTGTGCCGGTTAAAGTTCAGTTGCTGGTGGAGTAGCTCTGTAGGATAGAAGCGCAAGATGGATGTCTGACGCAGAATCCACAGCTTTATTAATGAGTTGCTTTACGATGTGTACACCCTTCTCTACCTTATCTTTGGACTGTGGGTAGTGAGGGCTTGATGTCACATGTATGAAATTGTAATGTCTTGAAAACTCGACCCATTTGTTACTGTCAAAACATGGTCCATTGTCTGAATGACAGTGGTGGGTATCCCATGTCTTGCAAAAGTTTCTTTGCTGGCTTTTATGACCGATTTGGATGTTAGATCCGGTAGCTTCATGATCTCTGGATAGTTGGAGAAGTAATCGATAATTAATTCATAATCATGACCATTTGAGTGAAATAGGTCAAGACCTACTTTGGCCCAAAGAAAGGTGACTAACTCGTGTTGTTTTAGAGTTTCCTTGCATTGCGCAGGTTGATGCTTCTGACGAGTCTCACAAGTTAGAAC
Organism: Scyliorhinus torazame; assembly: GCF_047496885.1. Taxonomy (NCBI): domain Eukaryota; kingdom Metazoa; phylum Chordata; class Chondrichthyes; order Carcharhiniformes; family Scyliorhinidae; genus Scyliorhinus; species Scyliorhinus torazame. Next base: position 191,406,758 of record NC_092715.1, on the reverse strand, counting down.
CATGTCAGTTATGTCTCGATTTATTCCTGGCCAATAGACTGTTTGTCTCGCCCGTCGCTTACACTTCTCAATCCCAAGGTGACCCTTATGAATCTGATCAAGCATCATAGGTCGGAGACAGAGCAGCACGGTGGCGCAGTGGGTTAGCCTTGCTGTCTCACAGCGGCGAGGTCCCAGGTTTAAGCTCTGGGCCACTCTCCATGTGCAGTTTGCATATTTTCCCCGTTTCGCCCCCACAACCCAAAGATGTGCAGGCTAGGTGGATTGGCCACGCTAAATTGCCCCTCAATGGAAAAAATGAATTGGGGACTCTAAACATTAAAAAAAAAAATCATAGGTCGGAGACACAGTGGTATGACTATCTGGTCGCGTCGAAGAAGTAGTCCAACCACCATCGTCAGGTCTGCCTATACATTTCTAAATTGAGGACACTGCCCTGTCGGCCACCCATTCGTGATATGCTGTATGACGCGTTGCAGCATAGCATCCTTCTTAGTTTCTGTTCGGATTAGGTTTATCTTCTCATCCGATGCAGATAGATTTTCTGCACAGAGCTTTGCTTGAGCTTCAACATCATGTATGAACTCGAACGGTTCACTTGCAGACGTTATGGAGCGTGATAGCGCAGCCACTATGATTAAATCTTTTCCTGGTGTGTAGGTGAGGCCGAAGTCGTACCTTCTGAGCTTCATCATGATCCTTTGGAGTGGTGGAGTCATGTCATTGAGATCCTTATCAATTATATGCACCAACGGTCTGTGATCCGTCTCTGCAGTGAAAGTGGGGAGTCCATAGACATAGTCATGGAACTTCAAGATGCCTGTTAATAGTCCAAGACATTCTTTCTTGATTTGAGCACAGCGACATTCTGTTGGTGTCATCGCTCTGGATGCATATGCAGCAGGAACCCAAAGTGAGCTGTCGTCTCTTTGCAACAGTACTGCTCCTATTCCACCCTGACTTGCATCAGTGGATATTTCCATCTCCCTGTTTGGATCAAAAAAGACTAATATAGGTGCAGTTGTTAGTTGTACTTTTAAATCTTGCCACTCTATTTGATGGTCATCTGTCCACTCGAAAGGGGTAGATTTCTTGATCAAATGTCTAAAAGCTGTTGTTCTAGTTGACAAATTAGATATGAATTTGCCTAAGAAGTTGACAAAGTCTAGAAATCGTACTGCTTTTTTATCTTCAGGTAACTTCATGCCTTGAATGGCTGAAATTTTCTCATCATCATGTTCGGATATCGCTACCAAAAGCTTGAGCGTAGAAGTTCCAAAAGTGCATTTGGATTGGTTTAACTTAAGATCATATTTGTTTATGCGCTGAAACAGTCGTTCAATATGTTTTTCGTTTGTTGATGACCATATGATAATGTCATCAACGTATACATAAAAACCTATTCCTATTCCTTCTGCCATCTGTTCCACGATGCGGTGGAATATTTCAGATGCAGAGATTATTCCGAAAGGCATACAATTAAAACAAAATCTTCCAAAAGGTGTATTGAAGGTGCAGAGTTGTCTGCTTGAGTCGTCCAGTCGCATTTGCCAGAAACCTTGCGATGCATCTAATTTTGTGAAGGTGCGTGCATTTGTCATCTTGCTGGTGATCTCCACTCATTTTGGAATGGGATCGTGTTCCCTCATGATGTTTTTGTTGAGATCCTTGCGATCTATTCAGATGCGTAGATCACCTGACGGTTTCTTCACGCAAACCATCGAACTGACCCAGTCAGTCGGTTTAGTGACTCTAAAAATTATCACTTGGTTCTGAAGTCACTCTAATTCTAGCTTCAATCTTTCTCTTAGTGGAGCAGGAATTCTCCTAGGAGGATGTACCACAGGTTTGGCATCCATCCTTAACAGGACCTTATACTTGAATGGAAGTGTACCCATGCCTTTAAAAACATCTGGATATTAATTTAAAATGCTTTGGATATCATCATTCAGTGTAGGTTGAGATAAAGTTGCAGTATAAATTTGCTGTATTAGGTGTAACTCCTGCAGGTTTGTACACCTAAGAGTGATGATTTATCTGACTTGACAATCTCAAATCTTAGTGATGTCACAATATTCTTGCTGGAAACCTTTAAATAACATGACCCAATCGATGAAATTGAATTGCAATTGTAGTCTTTCAGTCTACAGGCTGCTGGAAGTATCTCAGGTGCATGTTTAAGCTCATTGAGATCCAGCTTTGAAAGCACGTTAGCTGAAGCGCCAGTATCAAATTTAAATTGAATTGGACAGTTATCAACTTTTACAACTGTGTTCCATTCAGAGCCCGAATGTATAGAATTAATTAGTTGAAGATGTTTTGTTGCTTCAGTGGATTCTTCACATTTCTCTATTATCCCAACAAAGAATGAGATTTCCAGTGAGTAGCTACCTGTGTCAGTTGAAAAATTCTCTTCTTCTTTTTCTTTAGATTCCATACTACGTACCTTATCTGTCTTGAAGCCTGTTTAGCAGACTTAAATATGAGTGAGGATCTGCACTGATCAGCAAAATGGTTTAATTTGTCATGTTGTGAGCATTGTTTTCCTCTGGCAGGGCATTTTTTTGGAAGTGGGAGGTTCCAAACCTTGAATACGTAATTATGCACGGCACTTCTTTGCGCATGCGTAGATCGGCTCTCATCCGAAACGTGCATCTTCTTCAACTGCGACACCGCTTTTACACACTCAATCTCGTGGTGGATTTTCACGCCATCTTCACAAATATAATTCTCTTGGTACTGATTCTTACATTGTTGATGAGCAAGGCATTTTTCGATCGCGATTTCCAAAGTTAAATCCTTTTGTCTCAGTAATCTTTCTCTGAGGTACTCATCATTGCTACCAAATACTATTTGGTCCCGAATTAAAGAATCATGCAGTGCTGAAAAGTTACAGGATTGTGCTAGCAGTCTTAGATCAGTGACAAAGCTGTTAAATGATTCCTCCTTGTTTTGTAATCTCTTATGAAATATGAAACACTCAAACGTCTCATTAGTCTGGATCTTACAATGGTCGTCGAATTTGTTTTGTCTTGACCTCAGTGTATTGAAAAGAGTTGTAAATTTCTATTGCATGTTGACCAGCCGTAGTTAATAGCAGTGCAATTTTGTGAGCATCGGTTGCATTAGTTAAATCAGATGCTTCCAGATAAATTTGAAATTGCTGTTTAAACAGCCGCCAGTTTGCATTCACATTAGCGGTTATCCTTAGGTGTCGAGGAACTTGAGCTTTGTCCATCGAGCCGTTTGTCTTCGAAGGTTTGTTGTTTGCTGATGATGCTTCTTGAGTCGAGTAGCTGTTAAGGTTTCTTCTTTTCCTGAGCTTACTGCATTACTCTAGCTAGTTTGCTGAAGCCAAATCTTGGTACCATGTTATATTACTCTTTGGTAATATCTCGTTACTCTTTGCTTTATATTTCCAGAATGGTCTGATGGTGTGATTCTTAAGAAACCACCAATCTTCAACTCAAAGCAAAATAGATTTAATGAATAACGAATTGATTAATATTGAGTTCATACACTTTTACAGAACTATAATTAGTGATCAGGTAATTCAGAATAAAGTATTAACTATTTTAACTACATGTGCGAACTATGCTATTATCGAACTCTCTAACACTCTGCTGTCTAGTCACTCCTGGTTCGAAGAGACCCAAGATCCTTTGAGTTCTCATATTTATACATGAATCTGGTGCTGCCATCTAGTGGTTGTCTTACACTATGATATAGTCATTAACCCTTTATATGTCTCTATATATTCATATCACTGCAACCCCGACCTGAGACCCTGCAGCCTAGCACCCTCCAACCTCCACCTCCCCTGAAGGGCCCCAGCCAGCACGCTGGATGCAAGTGTAGAGAGAGTACTCACCCACCTCACCACCCCCCCCCCGGAATCCACAGTGCCTGGTCCGTGCTTGGGCAGGACCAGGAGAGATTGACACTGGCAGAACCTCTAGCTGGGGGAGTGAGAGGGGGGGGGGGGGGGGACATCCAGCCTCAAATCCGGGAATTATATTTAAATTTATGTCGATGATCTGTAATCAGGTTCTTGCCTGCTTGGGCCAGGCGCGGCAGGCTGGGAGGCTCGCAATGGCGAGAATCCCGTTTTGGCACTCATGCCTGATTCAGTAAGGCATCGGAAATCCCGCCTGGGGCTAGCGACATCGGAGAATTAAGGCCCTCTTGTATTCACCTGATCTTCAGATAGCGGAAGAATAAAATAGTACTCAGTATCAATTATGAACCAGTGGCTCAAAGGTCCATAGAGCTGACATTGTTGTTGAGATATGCTCACTTATTACATCCAGCACTGCCGCCACCTAACTGTGCCCATGTTGATGAGGGGTCAGTTAATTTTAATGCCAAAACAAAGCATTTTCAATGTTGATTCTAAAATGCACCTCCTCACTTGGATGAGGAGCTGTTAATCAGCTCCACTCTCTAATGATCCGTGGGACCTCCCCAGCTGACATGATGTTATTTGAGTTAACAGAAAATCTTTCAATTTTATATAATCAATAGTCAAGAGAAAAACATTGGGACTCAGTTGGCCTGTGGGTAGGACAAAATTGAACTCGAAAATCACTGCAATTAGGAACCACGATTATTTGGTAGAAAGTCACCTTGGGCAGTTGCAAAGAATAATGGTGTGGTAGGGCCAGCTGTTATATACCCTATAAATATTCAATTCCATCGAAGTCAATGAAACTCCATATTCGATGTAGCATGTAACAAATTACCATTGGGAAACTGCCTTTTGTGTTCCTGCCAAAGGCATATTTCTATCTTAATGGACAGGAAGCAAGGCGGGTGGGGGACCTTAATTCAGTGGAAGGCGAAAAACCAGCTTCCTCACGGTGGGAGGAACTTTTATAATTAATTTCAGGGAATTTAAAGGTATGCCAAACTTTCTGATGGCAAGCGGTTGCACATCATGCATGCTCATTAAAAGATTAGCTCGCCAGAATTAAGCTCACCCTCCCAATTTAGTTGTTGGCAAGTGAACAATACATGCCTTCAGATTTGTGACTGCATACAAGTTGCAGGAAGCAGGCAAGGTAGTCAACTTGTTGGGAGTGAGCATACACTGTTGTTCTCCCTCTTTGGAAGCTTTGTTCAACAATATGATGATTGTGTGGTGGTAGCCTAACGGGACAGTGAGGCTGGCTGAGGGGCATAGGAGCTGAGTCCAGGGCAGGGATGGAACCAGGGAGGTAAGGTGAGGGTGCAGAGACAGAGGAACTTGGGAAGGGTCTTCTATGTTGGGTGTGGGTTGCTGTGAATTGGTGGAAGTGGTGGTGGGGGAGGGCTAAGGCAGGGATTGTGGGAGGGAGATGCTCTGAAAGGGTGGGGTCAATGTTGTGTATGGTAGGGCCCTCGGGGTTGAACTAAGGGCACTGGGCAGCTGTGGGAACAGTCACAGTGAGGGGGCAGTGAGCTGCAGTAGGCTGGCAGGTCCAGGGTCATGACCGGGTAGTAGATGGCCTCATGCGTAGGGGTGGGAGGTTCATGAAAATGGACAAAAGAAGTGGCGCAGATAATACGATGAGTGAGGGTAAGAATGGGCATGAGAACATGAATGGGTGTAGGCTCCAAGGGGAGAGGAAGCATGTGGAGGGTGGTGGTTAAAGGCACAAGGTAACAGAGGAGAGAGAGATGGTTGTACTGGGTTGGTTAAGAATGGTGGGGAAAGTTGGTGAGTGACAGAGCAGGATAGAAGGTGGTGGAGTGTGTCTGAAAACTTACAGGCTCCATGTTCTCAAGGCTCCTCTTCACAGTTGTCCTTTATGTGTGAATCCTCAAAGTGGGAGGAGAGGTTTTGGTGGATGGAGTTAAAGATGAGCACAGCTGGCTGACTAAAGGGACACCCTAATAATCATCATGAATCAGCTGCATGAGAACCACGTTCAGGTACATTTTCCTATCTGTGGTGAAGCTAACGGGTCTCATAACATCGAGATTGCAGCAAAGCTGGGAGCTACAATAAAGTCTGCGATGAAGGACAACTGAAGTTGACCAATGTGGGGTTGGTGGCAGGGGGTGGGTGGGTGTGGGCGAAGGAGGGCAGGATGGTGTGACCGAAATAGGGTGAGCTCTCTAGGGCCTGTTGTTGGGGTGATGGTGGGGGGGGGGGAAATCAACAATGTGCTGTTTTAGAAGCTCTGGTATCTTGGATAGATGAGCGAGGCTGAAAATGGGTCGAGTGGCATGTTTACATGGCAAGGCAAAGGTCCCTTGACTGTGTCTCGTGAGTGATGGAGGGAAGCCCAATAATATTTGATGGAGGATAGGTGGACATGGCTTTCATTCCCCCGGTCATTGCTGGCGTCTCCATGCATTTGGATGCATGAAGGAAAGGAGGACTCATCTGTGGTCCTCAAGAATAGGCTTTACCGTGGTGGGGGAGGGGAAGGCCAGAATAGACTGATGCTAACCAAAGGACTTGCTCAGGATTAGAGTAACAGATTCAAAGAATGGACTGACTAGATGGGGCACTGCAATTTGTTCACAGATCACCTCAGGCATACATGATGCTGGATTAAAGCAAATCTATACTTCCACGAGTTATGGTTCAGCTGAGGATGAAGCAGAAGAAGCTGAGGAGGCATCTACATCTTGCCCACCCCAACCACAAGATTGATTGTGGTCCCCGTGTATGCATATCTAATAATTTGACCAGTGTAAGATGTTGCGTAGTGAGCCATCCTACCCCAGAGTGGAAATCACTCTTTCTTCCACTCCTGCCTCCCAATTTATAGTCGAGACCAGAAGATTCTGTCCTATGCATCAGAAAGATTCCAACCAGTGACATTGAGCTGTCAGCCTGGAGTGAATGAATAAATGTTCGAAACAGTCCACACAATCACCCACCCTTAAAAACAGACAGGAAAACTATTGACTTTGGTGAATGATAATTCAATATCAGTCTATAGAAGCGAAGAAATGAAAATCACTTATTGACACAAGTAGGCTTCAAATTAAGTTACTGTGAAAAGCCCCTAGTCGCCACATTCCGGTGCCTGTTCGGGGTTGCAGAAAGCAACATTAAAGTGACTATCAATCTTCCATAGATAAATATCAAAGTTCGCAGGTGGCACAGTGGGGCAGTGGTTAGCACTGCTCCCTCACAGCATCAGGGATCTAGGTTCAATTCTGGTCTTGGTTCACTGTGTGGATTTTGCATTTTCTACCCGTGACTGCACTGGTTTCCTCTGAGAGCTCCTGTTCTCTCCCACAGTCCAAAGATGTGCAGGTTGGATGAATTGGCCATGATAAAGTTGCCCCTTAGTGTCCAAAGATGTGTAGGTTAGGTGGGGTTATGGGGTTACGGGGAAAGTACGTGGAAGTGGGCCTAGATAGGGTGCTCTTTCAGAGGGTCAGTGCACACCCAATGGGCCAAATGGCCTGCTTATGCACTGGAGAGATTCTATTCTATTCTATTCCAGGGAAGGATTTTCCACAGCTGAATGGCAACCCAGAGTAACGGCAGTGGAAATTCTTCCCAGGTGTGGGGCGGGATTCTCCGACCCCCTGCCGGGTCAGAGAATCGCCGGGGGGTGGTGTGAATTCTCCGGCGCTGGTTTGCGGGCGGGGGCGGGTATCGCGCGGCGCTGGTCGGGGGCCGCTGGTAGTGGCTCCCCCCGGCAATTCTCCGGGCCCCGATGGGCCGAGCGGCCGCCCGTTTTTGGCCAGTCCCGCCGGCGTGGATTAGACATGGTACATCCCGGCGGGACCTGGCTTGGAGGGCGGTTAGCGGGGTCCTCGGGGGGGCGCGGGGGGTTCCGGACCCAGGAGGGGCCCCCACGGTGGCCTGGCCCGCGATCAAGGCCCACCGATCTGCGGACGGGCCTGTGCCGTGAGGGCACTCTTTCCCTCCACGCCGGCCTCTGTAAGGCTCCGCCATGGCCCGTGCGGAGAAGAAACCCCCTTTGCATGCGCAGGAAACACGCCGGCGGTTCTGCGCTAGCGCCAGAACATGCTGGCAGTCCTGCATATGCGCCAACTCGCGTCGGCCAGCGGAGGTTGGCACGGTGCCAACCCCTCCAGCGCCAGCCTCGCCCCCGGAAGTGCAGAGGATTCCGCAACTTCCAGGCAGCCCGACGCCGGAGTGGTTCATGCCGCTCTTGACGCCGGTACGGGCCGCCCCGCCGATTGCGGGAGAATCCCACCCGTGGTGTGTCAGATTCCTGTTTTCCTCCACCAACTTTGGGGTTTCTACTGGATGTGAAGGGAAACCTGTAACATGGCCCCTTTAGCGTGCAGTCAGAAGGCATTATAAACCAATTTATTTAAAGTTTCATTGGGTATTAACACAGCCGTCTTCTTTACAACAATCCCTAGAAACTGGTTTCTGGATGGGAGTACACTTTATCGCATAATCTGATAGATTTGTCTCCTGTAACCATACTTCATGCACATCACACTATCTCTATTTCTATCGCTGGACTCTTGGCATGCCAACCTAAACTAATGCCTAAGCACATGAAAAAGTGTTTTTTATTTATTCTTGTGATGTACCTGGCAAGGCCAACATTTATTGCCCAACAGTAACTGGCCTTGAGAAAGTGATAGTGAGGCACCTTCTTGAATCGTCGCTGTCCATCTGGTGTAGCTACACCCACAGTGCTGTGAGGTACTGAGTTTGATGAGTTTGACCCAGTGACACTGAATGGTAATATGATTGTAAGTGTTGGTGGTGTGTGCCCTAGTGGGGAACTTGCAGATGGGAGTGCTTCCATGTGCCTGCGGCCCTTTTTCTTGGTGGTATATGTCACAGATTTGAAAGGTGCCATCAAAAGGACCTTGATGAATTGCTGCAGTACATCTTATCGGTGGTATGCATTGCTGTCTCTTTGTGCCGGTGGTGGAGGGAGTGAATTTTTGCTGTGGGGTACGAATCAAGCATGCTGTTTTGACTTGGATGGTTTCATGCTTTTTGTTATAAATTTAGAGTACCCAATTCATTTTTTCCAATTAAGGGGCAATTTAGCGTGGCCAATCCACCTACCCTGCACAACTTTGGGTTGTGTGGGTGAAACCCACGCAAACACGGGGAGAATGTGCAAACTCAACACGGACAGTGACCCAGTGCCGGGATCGGACCTGGGACCTCGGCGTCGTGAGGCAGCAGTGCTAACCACTGCGCCACCGCGCTGCCCCGTTTCATGCTTCTTGAGTGTTGTTGGAGCTGCACCCATCCAAGCAAGTGAAGATTATTCCATCACACTCCTGACTTGTGCGTTGTAGTTGATGGGCGGACCTTGGGGAGGTGAGTTACTCAGCACAAAATTCCCAGTCACAGTTTTAAACATGAAAGTTAAGTTCAATTTCTGGTTAATTGTAACTTGCAGGATGCTGATGGTGGCGAACTCAGTGATGGTAATGGTGGAGATCATCGTTGCCTGGCACTGGTGTGGTCTGACTGTTCCCTGTAACTTATCAACCCAAACCTAAATGTTGAATGTTCTACAGGTCTTGCTGCATGTGGGAATGGACTGCTTCATTATCTGAGCAGTCACAAATGGTACTGTACTGAAGCTTGTACAATGATCGGCGAACATCCCTACTTCTGACCTTATGTGGGAGGAAACATCACTATGAAGCAGCTGAGGTGTTTGGATCTAGGACATTACCTTGATAAACTTCTGCTGCAAGGGGCTGAGATGATTGGTATCCAACAAAGACAACCATCTTCCTTTTTGCTAGGTTTGACTCCATCAGTAGACACCTTTCTCCCGATTTCCATCAACTTCGGTTTTGCTAAGGCCACTTGCTGCCAGACTTGGTCAAAAACTGCCTTGATGTCTAATGCAATCACTCTCAGCTCATCTAAGAATCCAATTCTTTTATCCATGGTTGGATCAAGGCTTGAATGAGGTCAGAAGATGAGTGGCTCTCGACTCTGCATTTGTGAGCAGGTTGTTGCTGGATAAGTGCCACTTGTTTTTTAAATAAATTTAGAGTATCCAATTATTTTTTCCAATTAAGGGCAATTTAGTGTCGACAGTCCACCTACTCTCCACATCTTTGTGCTGTTGGTGTGAGACCCAAGCAGACATGGGGAGAATGTGCATACTCCACATGAACAGTGACCGGGGCCGGGATCAAACCTGGGTCCTCAGCGCCGTGAGGCAACAATGCTAACAAGTGCGCCACCGTGCCAACCTTTGACTGAACTGTTGACAACACCTTCCATCACTTTGCTGGTAATTGACAACAGGTAAATAGGGTGTTAATTGGCCAGATTGGATTTGTCCTGCTTTTTGTGGGCAGGACTGACTCAGCCTTGTTAACTCAATATGTATTACTTGATTTTTCTGGCCATTGTGTATTCACGCTGTCTCCTTTTCTTCTGCTCTGTGTGTATGTTGAGTCTTTAACATTGATTCTGAGGCAGTGTACTTGAGAGGGGTCCTTGTTGTTTGCTTGTGCTGCCTGTGAAATTGAGTAGGTTGGCCTCAGTACACCAAATAAATGCTGTGAGAGGAAAATGTTTCAAAATATTTTGATGCAGCACCTGAAAAATGATGATTGTACAAAGCAGTCTCACTCTAGCTAACCCACGGCATTTAACAGCACATCTGTTGATTTGTACTTATGCATAAGCCACATGCTGGTCTGCAAACTGCTTGTGACGAACTCCATGACTTAAAGTTAGGCTACCAGCCAAATCAGATTTAGATTCTGACTGAATTGACTTTGATTCACCGAACTTAGTGCATTTTGCCTGCTACTTTTTTCCTTAAATTCAGCACTCCTTTTTGATCCACAGTTTCAACCAACCTTATGGCTGCACACAATGGGTTGGGTATTTGAAGTACCCATCACTTTGCTTTGAGTAGACATCTATTAGTCTTTGGGCGTGATTTAAGGGAAAGGTTTCTTGGTGTGGTAGAGAATCCCCCGCTAATGAAGGGGAGCAGCACTTACACCACTCCCGCAGAGGTAATCCCACACAGCCTGCAGCCATGCCACCAAGGAGACTGGTTCCATGATTCGGGGATGCCAACCTGGCCCGCTTGCTGGGGCAGTGGAGTTGCAACTGGATATCCTGTTCTCCGAGGAGTTTGGCGGGTCAGCCACAGGGCAGCCAGTGCCGCCTGGGAGGAAGTGGCAGCGGTTGTCAGTGTGGGGACCATGACCCAGAGGACCGCCACATAGTGCCGCAAAGAACTAAATGGCCCCCATTGGGCTGCTCGGGCGAGTTGGCATCAGCGCCCGGCACAGTTCCCGCCTCCGCCGCACCAACAACCATGCATCTGGCACTGGCCACAAACAGCACCATGCCACGTCCCACCTGCTCCTGTCCAGCAGTGCTCCTTACCCATGACCCATGGCCCTCCATGCACCCCAGCCCCAAGTACACAAAGCTTGTGGCTCACGATGCCCTCACTGTGTCCCCACAGGAAAAGCTGGCCCATAAAAGATGGGAGGGGGCCCAGACGGGTGGCGGGTGCCAGACATCAGAGTCCTGACCCCATACGGGGAAAAGGCACTGGAGGTTGCGGGGGTGGCTGAGGGCAGAACGATTACCGATGTTGAGATGACCTGCGCCGCAGAGGTGGGTAACCACTCGTCCCCACCCAGAGGATGGGTCATATGTGAGTTGTACATGCCAGCATGTTGATCCTGCCCCCCCATTGACCAAATGTCCTTCTCCCACAGGATCTCCATCCGATGGCGACGGCCCATCCTGGGTTGTTCCCCCCCCCCCCCCCCCCCCCCCGCCTCCCAAGAAAACACCAAGGAGGAGAGCTCCGAGGATGCCACTATAACAGTCACGGCATAGCTATCATCCCCACCCTCCACCAATGCAGACACACACCTCGGTGGGCAACATTAGTGGTCACGGTTCTGGGGCACAATCTGGTGAGCACCACACAGTTGCTGGAGGCAGGAATGCCCAGGTGAGACAGCTGTCGGAGGTCTGCTGGATCCCACAACACAGCTGAGTCCCAGTCAAATGCTGAGCCTCTGGATCAGGTTTATCTGGAGCCGATGCCATCGATAGGGTGTGGCTGAGAGATTCAGACGGCATATCAGTGACACTCCAGCAGGTCTATAGCCAATTGGAAGAGTCCCAAAGGTTGAGCGTTCAAGTTTATAGCCAATGCGTTACATCGAAGCCAACACTTTTAGGATGGCAACAGCAGTGGATAGCCTGGAGCATGACGTCGGCACCATGAGTGGTGGTGTTAAAGGCGTTTCCCAATCAGTTATGGCCAAGGCTGAGCACTTCGGCAGCACGCCCCAGTCACAGGCACACGTGTCCCTGTCACAGGTGGACCTTTCCGAGTTGCTGCAGAGCATGACCCGGTCTCAGGCGGACATCACTGGGGCGCTCCAGAGCATATCCCAGTTGCTGAGGACCATGCCTCAGCCCCAGGTGGATATTGGTGATGCACTGCAGAGCGTGGCCTGGTCACAGAGGGGTATCGCCGAGGATGTTGACACCATGGTGCAGATATTGGGTAGCTGCCGTGGCTGACAGAGTCAGATGGCGTAGGGGCATCTCGAGCTCAGTCCAGCTGCCCCTCCATCTTGAGGTGACCCCCAGAGCCCTATGGGCACTGACCGGGAGGTGAGGACACTAGGAACTGACCTGGAGCCTCCCTATGGGGTGGCGATAGCGGCCACCAGCACCGTCAAGCCCCCCTCCCCCATCTCTGCGCCAATCACGCATCTCGGAGACAGCCTCCGGAATAAAGTGACGCAGGAGGGCAAGTTCCGCCGGTGAGTGGGCCGGAGTCCTCTGGCCATGGGGCCTCCAGTGGATGCCACCAGGGGAATCAAAGGCCACGGGATGCAGTGAGCAGCAGGCTGCCTCCACTGCTGAAGTGCATCCTGGGGAAACACCTAGACGTTACCGCAGAGCACGAAGGGCTAAGCAGATAGAGGATCACTGACGGGGCACTGGGGTGGGGAAGGGGGTGGGGAAGAGTTTGGAAGGGTGGATGTGGGCAGGGAGGGGGTGGGAGGGCAGCCCTGGGTGAGGGCCGCTGCTTGTCCTCTATCCTCCTGCTGGACTTGTGGGTCCCCCCTGGGCTCGTCTTCCAGCCCCTCCTGGTCTGGCGTCTCCTTGTCCTCCTCCTCGGAGGTTGCTGCCTGCTCGTCCTCCTCCACCTCCAGCAGGTCGTCCCGCTGCTGTACCAGATTGTGGAGGGCAGAGTAGACTACCACAGTCCACCACCAGAGCAGTCGAGACATCGGAGCCGCATTTTGGGCAGTCCAATGCACCCCTCAATGACAGCCTGGATGGCCTCATGGGTCTTGTTATATTGGGTCTCTGCATTGGTCAACGGCCTCTGTTCTGGTGTCATTCTCCAGGTCCCAAGTGTGTACCCCTTATCCCCCAAGAGCCATCCGGTTATCCTGGGGTGTTCCTTGAAGATGCCGAGGCCCTCTGAGTGTGCCCGGATGTAGTGGTTGTACACACTCCTGAGGAAGCAAGCACACAGATGCATGCTCTTCATGTGGTGGTCGCACGCAAGTTGGATGTTCAGGGAGTGGAACCCCTTTGTGTTGATGTAGGGCTCTCCCTGACACCACGGTGCACGCAAGGCAACATGCGCATGATTTACTAACCCTCTGGACCTGGGGCATCCTGGTAATGGCGGAGAATCCTGTTGCCCGGGCATCCTGTTGGACATGGTCCAGATCAAAGTCTATATAGTTAGCTGCCCATTCAAACAGGGCATCCATATCTTCATGGGTGCACTTGTGGGCTGTTGGCTGTGAAATGCCACACAAGACCCTGTTTGAGCCCTGAAATGATCATGAGGCATAAAAGTTCAGTGCTGCAATGACCTTGACGGCCAACAGGAGGGTGCATCCTCATCCTCCATGTGGCGCCAAATCTGCAAGGACATGGCACAGATGCCGCACCGTCGTCTTGTTGAGATGGAGCCTCCTGCGGCACAAGCTGTCAGTCACCTGTTCGAAGATGTGGGGTGGGGCCCTGCACATGGGCCGTCACCTTGAGCCTATGTCGAAGTTGCTGCCACTGCCTTCTCCAGCTTCTGGCTGCCTGGCCTGCCAGCAGCAACGGAGGGCAGCCTCTGCGGGATCTAAGATACCATCCATCCCATGTAATATCTGTAAGGAATTGACAAGGGTGGGGAGGGACAGTCAATCGGCAAAGGCCTCCAGCATGGTACCCTCAAGTCCCCCATGGCTCTGCCCCCCTCATGTCCCTTGCCATCCCTCAGGATGCTGTTCAACATGCGATGCACATGCATGCCCAGCAACAGTGAGAGGTCTGCAGGCATCAGAACCTGTACCCGAGACACCCCGTGGTAACGTTACCTGGACCGGCCACTGGCTCGCTCCCCGGTTCCCACATCCACCCTCTTGTTGAGGGCAGTGCTGATGCGCAGCTCTTGGGTGTTTGGATGTTACCTTGTGCCCCTGTGGTGTTGAAGTGGTGTGGTTGTTCAGACAGAGTGTCCAGGCCTCACGATCTGGTTGGGATTCGAAGCATTAACACTCGCCTGCGATACTGCACACGCACCCACGGAAATCCACTTTGCGGTTGTGAAGTGCTCACATTACTACAATTGCCAATTCCCCATTAGCAACAGCCTTCAGCTGTACGACCGGAGGCCGCCGAGGTCAGTGGGAGTCATGGGTGGTCGGTGGGACAGATAGTCAGTAGCCACAGCTTCCCCCATTATGGGTACAGACGATTCAGGGGGTGACACCCACCCCACCCGCCCAGCCCAGGGGCACCCCCCCCCCCCCCCCCCCCCCCAACCGATGGCTGTCCACCTCTCTGGCTGAGACCCCCCACCCTCCCATCCTGGGATCCCCCCCCCCCGGAGCACTGGGCTCAGCAATCGGCGCGGATCCCGATTTTGGCCTCTCCCGCGATCTAACGGTCGTGTCGAGAGTGCGATGAGGCCGGTAGATCACGCCCTTTGTTTCAATATTTAACCTGAAGTAATATTGTTCATTCTTCAGTGTCTTAGCTAACATTCCTCCTTCATTTAAATTGCCATTGTTATGTCTGGAATCTTGCCGTTTAAAATGGTTCCTATATTTACTGTACGGTTACAGTAACTATATTTAAAAATAATAAGTGAAAAGTTTCTAAGTCATAATAAATCTCCATATAAATGCAAGTTTTTTTTTTGCAAATCCAGTGGTTGGAATTGGTGGGACTATTGTTCTCAATTTACATCTATACACTGTTGCAGCCAAGTTTTCAAACATAAATGCAGCTGGTGGAAAGCAATGTGAATGATATCCCCTTACCTCAGACAAACCTTTTCTGATGGATGAGTTCAATCCTTAAGCAGATCCTTGCGTCAGTCCCTGCACTGTCTTCACAGATAATGCGGGATTCAAGAGCACCTTTACAATGTGAATATTATTAGCAATAATGGACCGCAATGCAGACAATCTGGAGATAAAAAAGCCTATTGTGATCAAGGAGAACATTTTCAATAATTTCCATTCTTTGATCCATGACTCTGCAGAATTGCTTGATTGCCTGGCAGATATCCTACTGATGCATTTGTACTTTTTCTTTGAGGGTTTCTTCAATGTAATCCATCACCACAGCCTTCTATTCAGATGCCTATTGTCAGCATTGACTGTGAACTGCAATGAGTGTCACCAATATGCCTTTTTTGACTGGTAATGCTAATTCCTCTGCGCCAGTTAAGCACACATGTTTCTTTCTAACTTATTCATTCCATGACTTACTATAAAGGTTAAGGTTGGTATTTGAGTAAAATGAGAGGCTTCTCAAAAAGAAGTAACTCAAGCCTGAGGTTTGGGAGGGTTTTAGACACCAGCATAGAGTGACCAAAAACAATCATGAAGAGAGAAAACAGTATATGAGACCAAAACACGAATAAAAATAAAAATTGAAGAGCCTGAACATGTATGTAAAAAAGGAAGTAATAAAAGTCAATATAGGTCCCTAAAGGTTGAGACAGCAGAAATTATAATGGGCAATAAGGAAATGTCAGAGATGTTAAAGAAATATTTTGGCCGGGATGTCCCAGTCCCTCCCATTTCCAGCAATGGGGGAAATGGATGGGGGAGGAGAATCAAGAGAGAGTCCCCAAATCAGTTTTATGGTGGTGGGACTTCCCCGCTCGATTGTTCCTGCTCCTGCCAATGATGTAATGGGGTCCCCACCATGAATTGTCAGGAATCCCATTACCATACATTTTGATATCATTGGCGGGCTTCCATACTCTATTACCCCAAAGTAGGGACTTCCACCCCTCCTGCTGACGTGATGCTGGCGGGGTTTACAGCAGGTCTGGATCAACGCAGACCCTGGCAAACAGTCCGCACCAGGGGTGCACAGGTACGTACAGCCCTAGGGAGGGAGATAATCATGCTCGGTCAGTACCCTGGCAGTGCCCAGGCACTGGCGGGGAGGGTGACTTCCATTGGGGAGGTGTGTGGGGTGGGGATTACTATGTCTGTGCATGAGGAGAGCCCCATGAGGAGGTACATGGGGGGGTGGTCCCATGTCTGTGGTGGGGGTGATTTGCGGGGAGGGAAGGAGGTCTCCATGTCCATGGAGGGAATCCTTTTTTAGTTTTTTTTGTTTAGGTCAAGCACCCTTTAAAAACAACGCCTCAATCTCTTGAAAGCCATCAAGGTTGCTGATGGAGCAGTCCCAGCAGTTTTGAAGTTAGCAAATGTAACTTTTCTATTCACAAAATGAGTGAAAGAGAAAATGTGGTACTCTAGACCAGTTAGTCTGCCAGAGCCCTTGGAAAAGCTGCTGGAATCTGTTTTGAAGAAGTGGAAACAAGGCAGTTAGGAAATCGTAATTATTTAGCAGAGTCAACACAGCTTTAGGAAAGGGAAATTCTGTTTGATAAATCTATTCAAGTCTTTTGAGAATATATACTATTAAGGGGCATGCAGTGGCGCCACGTGGGACACACTCGATTCCAGTGGGAAATGGTGCAGGATTCGCTGGTTTCACAATTGACAGTCAGGAGGATGACAAGCTGCAGCCCATATGCACACTTCACTCCTCACACACACCGGGCGGGATTCTCTAATCCCGCAGCAGAGTGTCCACGGCGTCGTAAACACCGTCGCGTTTTACGACAGCGTGAACGGGCCGCACCCAGGACTAATTCTGGCCCCTACAGGGGGCCAGCGCGGCACTGGAGCGGTTCACGCCACTAGAGCTACCGATCCTGGAGCGAACTGTGCGCTGCGGGATCCACGCATGCGCCATGGCGTCGGCGCCAACGCGCGCATGCGCAGTGGCCTCCTTCAACGCGCCGGCCCCTTCGCAACATGGCGCAGGGCTAGAGGGGCCTGCTCGTAGGAAAGGAGGCCCCCAGCTGGAGAGGCTGGCCCGCCGGTCGATGGGCCCTGATCGCGGGCCAGGCCATATCGGCGGCCCCCCCCCCTCCCCCCTGGGGTCGGACTCCACCCCCCCCCCCGCAGGCCGCCAGCCGACCCTTCAACGCCGACGTCCCGCCGGCTCTCAGAGCAGGTTCAAGCAGCGCCGGCGGGACTCAGTTTTTTTTCCATGCCCGCTCGGCCCATCTGGGCCGGAGAATTGTGGGGGGGCCGCGTAGAGCGACCGGCGCCGCGGCAACCACGCCGGCGCCAATGGCACCGATTCTCTGCTCTGCAGAGAATTGCGTGCCGGCGTCGGGGCGGCGTGGCCCAGTCATGGGGATTCTCCGGCCCGGCCAGGGCTGGGAGAATCCCGCCCAACATCCCAGACACCAAGATGGCAATAAGATGCAGAGCTTAGACCCTCATGGATGGCTTGGAGGAGAGGCAGATGACCCTGTACACGGCACGGGAAGGATACTGCCAACCACCGTGCCTGGGCACAGAGGTGGCAGAGGCTGTCAGCGCCATCAGAAATTCGGTTCGGACCGGCCAGCCATGCCGAAATAAACTGTACAACCTCCTCATGGCGGCCAGGTGAGTAGGCAGCACTGTTCCTCTGATACTAACCCCGTCCCAAACACCAGTAACCTGGCACCCCCACCATCTGGAGGATGGTCAAACACCCACCCTGCACCACATGTTGGTTCCCATACTGGCTGCCATCGCCATGTGACCTGGCCAGTGCCTTGGCCACTGAGGCCACCAGCTACTCATCCCCTGGGCTGCATGTGTCGGACAGTTTAACACTGTCGTTTTCTGTTTCCACCATCCAGGAAAAGGCCACCCGCAACCTCTGGGAGCAGGAGAAGACAGGAGTGGGACCGCTGGACCTATGGCCCCTGACCATGGCAGAGCAGAGGGCCCGGACGTGGTTGGTGGCCCATAGGAAAGGGAGGTCGCCGGGGTGGAGTTCGACTGTGGGCAGGAAATGAGACCCTGCTGAGTTGCGGTACCCATGACACGTGTGTCAAACCTCCCACAACACCACCCCCACACAACACTCACCCTCACCCAACACCACCCGCACTCCCACACCACCCTCACTCCCACCCTCACCCCCACACAACCATCACCCTCACCCAACACCACCCGCACTCCCACCCTCACCCTCACCCTCACCCCCACATGACCATCACCCCCACCCTCACACCTACTCCTGGCTGAAAAGTCCATCACCAGAGGGCATGGTATCAGGACAAAGGTCATTTTATACAAAGACAAGGAAGAATTTCTAAGAGGGTTATGAATCTTTGGAATTCTCTACCCCATATGACTAAAGATGTTCAGCCATTAAGTATATTCAAGCCTGAGATCAATAGATTTTTGACCTCTAAAAGGCTCAATGTATATGGGGATTAGAAAGTGGAGCTGAGTTTAGGAATCAGCCTTGATCTTATTAAACAGCATAGGAGGCTCAAGGGGCCTTATAACTTCCAAGTTCTCCCATTATATATGTTCATGTATTTTTATATCCATGGGATATGGGCATTGCTGACAAGGCCAGCATTTATTGCCCACCTCTAAGTGTCCTTAAGAAAGTGGTGGTAGACCACCTAAAGTCCATGTGATGTAGGTACATTAACAATGCTTTTAGGGAGGGAGTTCTAGGATTTTGACGTCACAATGATAACGAAATGGAGAGATATACCCACGTCAAGTTGGTGTATGAATTGGAGAGGTCGTTGAAGGTGGTGATGCTCCCATGTGCTTGCTGCCTTTGTTATCCTAGGTGGTGGAAGACAGTTTTTGAGCTGGTTGGTTGTCATGTTCTTGAACTTCAAGGGGCGATCCTCTTTTGGTGGAGACACTCATTGGCTGTCATTTGTATGGTGTGAGTGTTACTGACCACTTATCAGTTTAATCCTGGATGTTGTTTGAGTCTTGCTGCATGCAAACACAGATTGCTAATTAGCAGGGGGATTGAGAAAGGAACTGAACACCATGCACATATCAATGATATTCCCACTGCTAACCTTATGATCTATGGAAGGTCATTGATGAAGCAGCTGAGGTCGGGCCTCGAACACCACATTGAGTATCTCCTGCAGAGATACCCTGGAGCTGAGCAAATTGGCATCCAAATTGGCATGATGCCAACTAGGAGAGAGTTTTGTCTCTTATTCCCATTGACTTCAATGTTGCCAAGATTCCTTGGTTCCACACTCAGTCAAATGCTGCTTTAATATCAAGGACAGTCACTTTTACCTCACTCTGGAATTCAGCTCTATTCGGTTGTAATGATCGGAGAGGTCCTGGTGTAACCCAGACTGGGTATTCATCAGCAGGTTATCCACACTCAGTTGCATTGTTGGCACCATCTTAGATAACTCTGTAATGAGTGAGAATAGGCTGAAGGGGTAGTAATTGGTTGGACTGGATTTATCCTGCAGCCTATGGACAGGACACAGCTGTGCGATTTTTCACTTTATCATGTAGATGGCAATGGTGTAGCTGTACTGAAACACCTCGGCTAAAGGTGCCGCTAATTCTAGAGCACCATCCTTCAACTGGAAGGTTGTGGGGTCCATAGCTGTATCCTGTGAGATCAGCTGTTTCCAGATATCACATGAAATGCAACAAATTTACTGAAGACCAGCATCTGTGATGATGGCGACCTCAGGACCTGGTTCAGATGGGAGATCTGCTCTACACTTTGAGCTGAAAATGTCTGCTTCAACCTTATGATTTCACTCAGGTACAGGGCTCTGCCATCATCGAGGATGGGGACATATAAGATATGCCTAATACTGCTCCTGGCATGTTTTTCTATACTCCTCACTGAACCAGGGTTGATTTTATCACTTGATGGTCATGGTAGAGTTTGGGAAATGCCCACCCATTAAGTAACAGATTGCCTCCATGTAAAGGCAGGATTTTGTCACCAAAAACAAAACTGCAGTGGCCACTCCTGTCAATGTCATCATGGATAAATGCATCTGTGATAGGTACATCAGTGAGAATGAGGTCAAAGGTTTATTCTTTAAGTTGGTTTTCTGAGTTCCTGGCCTTGACCTTGGCCCAGCCAAGTAGCTATGTTCTCCAGGATTCAGCCAGCTTGGTCAATAGCGGTGGTAACAAATCACTCGTGTTGATGGATATTGATGTCCCCCATTCAGAACATTCTGTTTCCTTCCTCTAAGTAGTGCTCAACAAGGAGGAGCACTGACTTATCAGCTGAGGGAGAGCAGTGACTGGTAATTGAGAGGCAGCATCCTTGCCTGTATTTGGTCTGATTCGATGAGACTTCATGGGCTTAAAAATCAATATTGAGGACTCCAGGGAAACTCCCTAATGACTGTACTGTGCTTCCACCTCTGTTGGGTTTACATTGCCAGTGGGACAGGTCTTTTTTGATTTGATAAATTATTGTCACATGTATTAGCATACAGTGAAAAATATTGTTTCTTGCATGCTGTACAAACAATGCATACCGTTCATAGGGAAGGAAGGAGAGACTGCAGAATATAATGTTACAGTTATAGCAAGATGTAGAGAAAAGATCAACTTAATACGAGGTAGGTCCATTCAAAAGTCTGATGAAGTAGGGAAGTAGCTGTTCTTGAATCGGTTGGTACGTGACCTCAAACTTTGGTATCTTTTTCCTGATGGAAGAAGGTGGAAGAGAGTATGTCCGGGCTGCGTGGGGTCCTTAATTATGCTGGCTGCCTTTCTGAGGCAGCGCGAATTGTAGACAAAGTCAATGGATGGGAAGCTGGTTTGCGTCTTACTCAGGGATGGTGATGGAGGTAAATGGGACATTATCCAGAAGGTACGATTCTGTGAGTACAACAATGCCAGAATGTTGTTTAACTAATCTGTTGGATAGTTTTCCTATTTTGGTACCTGTTTCTGAATATAAGTGAGGAGGACTTTACAGGATATACTGGGCACAGTGTGCTCTTGCCATTTCTGGGACCAAGGTCAGTGTTGGGTCATCAGTTCAGTTATATTTTTGTCCTTCCCTCCAGCAGTTTGATACAACTGAATGGTTTGCCGGACCATTTAAGGGGAGTTAAGAGTTAGCCACATTTCTGTGGATCTGGAGTCACATGTGGGCCAGACTAGGTAAAGATGCCAAATGTCCTTCCCTGAAGGTTATGAGTGAGCCAAATGGGATTTTAGAAAAATCTGATTGTTTCATGGCCACGATTACTAATACAAGACATTTTCCAGATTTATTTAATTAACTGAGTTAACTGAATTTCTATGGTGGGATTTGAATGCTTGTCCTGATCATCAGCCCAGGTTTCTGCAGTAACCACTATGATACTGTGCCATAACATTTGTTGTAGCTAGTGTGCCCAGGATTACTTGAATTCCAAGTGGAGTAAATTCAATTGCTTGAAGATTGGCATCTGTGATGGTGAGGGCGTGGGAAAGTGGCTGAGATGGATCATTGCTTGCATGTTGCAAATGCCTCAGCATCGTCTTTTTCATTTGTGTGCTGTGTTTCCCTCACCTTTGAGGACAAGCATATTAACGGAATCCCCTCCTCCTGTTAGTTGTTTAAATATCCACCACCATTCATAAATGGAGCTTTGAACTGACCTTTTAGTTGTAGGATTGCTTCGTTCTGTTTAGCATACATGTACCCGTGTTACTGTTGCTTCGCTAGGTGAGCACAGCATTTTTCAGGTATGCTGAATGCGGCACCCGGCAGCAAACCCTCACCTTTGTACTCCCACCACCTGCGCAGTCCGGCAGATTTACCCTTCATGACTCAGCCAGCTCAGTTGGCAGTGGGACAAAGCTGTCAGTGAAGTCCCTCCCCTGAAGCACATTCTGTGCTGCTGCATATTGTCCTACAAAGACGAGTAATGGTTCATTAGTTGAGAGAGGGCAGTAGGCGGTAATCAGCAGGAGATTTTCTTAACTGTGTTTGACCTTGATCATGAGGTTCAGAGTTAATGCGGGGTATTCCCAGGGCCACTCCCTCCTGACTGCAGACCAGTGTGCTGCCACCTCTCGTGGGCCCATTCTCTCGGTAAGAGAGAACATAACCAGGGGTGGTGATGGAGAAGTCTGGGACATTTGGTAATACATATGATTCTATGATTATGACAATGTTAGGATGTTGCTTGATTAGCCTATCGGACAACATTGTCAATTTTTGGCACAAATCTTCAGATATAATTGAGGAGTACCTTGAAGGGTCAACTGGATGCATGTTCAAATCCAATGCCTGGGATAATTAAAAGTGATAAAAGGTCCAAGTTTATTCTTTTTGTATTCATTACTCGAGTTAGGTACAACTAAATGACGTGCCTGGTCATTTCAGAGAATAACATTGCTGTAGGTCTGGAATCAACAAGCCAGGCTGGAAATGGAAGACAGATTTACTTTCCTGAGAGGCATTGGTATTTGTTTCTCTCTCTTCCCACACCTAGCGGTGCACAAGGCAGACTGTCATCTGTTTCCACAGCTAGATTTTCCTGAACCAGGTCGCTAGCCTGTCACCAGGGGCTTATAGCTTGAGCGGCGTTACTCAACATCAAGCATAGCTGACCAGTAGTCTCTCTCGCTCATACAGCCTGCCATTGGCATGTTGGAAGAAATTAGCAGGTTGATACTCAACCTATTGACCACGTTATGAGCTCACCTTTCTTGGCCATCAAATCTTGTAGTGGGACTGGAAATCAGGGGCGTCATTCTCCGACCCCCCGCCGGGTCGGAGAATGGCCGTTGGCCGCCGTGAATCCCGCCCCCGCCCCTGCCGAAGTCTCCGCTCCCGGAGATTGGGCGGGGGCGGGAATCCGGCCGCGCCGGTTGGCGGGACCCCCGCTGGATTCTCCGGCCCGGATGGGCCGAAGTCCCGCCCAGAAATTGCCTGTCCCGCCGGCGTAAATCAAACCTGGTATTTACCGGCGGGACCAGGCGGCGTGGGCGGGCTCCGGGGTCCTGGGGGGGGCGCGGGGCGATCTGACCCCGGGGGGGTGCCCCCACGGTGGCCTGGCCCGCGATCGGGGCCCACCGATCCGCGGGCGGGCCTGTGCCGTGGGGGCACTCTTTCCCTTCCGTCTCCGCCACGGCCTCCACCATGGCGGAGGCGGAAGAGACTCTCCCCACTGCGCATGCGTGGGAAACTGACAGCGGTCGCTGACGCTCCCGCGCATGCGCCGCATTTCCGCGCCAGCTGGCGGGGAAACAAACGCCATTTCCGCCAGCTGGCGGGGCGGAAATCCCTCCGGCGTCGGCCTAGCCCCTCAATGTTGGGGCTAGGCCGCCAAAGATGCGGAGCATTCCGCACCTTTGGGCCGGCGCGATGCCCGTCTGATTGGCGCCGGCTTTGGCGCCAGTCGGCGGACATCCCGCCGTTGGGGGAGAATTTCGCCCCAGATCTTCTGGCTCAAAAGGAGGGTGCTACACATTGCTCCACAAGACCTCCTAGTTCCTATGGGGCTTAGTGAACCATTTGGGTATTTATGGTAATTTGACAGATTAACGGTCATGATTAGTGATACTAGCTTTTCATTCAAAGCCCATTTAATTAAACTGAACTCAAATTCTGGCAGTAAAAGACCTCACATGGTGAGGGGGAGTTTTGTGTATACAGGCACCACGAGTCACAGAATTGCTCCAGCACAGAGGAAGGCTATTTGGCCCATTGTGTCTGTGTTGGCTGTCTGGTAAATCATTGCATACCTCAATTCATGGCACATTAAAAAAGGGTTAAAGAGAGGCTGCACTGTCCAACATGCAGTGTCACCCACTTCATGAAGGTGGAGCTACAAGCGTCGGTATCTCCTGGGTGTAGTGAGATTGCAAAGGGACTAGCTATGTGTCTGAAAAGTTATCAGATCTGGTTGGACAATTTTTTGAAAAGCTGACATCTGTTCCTCTACAGGAAGGTTGATGTCTCTGGGGATAGAAATTAGCTTTTCCACCAGTTCAAACCATGAGATTAGTCTGGAACACTCTTAAATGCCCCACTTCCACCAATAATAGTTGATGGATGATTCTTTTTCCTACTATATCTGTAGTTGTAGCTATACTAGGAGCTGTATTTATACACCTCAACATTTCTTCCTGTTCGTAAAGAAAAAAGTCATGTCCCTTGCCACCATTTGACAGGCTGTCACTGAGCTATTCCATTAACTTCAGGCTGACGTAGAAAAGTGGTGGAGCAAATACAGCTCTGGCCATAATGGTGAAGGTTATCACACCATTAAACTATTATTCTAATAAATCCTTGCAAGCCACTGCAAAAAGCTTCTGTCAGCGAGCAGGCAGCACATAGATATATTGTGTAAATGATAGATATTTTGCCAGAGGGCAGATGTTTGTTACTTTCTTTGTTTAAATGTGGCACTGGCTGAATAAACATAGCCAAAACTCCGAGAGATACAAGGTAGATGGCCCCATTTGATCCACGCGGTTATCAATGAGTGCCTGCTAATTCTGTTTCCTCCATTTTATCCTATAGTTTTAAATCTCCTTCTACTGCTGCACTGGGAACCCCTTCGACATCATACAACTGAGAAGTTGTCTTTGAATTGCGATTTTACCCAACTCACAGAATTTTTTTGAATACTCTTTCAGAACGACAACGGTGCACCTCAGCAGAGTGTTCCAAACCGTGGAATCTTTTCTAAGCTGTGCCAATGGTGTGGTTGAATATATGATCAGCTTGAGCAAAAACACTCTTCCATCGCCCGCCATCCCAAAGTGCTGGACATTGCCGCAGAAAACTCTGTGAGGTGTGTAAAAGAATCAAAGGGTCAATGAAGAATAATAAGTCTGCCACAAAACTACTCTTACCCAAAATCTCTACAGCATGAATCACAGCGTTCTGAGACAACTGTGCTTCAACTTGACCCATCTGCCATCATGTCTTCCCTTGCAGATGGCCACTCATAGTCACTCAATTCAGAGTATAAGTGTAGCTATGAAAATGCTTCCCACATTGTTGTAGTGGGTCAGATTTGCACACCAGTACATTGAAGAACAACCATTCAGGGTATTCAGCATTGTCCCAAAGGATATCATTTAGCCCTTTGGATTGTCAACTAACAATCTCCGAAATACTCTGTGTGGTAAATTACCAAACATATGATAGTGCAGCTGAGAAATATTTTCATGTGTGTTTTCCGATTCCTCTATTTTTTTAAATGCACATTAAAAGCTCATTTTCCTTTACATCCCATTTAATATAATTAAATTATTTTGTGTATTCTGTTCGGTTCTTCAGGCTGTTGATATTGTATTCCATTCTAAGTTGTCATGAGACAGTAAGAATTTTTTCAGTTGGCACTGGAGGTAGTGATTCCCCTTCATTGGATACGTTCATTGGATTTCACATCCCCTACTGATGCATTTGAAGGTGAGGTGGAGGGTTGGATATACCTCCATAAAGTCATTGTCTGTACTGGTCCTCCAGCAGGCAGTGGTTCCCACATTTCTGTTCTGCTGTTTGTCCCGTGCAGTAATACACAGAATGCATTCTATTGCTGTCATGCTTATTAGCTATCCTCAAGACCTGATAACTTCAAATCAAGTCAGACACAATGGGCGAAATCCTCCATTTGGGAGACTAAGGGCTGGATTCTCCACTTCATGATGGCAGAATCGTGATCGGGTGGAGAATTGGGCATCAGCTGAAATTCGCTAATGGCGCCAGGCGCCGAACTGACCACCATGCTGCAGTGCTTCACTGGCTACGTCAACGTGCTCCACGCCCCATGCTGACATCGACATGCAAAACCAGCATTTGCATGCATTACCATATCATTACCGGGTTTGGCCCAGTATTTTCCAGACCTCCACGATGCTTCGCCACCGCCAGGCGGAAGTGACCCCAGCGCGGTTCACTTGTGGTGTTTAAAAACAGGGACCAGGAGCCGTGGCTGCTGAGTGAGAGAGAGGAGCTAAGAAAAGTTTCCAAAATCGCAATACTGTGCTGACAGTTGTGCCGCTGGCTGAAGACATCCTCCCCATGACCAGGACAGATGGACATTAACCGTCATTGCCACGGCCTGCAATGCCATCTGGCTGCGAGCCCCACTGATTGCCCACTGTATCCCGTAAATGTGAAGAGTGCCACCGGTCATATGGATGACCTCCCAGGCGCACCCCCAAGGAACCCTCAGACCCCAGCTGACCCATTAACAGGTTGGGCATGACCATGCGCACGCTGTGACCCACCAGCTGTTGGCACTCCTAGGTTCACTCATTAGAAGCACTGCCCCACTGAAAGGGAAGCAGGGGACAAGCAGAGCACACCCCGGACAGCAGACGCATACACTGTGGCCTTTGGCACCCTCTGTCCACACTGCCCATCTCAGGGCAGAGGTCCCATCAGCGACACTACCAGCTAACCCACTCTGCAGGACCACCGGCTATCTCTAGGCCCTGCTTGCCCACTGTGCTGCTGCTCCCGCCCGTCTGACTCCGGTCAGGATGGCACAAACTGTAAATCACACACAGAATCCACAGAACATTATGGTTACAGTTCCAACAGGTGCCCACCTCCCTCGCTCAGCCCCGTCCGTGGGCCCTGCTTGCATGCATGCCACCAAGCAGGGAGGCTGTCTGCAGCACTCGGTGATCCCCCTAGCCCCACCCCACAACCCCATGCCACCCTGCGAGTGGGGTATCACACAGCCCACCCAAGGAAGACACCCACAGTAGACCCTTTAGAACATAGAACATAGAACATAGACCATTACTGCGCAGTACAGGCCCTTCGGCCCTCGATGTTGCGCCGACCTGTGAAACCACTCTATAGCCCATCTACACTATTCCCTTATCGTCCATATGTCTATCCAATGACCATTTGACCTTAGTGTTGGCGAGTCCACTACTGTTGCAGGCAGGGCATTCCATGCCCTTACTACTCTCTGAGTAAAGAACCTACCTCTGACATCTGCCTTATATCTATCTCCCCTCAATTTAAAGGTATGCCCCCTCGTGCTAGACATAACCATCCGAGGAAAAAGGCTCTCACTGTCCACCCTATCCAATCCTCTGATCATCTTGTATGCATCAATTAAGTCACCTCTTAACCTTCTTCTCTCTAACGAAAACAGCCTCAAGTCCTTCAGCCTTTCCTCATAAGATCTTCCCTCCATACCAGGCAACATTCTGGTAAATCTCCTCTGCACCCTTTCCAATGCTTCCACATCCTTCCTATAATGCGGCGACCAGAATTGCACGCAATGCTCAAAATGCGGCTGCACCAGAGTTTTGTACAGCTGCAACATGACCTCATGGCTCCGAAACTCAATCCCACTACCAATAACAGCTAACACACCATACGCCTTCTTAACAACCCTCTCAACCTGAGTGGCAACTTTCAGGGATCTATGTACATGGACACCGAGATCTCTCTGCTCATCCACACTGCCAAGAATCTTACCATTAGCCCAGTACTCTGTCTTCCTGTTATTCCTTCCAAAATTAATTACCTCACACTTTTCTGCATTAAACTCCATTTGCCACCTCTCAGCCCAGCGCTGCAGCTTATCTATGTCCCTCTGTAACTTGTAACATCCTTCCGCACTGTCCACAATGGAGGGTACACGACAGGAGCCGCAGAGCATATCGCTGGCATGGTAGCGCCAGCTACCAGTACCCTTGCTGGCAGGGACAGATGGCAGAGTCAGAGACTCCCCAGTGCCAGGCACCGATGGGCCAGGGGTATGGTGTGGAAGGCAAAGTGTCGGG